>NC_086324.1:167320689-167637832 GCF_036172605.1 Pelobates fuscus | reverse complement strand
GAAGCTTGGCTCCACGGCCTATGAACATAAAGGGGAGCTCTGCATTGGGGGACACTAACATGAGGGAAGCTTGGCTCCACGGCCTATGAACATAAAGGGGAGCTCTGCATTGGGGGACACTAACACGAGGGAAGCTTGGCTCCACGGAGTACTAATATAAAGGGGAGCTCTGCATTGGGGGACACTAATGTGGCGAAACCAACCTCGCCACTGGGCCCTGGAGAAGCCTGTTTGCTAGCCTCCTACCTACTGACTATGGCCCCTGGGTTATTTGGGGCATATTGTACTGTATATTGCTGCTACTGGCCCTTTTAACAGCATCTATGGACATATTGGGACTTTTGGGACTACTGTCCCTTTAAGACTGTGCTACATATTCTAGTGTACTGCCTGTAATATTATATGTGTATTTGTGTGTTAAGTTTAACCTGGGATATGTATGCAGCATTCATCTGATTGTTCGGTAGAATCACTCCATTTATTATATTGAGTGAAACTACCGAACAACCAGACCACCCAGGAATAAGTGTGCCTCCAATTACAGTTTGCAACAATGTTGCAAACGGGTAATTGGCAATCAGTGTAATGTATGCTTTGTCCTCTGGGTGGCCGCCATTCGGGAAACAAACACGTGGCGGCGGCCATCTTAAACTACCGAACAGCGGTGTTTTGCCGTCGAGTGTCTGGAACTAAAATCGGACACTTGACTAGGCAAACACCGCTGAGACCTCCATACTTCCAGAAATTCGTATGGAAACTACCGAATGACCCGCCGTTCGGTAGAAAGAACCCCTCAAACAAGGGAATTCATTCAAACCCTCTCCAGGCTCTATAACACAGGCAATTCGCCTGTTTTCATTCCCTTGTTTGTGACCGACCGCAGGGCCAAAATGCATGGAACTGTTTTCGGATACTTTACCCATGCGGTCGGTCAAATCTTTGGAACCCCATATCTCACGAACCATTCATCCGAATTACTTGAATTTTGGATATGTTGTCCCCCTGAATAAGGGC
Source organism: Pelobates fuscus (assembly GCF_036172605.1). NCBI lineage: Eukaryota > Metazoa > Chordata > Amphibia > Anura > Pelobatidae > Pelobates > Pelobates fuscus. The sequence continues at coordinate 167,636,818 of NC_086324.1, read as the reverse complement.
TATCCAGCGATGCTGGATTTAAAGGTGTACCCCCGGGTTTTGGGGTACATCCAGAACTTGGCTGAAAAAGTGTACCGGATAATTGAGTTTAATGTTATCTGAGGGGAGGGGATGTGTGGGCTGAACCATGTATGTGATTGGTTCTTTTATGCCTCCCCCTGGGTGTGGCCTGTATGTGAATTAGTGTAATAAAAGCCAGGCTGGATGAGCCAGTCCAGAGTTCCTGTTTTAACCTCAAAGTGATGTGTCGTCTCATTATTGGGGGAAGGATTTATTGTATGCTGTTCCAGTTGACTGCTAGGGGTACAAGCCTATTTGTATGGTTCCTATTCAATGGTCTACAGCATTCATACGCTTGGGAGAATTTAAAGGTTTCTTGGATTCGGTGATTATGGTGTCTGCCAGAGTGCTTGGAGCCCTCAGGAAGCACTAGGAGCATCCATTAACGGAGGTACTCAGTCGGGGTGCCAGGCGATCCGTTACATTGGTGGCAAGCGGTGGGATGGCGTCCTAGTGCGAGGTAAAGCAGCTCGGAGACACAGTACGTTTGGATTTACAAATTGAGGGCAACGCTAGCAGTCGTGCAGCGCCCCTGGGAGCAGACTAGTATGGAAGGTTCTGGCTCTGGAGATGATTGGCTGGCCGAGGTGAGGCAGCGAGTGGCCGAGTATGGGGATGATATACCCATGGAGACACGCCGGGTGATCTGGAACCAGGTCATGGCCGAGCGAAACACAAGGCTGGACCGAGAATTCCGGTTGGCGAAAGAGAGGAAGTATGCTCAGCAGCAGGAGCGTTACAGCAGCCGAGTAGAGGCTGCATCCGAGGAGGTTAGCCGTCTTTCCCTGAGGCGGCGGGAGGAACCCGAAGTGGGGGTCCTCATAGACTGGTCCTGTGAGGAACCACAACAGGCAGGTAGAGATGGGACCAAGGTCTCTCCACCGGGCCCACCGGGATGCTGGGCAGCCGGCCCAGATCCCCAGCAGCAGCCAGAGTTGCCAGGTGGGGAAGCAGGTGGCCCTTACTCACAAATGTTGAGGGGCCTCACGGATTGGTCCTGGGAAGACCCACAGATGGCAGGTGGAGATGGGACTGCGGTCTCTCTACCGGCCCTACAGGGATGCTGGGCAGTCGGCCCAGATCCCCAGCGGCAGTGTGCGTTACAGGGAGCTGAAGGTGCCGTTCTTGCTCCCCAGCGGCAGTCTACGGTGCAGGGAGAGGAGCCTGTTATCCCCTCTCCCCAGTGGCTGAAGGTGTGTAAGGGAGAGGAGTTTGTTATTCCCTCTCCCCAGCGGCAGCGCAGCTCACCAAGGGGAGACAGTAAGCCCCTCACCAGCGCAGATGGGACCGGGGTCTCTGCGCCCTGCCTACAGGGAGTACAGAGGGTCAGCCCTGCTCCCCAGCTGCTGAAAGTGTGTAAGGGAGAGGAGTTTGTTACCCCCTCTCCCCAGCGGCAGCTTAGCACACCAAGGGGAGACAGTAAGCCCCACACCAGTGCAGATGGGACCGTGGTCTCTGCGCCCGAGTTACAGGGGGCAGAGGTAGTGGGTCCAACCCCCCAGCAGCAGCGTGATTTATTGGGAATTGGGAGCCCAGTCTCCACTCCTCAGCGGCAGTGTGATTTGTTGGGAATTGGGAGCCCAGTCTCCATTCCCCAGCGGCAGTGTGAATTGCAGGGAATTGGGAGCCCAGTCCCCATTCCCCAGCGGCAGGCTGAGTTACAGGGGGCAGAGGTAGTTGGTCCTACCCCCCAGCAGCAGAGTGATATGCCGGGAAGGCAGTGTGAAGTGCAGGGAGAGGAGAGCAGCGTCCTCCCTCCCCAGCGGAAGGCTGAGTTACAGGGGGCAGAGGTAGTTGGTCCTACCCCCCAGCAGCAGCGTGATTTTTTGGGAATAGAGAGCCCAGTCTCTATTCCCCAGCAGCAGGACACTGAATTGGGAGGAGAGACAGTCGGTCTCCCTCCACAAAGACTGAAAGTAGGCATGGGAGAGGAGATTGTTACCACCTCTCCCCAGCGGCGGATCATCAATGGGCAGAGTGTTCTAATGGGAGAGGAGCTGGTTACCACCTCTCCCCAGCGGCAGCTTAATGTACCAGGGGGAGACTGTAGGCCCCACACCTGTGCAGATGGGACAGTGGTCTCTGCACTTCCAGCACAGGGGGTAGGGACGGTCGGTCCTGCCCCCCCACGACAGGGCTGTTTAGCCAAAGGGGAGACAGTCAGTCTCCAGCAGCAGAGCTGTGTAACTAAAGGGGAGACAGTCGGTCTCCAGCAGCAGAGCTGTGTAACTCAAGGGGAGACAGTCGGTCTCCAGCAGCAGAGCTGTGTAACTCAAGGGGAGACAGTCGGTCTCCAGGAGCAGAGCGGTGTATTTAAAGGGGAGACAGTCGGTCTCCAACAACTAAGCTTCAACCCGACTACTCCCGGGGTAGTGCTGGCACCAGGGCAGAGTACCGCTGGTCTCTGCCCACTCAGCAACCCACCAAAACAGCCTACCAGTCCCCCACACAGCCGTGGTGAGGCACCTGGACCTGGACAAGTTTTTCCCTTACTCAGGTGTAGTAACCATTTTATGTGGGTGGGCTGTACTGCTGTTTCTGTTTTGTGGGTGGGCTGCTGGACTAACAAGGGCACTGACCGGCAAGAGGTCAGGTACCCTGTTAGTCTGTTTGGAAAAGGGGAGAAATGTGGCGAAACCAACCTCGCCACTGGGCCCTGGAGAAGCCTGTTTGCTAGCCTCCTACCTACTGACTATGGCCCCTGGGTTATTTGGGGCATATTGTACTGTATATTGCTGCTACTGGCCCTTTTAACAGCATCTATGGACATATTGGGACTTTTGGGACTACTGTCCCTTTAAGACTGTGCTACATATTCTAGTGTACTGCCTGTAATATTATATGTGTATTTGTGTGTTAAGTTTAACCTGGGATATGTATGCAGCATTCATCTGATTGTTCGGTAGAATCACTCCATTTATTATATTGAGTGAAACTACCGAACAACCAGACCACCCAGGAATAAGTGTGCCTCCAATTACAGTTTGCAACAATGTTGCAAACGGGTAATTGGCAATCAGTGTAATGTATGCTTTGTCCTCTGGGTGGCCGCCATTCGGGAAACAAACACGTGGCGGCGGCCATCTTAAACTACCGAACAGCGGTGTTTTGCCGTCGAGTGTCTGGAACTAAAATCGGACACTTGACTAGGCAAACACCGCTGAGACCTCCATACTTCCAGAAATTCGTATGGAAACTACCGAATGACCCGCCGTTCGGTAGAAAGAACCCCTCAAACAAGGGAATTCATTCAAACCCTCTCCAGGCTCTATAACACAGGCAATTCGCCTGTTTTCATTCCCTTGTTTGTGACCGACCGCAGGGCCAAAATGCATGGAACTGTTTTCGGATACTTTACCCATGCGGTCGGTCAAATCTTTGGAACCCCATATCTCCCGAACCATTCATCCGAATTACTTGAATTTTGGATATGTTGTCCCCCTGAATAAGGGCTATCCAGCGATGCTGGATTTAAAGGTGTACCCCCGGGTTTTGGGGTACATCCAGAACTTGGCTGAAAAAGTGTACCGGATAATTGAGTTTAATGTTATCTGAGGGGAGGGGATGTGTGGGCTGAACCATGTATGTGATTGGTTCTTTTATGCCTCCCCCTGGGTGTGGCCTGTATGTGAATTAGTGTAATAAAAGCCAGGCTGGATGAGCCAGTCCAGAGTTCCTGTTTTAACCTCAAAGTGATGTGTCGTCTCATTATTGGGGGAAGGATTTATTGTATGCTGTTCCAGTTGACTGCTAGGGGTACAAGCCTATTTGTATGGTTCCTATTCAATGGTCTACAGCATTCATACGCTTGGGAGAATTTAAAGGTTTCTTGGATTCGGTGATTATGGTGTCTGCCAGAGTGCTTGGAGCCCTCAGGAAGCACTAGGAGCATCCATTAACGGAGGTACTCAGTCGGGGTGCCAGGCGATCCGTTACAACTAACATGAGGGAAGCTTGGCTCCACGGAGTACTAATATAAAGGGGAGCTCTGCATTGGGGGACACTAACATGAGGGAAGCTTGGCTCCACGGATTATTAATATAAAGGGGAGCTCTGCATTGGGGGACACTAACATGAGGAAAGCTTGGCTCCACGGCCTATGAACATAAAGGGGAGCTCTGCATTGGGGAACACTAACATGAGGAAAGCTTGGCTCCACGGCCTATGAACATAAAAGGGAGCTCTGCATTGGGGGACACTAACACGAGGGAAGCTTGGCTACACGGAGTGCTAATATAAAGGGGAGCTCTATATTAGGAGACACTAACATGAGGGATGCTGAGTACCATTTCAGCGAACCTCAGTATGAGCTGCATAGATGGGAACTTATTATTGGTCCTGCAAGCCTCCTCAATTTGAGTGATGGAAAAGACTATGTCTGTGAGGGAATGTTGCTTCTGACCCTCCACCATTAAAAGAACTTGTTTTGGAGCCCAACTCTACTTGCCCTCCCCAAACAGGGCGAACCTCCTCCATAACGCCAGCTTTATTGCCAGCATGCAGATGTCTGAACACTCCATTACTACACTCCCTGAGCAGTGCCAGCTCAGAGGTTACCATAGCAATCAGAGATCATGCGCTGTGTGTGCTATGGGTGGAGAGCAGGACCTCCTGCGGGAGATCCCTTCAGCTTGCCCTGCCAATCAATTCTTCAGCATTGTCAATTCCAAAGAGTTTTTTAACAGGTGTGACAGACGTGCATCCATTGGCATGCATAACACATCACTTTAGGGTGTGCACCTTGAGATAATTGCAATCTAAACTTTAGTTATAGAGACACTTCAGGCACCATAACAACTTAATTGTAATGAAGTTCTTATGGTGTGAGGAAGTTTCAGATGTCGGCTTACTTCAAGGGGTTAAACCATGAACAGTGGGTTTACCCCAAAGTGTTAAATAAGCCATCCATTTGCTGTTACCATGAACATCCGCTGCAGTCCTAAGTTTCAATCAGGAAGCTCCCGACTGGCAGCCGCTGATAGGCTAAGAGCATCAGCTGACACGCTTAGCTTATCAGTAACTCCCCATTCACAAACCAGAGTGACAAACGTAGATATTTTAACCACTCCGTTTTTTGAATGGGGAGCTACTGATAAGCTGAGAGTGTCATCTACTGTTTGTGGTAATAGTTACCGCTTTCAACACTTTGCAGTTTAACTGTTCATGAATGGTTCAACCCCTTGAGGTAAGGCAGGATCTCCTTGAACCATAATAACTTAATTCCAATGAAGTTGGTATGGTGCCTGGAGTGTCCCTTTAAAAAATACTAATTTAACAAATCAGGTTTAAAGTAACACATATTTTGCTGTAACAATAAGATGATGAATAGAGGTTTTCTTTAAAAACATAAGCTAATCCAAACTCACACAAATTGCCCATCGAGACCTAAACAAGACCCAGGGAGGGAGGATGCATTAGAGTGTGCCTAGGCATACCCCCTGCACCTACGTGTATCATTGGACTTAGATTGGGTTTCTACTGGCTTTATAGACATTTAATTTCTAAATGTGTCTAGTTGAGAAATATTAAGAGGTAATAAACACAAAATGCTCTAAAACCGAATTATCCACTAAAGTGAAAATTCCCAGTGATTTTCAAATAGTTGAACTTGAATATTTCTCTGTCAGTAATGTTTTCAGTATGGCTAATCTCACTTCACTTTGAATTCTCATTTTGGCAAATTACCATGTTTGTTTCTGCTTTTGCAGAGAAGGCATTGGAGTGAACAGGAGGACCAGCGAAATAAGGCTGAACCAGCAGAACATAATATGAATTTAGAAATCCAAGCTTGCCCACATATTTGCCTGCTAGGGGTAAATCGGTTTTGGAGTTATTCAATAAACTGTTGAGTTTTGGAGAATGTAAATGACTATACAGCCAAAATCCTCTAATGCAGCCATTTATCAGCTTAGCTGCATTAGCGTACACTTTGTAATAACCATTGCAACAATTCATGGCTTAATGAAATAATCTGTACATGTCTAAAGAAATTATTTACTGCATTCTTTTGAAAAATGTGAGCTGGGGTACTGGACACTTTGGGATGTTTTGGAGACTGGACTTTGGAAGGTATACAAAATTTGTTGCTCTGGTGTTAAAAGATTATTCTTAGATAAAATACAATACCCTTTTATGCTGTTGTTTTATCACCTGTCCAGGTTACTTAGGTTACAGAATATACAGCATCCATGCCTCATTAAAGGCTTGTATTAAAATTGTTTACATGAGAACCTACTTATAGCAGTGTATTCATTGGACTTTCTAACCTACAATTCTGTGCCATTGAAAAGGTGTCTACACATTGGAGAGGTGGTGATATTGATTTTAATCTTAATAAAAAGGAAATGGAATGGATTTTTAATCTTAATACCATCACTCCTAGAGGATTGAATGTTGAGTTTGATATTAATCAATTTATATAGATACCATTAACATAATAATTATATATTTTTATTAAAAAAAATCTTTTAAAAAAATAGTTTGGTAAACTTAAATATTTTTTATATATTTTTTGTATTTTACATATTCTTATCACTTAAAAAAAACAAAAAACGCTTCCATCTACACCCTCCAGGTGTATTCATCCGTAAAATAGATATTTTATTAAGATTAAGATATTTCATATCCGTTTGATTTCCTTCCTTTTTCAAATTTGAGATATTATACTGTAAAAGTGTTTTTCTTTTATTGTCCATGTTGACTTATCTAATTATACTAATATTGTTATGTATATATAAATATGCCTTCGTTGATAGTAATTACAGACTTTTCTGTATTTTCCTCCAGCTATTAAAACGATTTTGAACTTTCCTACCCTTTACCAGTACTAAAGATGGACTTTATACATCTCAGAGGACTCTTAACAACGTCATGACGTGATGACGTCAGAAGTAACGCCATTACACCGACCGTTGGAATATGGAAAATAGAAATGACGTCATATGACCTAATGAACCCAGAATGAATTCAAAATACAAGCGTGAAAAAGCTGAATCCGGATATAAAAAGAAGACACAAATAAACCCGGGAATATGCACTTGATAAAGACTCATCTAAGAGTCGAAACACGTTGTGCTATTTATTTTATCTTGCGGTTTTATTTTTTGCACTGTGTGCCCAATAAATAGTTTTTTTTACACTTATTCAAGTTTGGAAGTTACGTTCTTGGGAGTAAGCAACAATCTGGAGATTACATATATTGAAGAGCCTTGAAAGTCTGAGCCTGCAAGTCATAGGCTCAGCAACATATGAGTTTGATCAATTGGTACTTTCAAATGCTGTATTCTGTAACATATTACGCTATGATTTGTACTATATGTTTTATTGCAGATATTTAACAGCTATTGTTTATCATTCAAGATCCTGCAGTGGTAGTATTTTACCATTTTATGTGCTTGCTCTTACCTTCTCACTTTATTTCCTTATTATTTATTATTGTTGTTGGGGGACTTAACACTGGTGATTGTAGCAACACTGTTTTATTTATTCGATTACTGTATTTTATTTCTTTGTGTATTTCTAACCATGTTGTATGCTTTTAACAAAACAAATCAATTTCCTTTTTGTTTTTGCAATAGACTTTTTGGCTTCATGTCTAAATGTAAAAGGAAGGAACATGTTCTACTTTGGTAGCCCCTGATTAGAGGATCTGGGCAAGTACTTTTTATTAAAGTCCTCTAGAACAGGGAAAACACGGCATGTCTACCTGTTTTATTAACTTAAGTGCTACATATGTGGTCTGTGCTATGGCTTATCGATACTTTCTTGATTGCAGTCCAATAGTTCCCAGTTTTAAAATGATAGAGAAAACAAGACATTGCAAGGTATTGCACTAATTAGCCCAGCGTCACGCCATGTGCTTGTAACAGACAGTTATTGGGGAGCATTGTCCGTGGGTTGCTTTGCTTTCTAAATAAAGGTTCATTTTTGGTTGCATGTTGTAAATTCCTCTGCCCCTCTCATCGTGTTGGGAACACGGACTGCATTTTTCACATATCGTAGAAGATTCACAATTGCTGCTGGTGTCACGCCAGGTATACGTGCAGCTGCACCTATCTGTTAAGGTAAAAATCAGCTAAGAGATTCATTTATATACATTCAGAAATATTAAATATATATATTCACTGCATAATTAGGGGTGCATACATTGTATATATTAAATTATTAGAGCTAATATTAATAGCATTTTTATACATTTTATTGGATACGTGGTATATTTTTAAGTACCGTATATACTCGAGTATAAGCAGAGTTTTTCAGCCCATTTTTTGGGCTGAAAAACCCCAACTCGGCTTATACTCGAGTCAAGGTCTGTATTATGGCAATTTGCATTGCCATAATACAGACTGGGGGGAGAGGGGGGCTGGCAGAGCTGTACTTACCTGTTCTGCAGCTCCTGTCAGCTCTCTCCTCCTCTGCGCCGTCCGGTCAGCACCTCGGTCAGCTCCCAGTGTAAATCTCGCGAGAGCCGCAGCTCTCGCGAGACTTACAGTGTAAGCTGACAGAAGAGCAGAACGGACGGCGCAGAGGAGGAAAGAGCTGACAGGAGCTGCAGAACAGGTAAGTACAGCTCTGCCAGCCCCCCTCTCCCCCCCACTGAACTGCCACTGGACCACCAGGGAAGGAGAGCCCCCCTCCCTGCCATATATCAAGCAGGGAGGGGGGACGAAAAAAAAAAAATATAAATAAAATAAGAAATAATAATAAAAAAATAATAATAATAATAAAAAAAAAATTAATAATAACAAAAAAAGGGGTATAAGGACCACTATGGGAGGGGGGGGGGGGGGTATAAGGACCACTATGGGAGGGAGGGGGGTATAAGGACCGCTATGGGAGGGAGGGGGGGGGTATAAGGACCACTATGGGAGGGAGGGGGGGGGTATAAGGACCACTATGGGAGGGAGGGGGGGGGATAAGGACCACTATGGGAGGGAGGGGGGGGATAAGGACCACTATGAGAGGGAGGGGGTGGGATAAGGACCACTATGAGAGGGAGGGGGTGGGATAAGGACCACTAGGGGAGGGGAGGGTAAGGACCACTAGGGGAGGGGTGAGTCAGGACCACTGGGGGGGGGGGGGTGAAGGAACACGGGGGTGGGGAGGTAAGGACCACTGAGGGGGGAGGAGGGGAAGTCAGGACATATGGGGGGGGGGAGGGGGCGGCAAAATGTTTTTTTGCCTACGGCGGCAAATATCCTTGCACCGGCCCTGCACACACTGCATTCACACACTGCATTCATACACACACACACTGCACTCATACACACACTGCACTCATACACACACGCTTCACTCATACACACACACTGCACTCATACACACACACATACGCACACACTGCACTCATTATACACACACTGTAAATAAATATTCAATTAATATATTTTTTTTAGGATCTAATTTTATTTAGAAATTTACCAGTAGCTGCTGCATTTCCCACCCTAGTCTTATACTCGAGTCAATAAGTTTTCCCAGTTTTTTGGGATAAAATTAGGGGCCTCGGCTTATATTCGGGTCGGCTTATACTCGAGTATATACGGTACTTTTAGAGTAACATCAAAAACAAAAAACATGGTGTTATCAAAAATATAGTTGAAAATAAATTGGACACTAAAGAACAGAGATAAAAACAAAAGTGTCAGGCAAGTAAGTTTAGTTTCTTTTACATTTAGGCAGAAACACATATTTCAAACTAATAAAGTTTTTTTTAAAGTTTTTAATTTTTCTCCCTCATAATTAACTTCTTACCGTTTGCGGTCGGCTTTGTGACAGCTTCTCTCGAACTTCAAGTGACAGCATAGAGTTAAGGTTCAAGTAGTCAATATCGTCCGGCAATACCAAAGCCTCGTCTTTCTGAACTTCGGCAATCTCTTTCTGCTGCTGTTTTACATGCAACTCGTACATGGCTACACAGATACAAGAACGCTGCTCTGTTAATGCACTTCATTAGCACACGGGGCTTCCAAAAGGTGAAGTATAGTTTTAATACTAGAACAATAGCAATCTCAATAATATGATTCCCCAAGATATTACAATATTGCTCTCAGTAAGGGCCAGACCTGCCATGTTATAAAATATTATTGATACTGTATTTTTCGAAAACCTCAGTAATTGCAAACATCTCCATGTTTTCAGAACAGTTAATGCACGGAGGTTCATTCTCGTTAAAGTAAAACTCAAACATCAAAAATATACAATATATGGTTTTAACGTTTGGTGTGTTCCTTTATGCCTTGGTTGCCAGTCACAGAGGTCCCCCTTCCTTCTCCTGTCGAAAATAGGGCATTTGCAGCAATTGTTCCAAATGTGCCAATCAAATGTGGCAATTGCCCAATAGAAGACTTCTCTGAGGAAAGCATTAAACAAGTGTATCCCTATGGAAGTTGTCATTTCTGCTTGAACGATCATACAAAAAATTCCAGTACAATCACATAACATATTATAAAATGGGATTTTTCTGGAAACAAATGTGGAGGGGAAAAAAAGGCAGCTTCCTCGTCTTACATTCCCCCATCAATCATCGTTCACAACAGCTGATGGGAACGGATATATTCTCAACATGTAAAACTGATCCCATATGGCATCTGCACATAGTGAAACATCTGCGGATTGTGCTCTTGTATTAGCGATAGCTCCTCTAGACTTAATTTGCCACAAACTTAACTGGAAGATGGTAGCAACGAAGAGGGACAGCTTTGGTTAAGTAAAATTACCTCTCCTTACTAGTACCACCATGCAAGCACACAGGTCACCAATGCAAAATCCCCAACACACGGCAAAACAGCTATAACACATTCACTTATCTGACTATTTTTTTCAAAGAACATATCTCCAAGAATGTATGACTTTAGCTCTTCATTCTGATGCCCAATCATTTTACTGTAATGAAGGAGGATACAATTGTGCTATAGCTTTAATACAATCATTGTCAGGCCTAGTAGACTAAGAATAATAATAATAACGTTAAGTTAAATGTTACATCCTGTAGGATCTAGGTTATTCTACAGCCACCTGGCATAGGAAAAAAGGGCTGTGTGAGAAATCAAAGAAGAAACAAAGAAGGGAAGCGAACACAAAATACAAAAATTATCCATTTTTAATTTCTAATGAAGGATATTTCAGTTTTTTTCCAATGCTGCAAAACGTTTGAGGAAACAACGGATACTATAATATGTGCAATGGGTACAGGGTAACAATGCAGGTGAATCAAAAAAATTTAAATAGACAAGAGTACACAAAGCTGACAAACACGCTCAAAGTATAATTATGCAATCATCAGTGCAGAGCGTAACAATGTAAATATCCTGACACATAGGCTTGTACAGGTATAACTGAAAGGAAATTGACATGTACAGTTCAGAGGATTGCCTCCTGAATACAATATCATTATATCTAAACCTGATCCTAAAATGATCCTAAAATGCAACAAAAAAGTTTTTATAGTAAAGTGTCAAATAAAGGTCCTCTGGGAGATCCTTTCAGAAGATGTCAAGACATTTGGAAACTTAGCCTCTTTGTAGAGTCTTGAAGAAAATAAAATAAAAAGAAATATAAAAAAAACAAATATGCAAAAACAGGGGGCTATTATAATACTATAACAAAGTACAATATCGGCTACTTTCCAAGGTCTACAGAAATATAAGGACAAACTAAAAGAAAAATAGGGTTGATCTCACCCAATGCAAAGCAGTAAGTTTGTGGACTCCTCTGGTAGAGTTGTGTGTGGAGGGCAGGGGTATTCCGTGATTTAGAGCAAAGTTAGTTTGTTGTAAGGGGACGTTGAAACGCCAAATACGAGTAGGCAGCAGGCATGCAGAAACATGGCTTACTGGTAGCAAGTGGAAAGAACACCCAAGAGACTAAGGTGCAGAACCCTCTGGTCCTCCAAAGGCCTTCGGTCATTCGAAATACCCCTGTCCTCCACACAGGATTTGACCAGGGGATTCCACAAATATACTGCTGTGCATTGGGTGAGATCTGCTCTAATCTTCCTCTTTTTTTGTTGTTGCTTATATGGCTATAGGCCTTGGAATGTAGCCAAAAGTGGCCTTTGTTATAGTATTATCTTACACCCCCCTCTTCCTTTTATTTTTGGCAGATTTGTTTCCTTGTTTAATTTTGTTTTTTATTTTTTCTTGAAATGGCTACTTGTTACACTTTTCCTGATTTTTTTAAATTTTTTGAAAGGATCTCCCAGAGGACCTTTTTAACACTTTACCATTTTGAAGCATTTTAGGGTCAGGTTTAGATATTATGATATTGTTGTAATCAGGAGGCTATCCTCTGTACAACACTAGTGTAATGGAGTAACACTTCCGGGTTCGGCACTCAGCGGTGAGGAGCCGGACCCCGCCCCCCTCTGACACAGCTCTGACGGTATTTAGGGAGACTGGGCCAGAGAGAGGGGGCTTGGTGATTGATTGTGTGAGCTAACGTGTGAGCTGTCTCCGCGAGACCGCAGGCTCCACAGGCTCAGCTACTGGGAGCTACTTCCACCAGACTTACCTCTCCACAAGCTCAGACAAGCCGTTCCAGCCTTTGAGCAAATGCAAGGATTGCTGCATGCCATAAAGGATTACTGGAGAACGGATACTTTGCTACTTTACAAGTGAACAATATGTCTGGACTATTGGAGGACTACCCATATTAACCTTAAGTATATCTTTCAGCTATTTGTCTGCAATATCATTTATTAATGAACTAATGCTTGCTTACTCAAATCTTCATTGCTGCAAGTTACTAATCTCATGAAGGACAACTCCCATCATGCTTAATCACTATGAACTGTTCTTGCTTTGCAAATATTCTCAGCTACTTGATTATTGTTCCTATTGAAGATTATTCTCGTGAACGAATGTTACTTAATGCATCTCTGAAGAAATACTTAATAATAAACTTTATGGTGCTGATTACTTGCACTTCTTCTTATTGGATTATTGCCTAAATGCAATTCATTTAAGTTTAACACTTATTAAAACTTCGGTTGAATCAAGTTACCAGTGATTCTCTCTTTTCTTAAAGCTACAGTATTGATAGATAAGGATTCTCCATTTCTTCACTATTGTAATTAGGGAGATTACAAGCTGCAGTTGAGTTCCAATCCAAATCACCCCTAGTAGCGTAACAACTAGCAGTCAACAGTACATGTCAATTTCTTTCCACTTACACTCGTATATCCCATGTGTCAGGATATTTACATTGTTACGCTCTGCACTGTTTGTATGATTATACTTTGAGCTTGTTTGTCAGCTATGTGTACGCTCATCTTTTTTTTTTTTTTTTTACTATTTTATTTGCCTGCATTGTTACCCTTTGCCCATTACACATATTATAGAATCCTTTTTTCTCTAAATGTTTTACAGCAATAAAACATTTCTGTATTCTGTGTGCGGATTCCTTCTTTATTACTTATTTACTATTGCAGGGTGGGTTTTCTTGGATCCTGCACCTATTGCTCAGCTTACAGGGGAGTACAGATTAGTATATTTTGTTTTGCTTTTTTTTGTGTGAAAACTCAGCATTCGGTTAGTAACTGAATATTAAAATGCCGGATTAATAGATCAGGTAATGCAGTTGGGTTCAAGTTGTATGCATAACCCAGATCACATGGAAAGTCTCTTCATCTTATTGACAAGGTTTGGATTCAGCCGCTGCAGCCCTGAAAATTAACCTTTTTTTTTTATTTTAAAGAAATTGCACTACTTACATTTTGCAATTTTCACTCCTACTAGTCACTGTCAGACAGACAGCAGCTAGAGGCTTAAATAGATCCAATTACTGAATCTGACATCTAGTATCATCAGTTCCAAATTATACTCTATTTTACCTTTTATGTATTATTATTATTATTTTAAATGGATTTTAGGTGTGACTTTTCAATACATTCCTAGTTTAGGGCTAAATGGTTTTGAATTTGTGAAAGAAAAAAAAGAAAACAACTGAAAATATGAAAAATGTAAACAAGGTTTAAAAAAACAAAACACCTGATTGTAAACATGGATGTAAAAATTCTAGCTAATCTTGCTTCTTTAAAAAAACAAAACACTTTTTGCAATTCGATTACAGTATCCATTGTACAAATGCTTACCTTCAATCTTTAAGCGCTGAGCAATCTCTCGCCTTTCAGCAAATTTCTTTAAGGCTTCAGGGAAAACCTTGCATATCATTTCCAAGTTCAACGCCTGATATCGTAACACATCTGCCGCACTGCAGGAGCGAGAAAATGACAGGATATCTATTAAGGAACTAAACATTTTCCTCATATTCAACGACACCAGGGAGGGGATATTTAGAGTCCACCTGTGCTTATATAAAATACATTTATGTAATTTTCTTTGTGATAGCCACCACCGGCAAATGTAGAGTTTAAAAGTAATCATTTGCTATTTATGGAAAGGGAGTGGAATATCTGAGCATAGTTGCCGTGTCCGGTCTAGCAATGTTTTTATTAATATAGGTTTTAATCTATACCTGTCATGGCATACATTCAAATTATACTTACCGATAGTGATAGTATTTGTGGACAACAAGTTCAATTTAAAAGATAGCACAGGTTACTGTGGTGGTGAAAAGATTACCTGAGAATGGATCCTTTTGAATAGCTGATGGGGGATCCGGGAATGAGATGATGCCATTTATAGGAAGAAAGCTGCAGAGAGCAGAGTGTAGAAAGACCCTCACTCAGAATCTTTTGGGTGGTCCAAGCACGATTATAACGGTCCTGAGATATGCACCCTGCTTCTTCATAAGCTGATGTGGGGGTTAAGACAGCTTGTTAGAAAATACTGAATTTAAATTGAGCCAACGTATTCTGCAGATCTGCACAAGAGACAGGACACAATACAAACATAACTAATGAACTAATGAAAGTATTTAGAAAACTGGGCAGACTAGATGGGCCGAATGGTTCTTATCTGCCGTCACATTCTATGTTTCTATAATAGGTAATGTTTTCAAAACAAAGTAAAAAAAAAAAGATAACAGGAAAATTGATAAGTGAACCATCAAAAAAATGACATTTAAAATAAGTGCAGAGCAGCATCCAGGAGAATTCACAGTTACATTTTCCACCTCCTTACCTCTTAAGGTAAGCCTGGCGTCGGCATTGTCAGGCCGGAGAGACATCCGGAACTCTGCACGGCTTGTGAACATACGATATGGTTCTCGGGTGCCTTGAGTAGTGAGATCATCAATCAGAACGCCAATATAACCTTCCGTGCGGCTTACAGAGAAAGGAGGGCGACCTTTTACCTTTAACGCAGCATTAATTCCAGCAATCACTCCCTGTAATAGAGAAAATTGTTATGGCATCTCGGTGGTAACTTGATTCTCCATCCCCTAAACTGCTGTTATTTTACACCACATCTAAAAGAAGAGGGAAACAGAATCTACCAGTGAGGGAGACAACAGAACTATCAACACATGTTGATATGTCAGACAGATATAAACACCACTTAATAACCTAATAACCTACATTCTTTGTGTTCCTGTTCATCTGAGAGATTCAATGAGTGTTACTGGCGAGTTTGTTCAAAATGGCCAAGAATATTGCATATTTGTTTTGAAGTTGTTGTTTTTTTCTTCTTCCATGATTAAGTTCTTTGAGGGATATTGCAGGCACGACAAACTTACAGAAAAGTGTAATATAACAGGATCCTGTAAACTGCATGACATCACCACAATTCACATACCTTACTGTTTTAAACCATTTCAAAATGATTTGATAAAACCAAGGCTCTTCTCAAAGATCAGGGACCGTGCTTAGACAGATTAATATTGTGGGACACCTTCCACATTATCTATGTCAGTTTTTACAACCTGGATAACACTGATTGGCTGAGATTATTGGGGAAGACTTAGCCCACAGCTTTCAGCCGATGTCCAGGTGTGACTAAACAGAATGATAATGCAGACGTGTCAATTCCACATTATCAATGCCTCAAAGTTACAGGTAATCCCTGGGTGCCAAGAAGTGCTGTGTCCTATATAAAACTTTTCCTAAACAGTTTGATAATAAACCAGAGGATAGCGTTAAAGCACTGTAGAGGAGATAACCACTTTTGTGGTTATATTGCTTAGAGTGTCCCTTTAAACAAACACATGCAATGTACCTGAGCAGCTGCCTCCTCATATCCAGTTGTGCCATTGATCTGTCCAGCCAAGAACAGACCTTGGACCATGAAAGTTTCCAACGACGTTCGGAGCTGACGAGGGTCTAGAAAATCGTACTGTACCCCATAACCTGATCAGGAAGGACGACAGTTAATAGTTAAACTGTCACAAAAAAACACTTTATTCTTCAAAAGACAGCAACATAAGTAGACCGATTTGTAATTAGTTCAGTAGAAAGAAGACTTTGTCAAGCCTTCTATTGGGCCTATTTAGAGATGAAATAATTAATGGACTACAAAACCAGCCAGGTTGCCGAAGTTAGATTAAGAGGTTATTACCTAAAGGTTAGGTTACCTACCCCGGATATTAGTCCTATGGTCTCTCTAGTGAGACTTTATAACCTTTGGGAATAAGTACCTGGCCTCAGCATCTGTACGTTTTGTAGCCCTGGGATCTCCCGCAAGAGTCTCTCTTGAGCTTCAGCCGGTATGGTCACCGACAGCCCCTGAGGGTAAATCACATCCGAATCAAGCCCCTCTGGCTCCAGCCAGACCTGGTGAAACCTGCCTGGGAACCGTAAAATCTTGGATTCGATGGAGGGGCAATACCTACAGAAACAGCAAATTAGCACAAAACATGCAAGACTAAGCAATCCGATGGCAGGCATGAGCTGGCATCCATCACCTGGGTCCAGCAGTGGTCTCCTTGACATGGTTGCTCAGATGAAGGTTTTCCCGGATTATCTGCTCCACGCCAGCTGTTGTGCGAGTCATATGACATGGAAGCTGCTGGTCAGGCTGTGAGTACACAATGTGAAACAGCACCTTTATATACATACTTAAAGGGATAAGGGAGATTGGTGTCGAATAAAATGGCAATAAAGGGACACTCCAAAGAAGAGAAAACACAGACAGACAGAGAGTAAGCATACCACTACATGTCTGTCTGCTGATTGAATGAAGTAGCTTCACAGAATACTACACGTGAGCACGGGATAGCAGCCACATGGGCTAAACATTGTACACTGCAAGAATTAACTGTTTACTGCCATTTATAATGTTTCAAACCCAGGTAGCCATCACCTACCCAGTATCTGAAGATATTTATTGATCCTCTGTCCACACAATCTCACCTTTCCTTATTCAAATCTCTGCAATTGCGTGCATCATATATTATGGTAAAGCGCTACAGAATCTGTTGGCGCTATATAAATGGCAATAATAATAATCATGCCTCTCATTCACATAACTGTCAGCTCAATCTAACCAGGGCGTGATAACTTCCTCACTAGCCGAACAATTTAACTCGTGATGGTTGCCCTTTATCTCCATCCCCAAAAATATTTTCTGCTACCCTGATTATCCCACTACCCTCATGATTTCTATTCTCTCTTTTCATTCTAAGGATTTAATAACAGTAACCAATTACCCTGAACATTCTCAAACTGCATGCTGCAACAATATATTAATATGAAATATTCACTATACCTTGATCCAGACATTCTCATTCATAAAGCTGAATGGTACTGGTGGGTTATCAGCATCATGCCTTTCTAAAACACTAAAATCCACAGAGTCTTTAGCAATGCGAGGTGGGGTTCCAGTCTTCAGCCTGCCAACTGTGAACCCCAAACGTTCCAATGTCTGTGCCAGGCCAACTGAGGGCTTCTCCCCCCAACGCCCCGCAGGCAGTGTCTCCGTGCCTATTTTAACTGTCCCACGAAGGAATGTGCCATTTGTGAGCACCACGCTGCTCGCCAATACCTGACTGTCATCATCTATGATAAAAAAAAAAAAAGAAAATAATATGACTTGTGATTCCTAGACAGAAGGTTACAGAATACAGAATGGGAACGTGGCACCACTTTTATAAGGAAAAATAAGACATACCAAGTAGGACTCCATTAACCTGGCATTTGCCTGGTAAATTCGGATCTGGAGGTTTCAATAAAAGATCTTCCACTGATCCCTCTCTCACAGTTAAACCTGGCGTATTCAGAATTTCTTCCTGGACCAATGAGGAAAAAAAAAAATCTAAATTCCCATTGTCATATTGTACTAAATATTTACAAGATTCAGATATAAACTCCCACTTACAAGATTTTCCCGTAGGACTGTCTCAAAATGCATTAATAGGTTATTCCAACCATCATCACTTCTACAGATCGCTGCAGTGGTTGTGATGGTAGGAGTACTCTGGCGCTGTTCCTCAGTAAGTGAGCAAAATGTTTTGCAATGGTTTGCCTTCTTACCCATATCCCGTCAGGTTCCGGGTCTTCTCTGTAGGCAGGTTTACAAGGTCCAGATTCTGCAGAACTGCAGAAACTGGATGCCAATTATTCACTGGCTGAGAGAGTTAGCTGATCGCGATCAGTCAATGAATGCAAAATTGATATTGCCCAGCCTAGAGCTCTAGCTCCGGCCTGCTTAGTGATGCCCCAATGACACTGCCGGAGATTAAGTTACACATACTACAGCAAAGGGGTTAAACTCAGTACGTGCAGCTTTTTATTGTGAAATGCTGCACATACAGTCTCCAGGCACCATGACCACTTTGAAACACTGAAGTGATCATGATGTTTGAAATAACGTGTATATTATTATATGTGTTTTACAGCCTTCATCCCTCCCTGGAATGAATAGAAACCAGAAGAAGCGTAACATTTTTGCCCTCTGTGTTCGCCTGAAAACGTACACATTATCTTCGTACAATGCAGGGCTCAAAACTTCTACTTGTCCACCAACTACTGGGGAGTGAAAATCCAGCACCGTTAGTGTGCCAGGGACCCTACAGATTAGCAATGAAGAGTAGTTTTTCCTGGCATGGCCAGTAGTATAGGACTTAACAGTTTTCAGTCCTGGTGAAATTTTTAGTGGAAATAAAATGATTTTGAAGCATACACTTAGGTTTGGACACTGTACAAGTAACGTATTTTTGATTGGTTTTTGTTTGTACATACAGACATCTGAGGGAGATGGGAGTTTGTCTACTAATACGTAGAGAGCATAACAGTTGTATCATTATATTATGAGTTCTGTCCTTTCATCAAGACTGTGGGGAAACCATGAATGCAAAGGTCATAGAAATTATAACCATCATGTATTTCCATAACATGGACTCATAGAGCTTACATTAGATCTGCTTAGGTCTCAAATTTCAGATTACTCACCTGCATTTTTTGACTGTACATCGTCCTATCAATCTGAGCCCGCAGCCCCCATACTGCAGGTCCCTTACACCTGTTTAAGACCTTGTAGTGAATTCCAGAAAGGTCACAAATTCTTCCACAAACACCATCCAGAGCATCCACCTCCCTTATGAGGTGTCCCTTCCCAATGCCCCCAAAAGATGGATTACAGGACATCTGACCTGAGTGAACACAAACAGGTACATAAAGGAAAAGGTAAAACGCTAATAGGAGGGCACTTGCATAAAAGGTCAGCTTATAAAGAAATAGAGATGGTCAAAGGTGGTATGATGGCACATGTCAGAAACGGCTGTATTTTGGCTCTTTAGCTTAGTGGACTATAGATGTACTGGCTGCTAAATGAAGTGATGAAGGATATACGTTTAGAATGTAACAGTAACACCGAATTACCTATTGTTTCAATCTTGTGTGTGACTAGTAATGTTTTGGCACCGGTCCGCGCTGCTGCGGCTGCAGCCTCCGTACCAGCATGCCCTCCTCCAACCACCACAACATTGTAGCGTGGAGCTTCCTCATTGCTGGGTACAGTAGAGAAGCAGCGTCTGCAAGATTGCACTCGGGAAAAGGAACAGCGGATACCATGATGTAGGATTCTCTACAAAGACAAAAACAAAACAGACTTGCAAATTATTATGATTGAAATGCAGATCCACTGTATTGCATGTGTTGATGTAGATCTACGGTATAATTCATTGAAAAGCTACATTAAACCATTAATGATCATTTGTGATCAGTTGTGTCTGTTTATTGATGATTGAAATATATAGACACTAGTGTTCCCTTTGAGAGTTTCTAGGTTATTCCCTAAGCTGGAACATTTGGGGAATTTCTTCACACAAAGCGTGTAAGAAAAAACAAAAAAGAGCTTTCAGCTGGGACTTTGTATTTATTTTCACCATTAAATAATCAGCAGTTTCATACTGGGGTACTGTACTGGCAACCCTCATCATTTTATTTTATTTTTTTCACATGTTCCCTTTGAATACCCGGTTGGTCTTGTTTGCTTATGGTGCCTGTAGTGCCCTCCAGGGGGGTCTGAACACTCCAATACTTTTGAAATATGACAGAAGCTCCTTAGCAATACTTTATGTTGGCTCTCCTGAGTTAAGCCCTGTCTGAGAATTTTGAATCATAACTAAATATGGCTGGGCTGTAGAAGTTGCAGCTTTAGATAACTTGTCTAATTTGCCTATTCTGGAATTCCTTGGAAAGCATACAGCCCGCTAGCTGTGACCTACTACTCCCATCATTCTCAGCCGGAACAGCACAGACAGCCAGTATGGGTTTTTCATGTCTGGGAGAGTTTAATTAACCATCTTGTGTAACGGATCCAGAAAGCTTGTAAAGAGGGAACGTGTTCACAAGCTTGCTTTGTAGCTGTCCTGAACTGGGTTGATCTCATTTGGCTGTCACTGTGTCTTTTATAATCAGTTAGCAGAGATTCGCTGTCATAGGAGCATGTCTCCCATTAAAAGACACAAGAAATGAAGTCCAGTCCTCCTATCACTGTGTTATTAGCCGTCTGGCCAGGCTACCTCAGATATAATGTTATACAGCCTGTCTCCCACTAAGGGACACAAGGAGTGAAATCCAGTCCTCCCATCACTGTGTTATTAGCTGTCTGGCCAGGCTACCTCAGATATAATGTTATACAGCCTGTCTCCCACTAAGGGACACAAGGAGTGAAATCCAGTCCTCCCATCACTGTGTTATTAGCTGTCTGGCCAGACTACCTCAGATATGTTATACAGCCTGTCTCCCACTAAGGGACACAAGGAATGAAATCCAGTCCTCCCATCACTGTGTTATTAGCTGTCTGGCCAGGCTACCTCAGATATAATGTTATACAGCCTGTCTCCCACTAAGGGACACAAGGAATGAAATCCAGTCCTCCCATCACTGTGTTATTAGCTGTCTGGCCAGACTACCTCAGATATAATGTTATACAGCCTGTCTCCCACTAAGGGACACAAGGAGTGAAATCCAGTCCTCCCATCACTGTGTTATTAGCTGTCTGGCCAGACTACCTCAGATATGTTATACAGCCTGTCTCCCACTAAGGGACACAAGGAGTGAAATCCAGTCCTCCCATCACTGTGTTATTAGCTGTCTGGCCAGACTACCTCAGATATGTTATACAGCCTGTCTCCCACTAAGGGACACAAGGAATGAAATCCAGTCCTCCCATCACTGTGTTATTAGCTGTCTGGCCAGGCTACCTCAGATATAATGTTATACAGCCTGTCTCCCACTAAGGGACACAAGGAGTGAAATCCAGTCCTCCCATCACTGTGTTATTAGCTGTCTGGCCAGACTACCTCAGATATAATGTTATACAGTCTGTCTCCCACTAAGGGACACAAGGAGTGAAATCCAGTCCTCCACCATCACTGTGATATTAGCTGTCTGGCCAGGCTACCTCAGATATAATGTTATACAGTCTGTCTCCCACTAACGGACACAAGGAATGAAATCCAGTCCTCCCATCACTGTGTTATTAGCTGTCTGGCCAGGCTACCTCAGATATAATGTTATACAGCCTGTCTCCCACTAAGGGACACAAGGAGTGAAATCCAGTCCTCCCATCACTGTGTTATTAGCTGTCTGGCCAGGCTACCTCAGATATGTTATACAGCCTGTCTCCCACTAAGGGACACAAGGAGTGAAATCCAGTCCTCCCATCACTGTGTTATTAGCTGTCTGGCCAGGCTACCTCAGATATAATGTTATACAGCCTGTCTCCCACTAAGGGACACAAGGAATTAAATCCAGTCCTCCCATCACTGTGTTATTAGCTGTCTGGCCAGGCTACCTCAGATATAATGTTATACAGCCTGTCTCCCACTAAGGGACACAAGGAGTGAAATCCAGTCCTCCCATCACTGTGTTATTAGCTGTCTGGCCAGACTACCTCAGATATAATGTTATACAGCCTGTCTCCCACTAAGGGACACAAGGAGTGAAATCCAGTCCTCCCATCACTGTGTTATTAGCTGTCTGGCCAGGCTACCTCAGATATAATGTTATACAGCCTGTCTCCCACTAAGGGACACAAGGAATGAAATCCAGTCCTCCCATCACTGTGTTATTAGCTGTCTGGCCAGGCTACCTCAGATATAATGTTATACAGTCTGTCTCCCACTAACGGACACAAGGAATGAAATCCAGTCCTCCCATCACTGTGTTATTAGCTGTCTGGCCAGGCTACCTCAGATATAATGTTATACAGCCTGTCTCCCACTAAGGGACACAAGGAGTGAAATCCAGTCCTCCCATCACTGTGTTATTAGCTGTCTGGCCAGGCTACCTCAGATATAATGTTATACAGCCTGTCTCCCACTAAGGGACACAAGGAGTGAAATCCAGTCCTCCCATCACTGTGTTATTAGCTGTCTGGCCAGACTACCTCAGATATAATGTTATACAGCCTGTCTCCCACTAAGGGACACAAGGAATGAAATCCAGTCCTCCACCATCACTGTGTTATTAGCTGTCTGGCCAGACTACCTCAGATATAATGTTATACAGCCTGTCTCCCACTAAGGGACACAAGGATTGAAATCCAGTCCTCCCATCACTGTGTTATTAGCTGTCTGGCCAGGCTACCTCAGATATAATGTTATACAGCCTGTCTCCCACTAAGGGACACAAGGAATGAAATCCAGTCCTCCCATCACTGTGTTATTAGCTGTCTGGCCAGACTACCTCAGATATAATGTTATACAGCCTGTCTCCCACTAAGGGACACAAGGAGTGAAATCCAGTCCTCCACCATCACTGTGTTATTAGCTGTCTGGCCAGACTACCTCAGATATAATGTTATACAGCCTGTCTCCCACTAAGGGACACAAGGAATGAAATCCAGTCCTCCCATCACTGTGTTATTAGCTGTCTGGCCAGGCTACCTCAGATATAATGTTATACAGCCTGTCTCCCACTAAGGGACACAAGGAATGAAATCCAGTCCTCCACCATCACTGTGTTATTAGCTGTCTGGCCAGACTACCTCAGATATAATGTTATACAGCCTGTCTCCCACTAAGGGACACAAGGAATGAAATCCAGTCCTCCCATCACTGTGTTATTAGCTGTCTGGCCAGGCTACCTCAGATATAATGTTATACAGCCTGTCTCCCACTAAGGGACACAAGGAATGAAATCCAGTCCTCCCATCACTGTGTTATTAGCTGTCTGGCCAGGCTACCTCAGATATAATGTTATACAGCCTGTCTCGGTAGGTGTGTGTGTTTATACTTACCTTGCCCCCGTGTTCAGCTATGGGCGCCGCCATCTTTGTGACCACGTGATCAATCCCTGTGTTCTCAGACTGTGCTGAGAGGAGGCGCTCTAGACCCCAGAGAGCTTTCTCTTCTGCTCTGGAGGACTGAGTCTGGGGGTGCTCATAATGGGAGGTTCTATTTACCCCACAGTACCACCAGATTAACCTCTACCCACCACACCCAGACAGTGGCTGTGGCTCAGCATGGTGGGAGTTGTTGTTAGAAGTATGTGTTTGAGGCTTTATGTTCTTCCCAACAGTTCCCATTATGGTAAATAAATGTTTATTCTATGTCTTTTTGTCTTTTATATTCTCCCTCACTGCCAGGTGAGAGCATTGCAAATGGGCAGTCTGCACTCACTAACCACTATGGTGCACTGTACTGGTTATGGTGCCCGCAGTCCCCTAGGCGCCTTTGGTTTGACTCAGTAAGGTGTCAAACCAAAAGCGGCTTCTCTTCTTACCATTTGATGGAGCCCTGGGACTCCTGGCACAATAACTACTGCAGCAGCAGAGTGCCAGATTAACGGATCACTCCACTACAGTCGTTATGGTGCCGGGATTGCCCTTGTGCCCTCCCAGAGTAAATAATCAAGCTGTTTGCATAGGGTTTTGTCTACCACCAGGCATAGGCCACCTCCTCCAGGAGAGCTGGTAGTTTTCTGCTTGAAGCGGGCCTAGCGGCGCTGTGCTTCGCTCATGGGCTGAGATAGATCGGGTGGTGCACTCGGCCAATGAGCTGGCCCTCCAGTGCAGGGTTTAGCTCAGGCTAGCTAATGGAAGTTCCACATGGGAGGTTCCAGCACTCCTTGAGGTGAGGCTAAAGGCAGTGAGAGTGCTATAGTAGTTATGGTGTGTGGCGTGTTCCATGCATTACAGTTGCAATCCAAGCACATTAGATGCAGTGTAATGTTACAGTTGGTTACACTATGCGTAATCTAAAATTTCCAGGACACTCTCGGTCCCTGAACTACCAAATAGAGCGCTCTTTGGAGGGGAGGTGGGGAAGCAACAAATAATACCATGGACTTGAAGCTCTATGTACAAACGGAAAGCACCATCGTTAATAGTGACTTTTCACCCAGCATCCTGGAACTCTGCACCAGATAGGAAGATTCTAGCAGCCTGGTCAAAAAACTTAACATCCAGACAATTTAGGCCAGACGTCTCCGATCCGAGCACGGTTTTAAGACCGAATGGACGCTCTAGGAGAGCTGTCTGGGCAGGCCACAAGTTTGGGCACGGGAGCCCCAATTTTATTGTGAAATTGTTGTTAGGCGCCAGGGTGTCTGGTCGCTTATTAAATTACCTGGTCAGGTACAGACACCTAGATTGCAAGTATGTCCCAATGTTCATTGTTCTCCTGTGGACCCTGGTATAAAAGTGTGTAATTCACTCAATACAATCAGTTCTACTTCACCTTACATAAAATACTAGCACTATCTAAAGCACAATAGTCACGTTGGAAGGGGAATAATATATATATATATATATATATATATATATATATATATATATTTTATTCCCCTTCCAACGTGACTATTGTGCTTTAGATAGTGCTAGTATTTTATGTAAGGTGAAGTAGAACTGATTGTATATCCTTCTGCAATATTTAGTATTGCAGAAGGATATACAATCAGATATTGATATCCTTCTGCAATATTTAGTAGGAGGGAAAAAAAATAATGCTTTATAAGTATGACATAAAGCCCTAATCACAGGCCATGGTGTAAATACCCTGGAGATTGCCATAGATATGCAGACAATGTGTACAACATTGCTCCTAAACTGCCTTAGTAACCCACTTAAACTCCTCATGAGCTTTGATAAATAAAAAGAGTTTGAGTAGAACTTTAATGGATGACTGATAGAATTTAGGAAAAGAAGAGAATAGAGTATTTTGGAGAAGGAAGAGGATGTCCTAAAAAAACTCTGTATACAAGTATTTAACATGTGTCCTGTAGAAAGGGTTGCATGTTTGTAATCGTCATACAATGTTTCACAGATTCTGAAATATAACTAAATAAGTCCATATATTTATATATACACACACATAGACCCCTAGGAATAAGGAGATACACACGCCACAGATTTAGTTAAGTGTTTTTTAATCTTGTTAAACATTACATTTTTTGTATTTCACAGAAAGAATTGATGGTTCTTTCTCCTGCTTTTTTTTTTTTTTGGTTACTTTTTTTTTAACATTTTTTTTTTTATCTAAAACCGATCCAACAATTTTGTATAATAAATAATTTAAAGATATATTTTAGGCAAATAGATTTTAAAAGGTAAATACGGTTTTACAAATGCAAAATAAACAAACAGAAGATCTTAGATAAAATAAAAACAGCGCAGGAAAATAAAAATAAAATGTACCTATTCTCACAATTCCACAGTAAAAAATAAATTAAAAAAAAATAATAATAATAATGGGGGATTCCATAATTGGGGGGGGGGGGGAAGTGTTTCATGTAATTATGCATTTATTGAGTGGGTATGTACATATATACCAGAGCAAAACTCTGTTAAAAGCAGACCACACCCTTTTTTTTTTAAATGTAGAAGCTTAGATATATATTTTAATTAAGCATCCAATTGAAATGGCAGTCTAAAGAGGTTTGTTTTGTATCTGTGCATTATGTTTAACATGTATCTAACGACAGAGGCTGCGACTAAGTGTAGTCTGCGGATTTGATCTTAATAACCCACACGCCCCCTCTCTCAATGATTCTCATTCGGCAGTAGTCAAATTCTAGGGATTAGACATGCCCACTTGAAAGAAACCTTAATGGTCTCTTTC
The DNA here is from genome assembly GCF_036172605.1 of Pelobates fuscus. Taxonomy (NCBI): domain Eukaryota; kingdom Metazoa; phylum Chordata; class Amphibia; order Anura; family Pelobatidae; genus Pelobates; species Pelobates fuscus. The sequence continues at coordinate 167,610,358 of NC_086324.1, read as the reverse complement.
TGATAATGGCATGTTTCTAAATTGGGTAATCTACAGGACCGCTATAAAATGTAATATATTTTGTGTGTGTGTTATATATATTTAAGTACACACACACAGTTTGTATTTTCATTTCAATACATCTATAAATTATACAAACCTCTCACACTCATGTTTAAAGGGAGTTAATAATGAAACTGTCCTGCTTTGAGTACCTTTAAATTCAAAAGGATGATGATGTGGTGGTGGTGGTGGTTCCAGTGTTGTAGAAAAATAAAAATAGCAAGTTTGTTCATCTTTTTATCAAATAAACTCTCATCTAGAATTTGGTTACTTCACTGTTCTACCGAACTCCGTCAAACCTATGGTGATTTTTGCACAATAAGCCTACTTGGAAATTCATCGCCTTTTTTTTTTTCTTTTCAAATATGAGAATTGTAACAACATACATCTATTATTTAGCAGCATAATAAAATAGGCAAAGGAAAAAAAAAAAAAAAAAAAAATAAAGAGTGGAGGCTGGAGAGATTAGAGTTGCATTATCAGCCATAATGTTAACTTGAGTTTACAAATACAAGGTCAAAAAAAAAAAAAAGACTAGCATTCAAACTGGTACCTTTACGAAAAAAACATTACACTATGTTACTAATGTACAGAGCTCTCACAATAAATTCCCTTTAAACATGAATATATACACACATATTTATGATAGGTAGAGAATATATATCTTATACACTCCTTGGTACATAACCACGTGACCAAAGAATTCCATTAGGATGTATATACAATTCGTACAGGTAAATATAAGCAAACAAGAACAATATATGTATTCTTTTTTGTGAATGTACGTGTGTACGCACTCACGCTTAAGTTGTTGAAACGAACATCACAAGTTACAGTTATCTCTACATGTTAAGAGTGTAGTCAGCTTTTACAGGTTGTAGATCAAAGCATGGCTGCTCTGAACGGTTTACGGAGTTACAGTGACCTATTGGTCAGAGCAGCCACTGCAGAATTATTTTAAAAATAAATCGTGCCCTTTGGTGAAAGGAAGCTGCAGAGTTATACAGCCTGGAATACTTTTAGTCCTAATCAATCGTTCTACATTTACTTTACCCTTTGAGTGGCAGAAGCATGACCAACGCATTTTGCGTTACATTTTTTATTTTTTTTAATTCTGACTCAAAGAATTAGATAGATTTGTATGAAAAGCAAAAATTAAATATCCAAATTGTAGTGAGAAGCAGGAAGCTAGTGTTTTATTACCTCTAAAAAGAGGGTTCTTTTACACCCCTCCATACCATCCTATTTACTAGTCTTCGGGTCGTACCTTGAACTCTAACCCATAAACTTGACAGCTGTCATAAGGGCTGAAGTGCTTTTTCAGCAAAAACTGTGGATTGAATAATTTACCAATTCATTCTCCCTCTCAGAGATTAAGTGAATCCATCCTTGTGGCTGCCCCATCATGCAAACACTGTACCTTTAAATACAATAACTATTTGCTATAATTGCAGAAACATTAAATAGATTGAATAGTTTTCAAACTCAAGTCGTAAAAACACAAAACTGAGGTTCGGCTATAAATGCTCACTATTTGATCTTTGAAGAACATTGTTGGTCCTCTGATACGTTACTAACACCCACAACGTTTCGCTTCCCTTTGAGAAACTCAAACTGAAGATCCACTCTGTTGTCAATTTCCTTCCATTTAAATCTTCGTACCTTTAAAACACATTCATTGGCGCCTAACTGAACCCAATAAGAATGTATCTGTGAATGTACCGTCAAGTGGATTTACTCCAAGCCAATCAATGTGCTAGCCCTTCACACCTCATAACTTGTCCTGCATAAATGATCCTCTTCCTCTTAACAAGGTGTAGAGGAGAACATGTGGACAACAGGGCTGGCTCTGAGCACTGTATCGGTGTGCATGTGTAAGCAAGGTGCACTAGGAGACGAGTCATGAAGGGATGTGTACACAATGAAATAAAATTGCCAGGTGTGTGTGTGAAGCAGAAATGGGTACAAAAAGATGTCTTAAGTGCCTGGGAATAAATGATAGATCCATACATACTGTAATGGAGAACATGCAGTAGTAATACACATACCCAAACTGTGGGAGCATCACAGAAAGGGAAGGACTATGTGCTGGCATGGAGCACGGATTATACAATAACAAACCGTACCAGCTGAAAAGTGGGCAATAAGATCGGCTTGCAAGCTCTGCTTATTCTTTTCTTGGGCTATATATTCTTTGGGCTTGTAGTGTATTGGAGAGGACTGGCATTGCAGCAGTGTTATGTTGGAATATGGTTGTCATGATGTGTATTGGATCAGAGGCATGGGCCAAGGTAAAACATTATCTTGGCATGTAGTGTATTATGATGTATCCAGGTGCTGTGCTGGGTCTTGGCATGTAGTGTATCAGGAGGTACCCAGACTCTGTGCTGGGTCTTGGCATGTAGTGTATCAGGATGTACCCAGACTCTGTGCTGGGTCTTGGCATGTTAGTGTGTCTGTACCCGTACAAAAACTGTTCAGGTAAAACAGGTGAATATAAGAGCAAGCACTGGATGAGGAGGGTTGAAACGCATAACGCCAGTGTCAGCTAGGCAAACCTCTGCCACCGTCTGGTCACACAAAGGAATATTGGTTGTTCACTGCTCTTGCGCGTGAGGCTGCACTGTTGGCATCATTGGTATCCTCTGCACCCGTGCCTCCTGGTTGGAGCTGTTGGAGGAGAACTGCAGCCTCTTCTTGCTCTTCCACAGAAACTTCCCCCTCCTCATGCTGAGCAACAGGAGGCTCCAGAGGGGGGCGGCTAATTGGGGGTTCGTCTGGCGGGGAGGCGCTGAGCGGGAACCAAGGGTGCTGTAGGGTTCCCTCTGAACTCTGGTGCCGAGATAAAGGATGTGGGGGCAAAGGAGGAGGATTACGGGTGCTGGCTGCCTCTGAAACAGAAAGACATATTTGGTTTGGACAGAATAACAAGACATAACAATATACCCGCAGTACATGAATCGTATTTAACAATTATACGCCCCACAGCGTGATGGAATGTGGTGTTTATCTGAATAATGATTTTACAATTTATTGGGGTAAATCCCATCTTGCTTGAGATTGCGTGTCTCATCCCGATTCAAAATACTGAAAATAAAATCTACTTTTGTGAATTGTCTACAAATCTATGGATATATTATCCAATTGAATAGTGACATTCTTGGTATCACAGCTATATCAAGCATATTCCAAGTCTATTAAACACTTTGTTGGTTAAAAGAGGGTCCATAGCCATACGATGCTCAGTGACCCATATAGCGACATATACAAAAAGGATTTGGAAGAAAAGCCCAACTGTTGCTATGATTGAGAGACTATATATTCCATCAACAGGTATATGTTCCAGGAGGGCAGCCAGAAAAAAAAATAAAAACAATTATTTCGTAATTGTGGGATTTACTGAGATGGATAACGTAAAATTTAGTGACAGCAGATCTACAAAAGATGTAATCAATATTTCCATAACCAGCAACTGTGCCTAGCAGTTCTCACCTTCCTGGGAAGACACTTCCAGCAGGAAGGAACATGGTAGGGAGTGCGTATGGGGCATGAGTGGTTAGAGGCAGCACTTACATACAGTCATTCGCTCCAATGGAGATGGGGTTTGATGGTGAGTCTGGGATGCGATGGGGAACCTCACACACGGTCGTTCTACTGTCAGCCCTGTCTCGGCCTGCAAAGAACAGACGGGGCCAATCAGAAGAGGATGGAGCGAAAGGATGTGACAAATTAGGGGCAAATTGACGCATGTGAAAGCCAATAAGCAGCAAGACAAGTGTGGGTTGAGTCTGTAAGGGTAACCCCATTAGCAAATCAAAAATTTTCATCTCTTGGACCATTGAAATCACAGTCAGTTAACGACAAATGTTTAACACATACATTTTATGTAAACCATTAGGAAATGGGGGAGGAGGGGAATGAAATTACTTTTACAAGAATCATTACTTATTCTGTGCATTACAGTAGCTCTGTCATCTGAAAAAATCCTCACATAAATCAGTTCTAAAGAATATCTTAAAGAAAACATCAATTACAAGTAAGAACCATTGTTAATTTAGTACTTAGAAATGCATCACCATTTTAATTTCCCAAGTGACTGTTGCCGACAATAAATACAATTTATAGAACATATGATGTCAGCTGCCAAACATGATCAGGTTTTTCAACAGTTGAACTGATGAGTTCCCAGAATCCTAGACACTGCAGAGAGATGCTCAACCCCTACATTTCCACTGTACACAAAGAAACCTCAAGTTAGCCAAATATGTTATTTATAAATAATAATAAAAAATAAAAAAAAAAAACAAGTTAATGTCTGAAGAGATTTTAGAATGATCAAAACATGTTATAAGTTACATGATGATGAAATTCTGATGACAAAGCCACATTAAACCTGTACAAAAGGTAAACAATACTCCACTATGAACAGAAAACACTATAGCTACTAATCAGTTACTCGTGTAACATTCCAAACACATTGACAGGGACTCAAAACATTTTACTCTTGGTTGTTAGCAGAACACAGAGATATTATAGGTTCCTCCCTCCAGCTGGCCAAGATACAGCGATTCAAATGACTTATTCTCTGCCAAACTGCTGGACATTTTATCCATGTATTCCTTAAAGGAGCACTATAGTGCCAGGAAAACAAACTTGTTTTCCTGGCACTATAGGGTCATTAGGCCCCCCCCCACCCACAGGGCCCCACTCCGCTGGGCTGAATGGGTTACAACCTGTTCACCACTTACCTTTCTCCAGCGCCGGGCAACTCTACAACCCCTGCCTACATCAGATTCGAATGCGCAGCATTTAAACAGCCCATATTAAAGCAATACAATGCTTTTCTATGGACTTCCAGCGTCTTCTCACTGTGATTTTCACAGTGAGAATTGCAATAAGCACTTCTAGCTGCTGTCAGTGAGACAGCCACTAGAGGCTGGATTAACCCTCAGTGAAACAAGTTTTCAGCTTCAGGGTTAAAACTAGAGGGACCTTGCACCCAGACCACTTCATTAAGCTGAAGCTTGGTGCCTATAGTGGTCCTTTAATAACTTACATTATTAATTTTTCCTATGCTAAATTTGTCATGGTAACCCTTTTACCTAGCCTATTAAAACCTAGAACGGTTTAAAGCAATGCAAGATTACAAATATATGGAAAATTAAACATATAGTACTGAAAGGAGGAAGTCTGACTATGCACATATTGGCATTTGCAATTGCAGCCAAGGAAAACAGACAGGATGTTTAATGCTGTAATACCCAGGTGTTCCCTCAAGCCTTGACTTGTGGCAACACATCTTTTTTTTTTTTTTAATCTTTTGTTAATATAATACTCTGGAAAGCAAAAGGTTACAGGAGAAACTTTCACTATCCTTATCAAAAGGGATAAATGTGTTTGTGAGGTCTGGTTTTTTTTTTCCTGTAAATTGTTTATTTAAGAAATGAGTAAATCAAACAAGACACGTCAGTGCGCAAGTGCATTACAACCTCCTCATATTAACTTTAAATTGTAAGCATAGTGGAGGTCTGAAATGTCAATCTAAATTGCTGTATTTACCCCCATTCTGGAGCAGACCGCCTTCATCTTGCCTCCCTGTTAATCTGTATTCCAAGTTCTACTCTTTGTGGACGAGGAGAAGAAGAAACAATGCTGGTTTATTTTCCTCTTCTCTGAATGTCAAAATTATTTTTGTTGATTTATATATCTTGGGGTCAATTTCGGCCGGGATAATTTCTAGCTATTGATGTGTATATAACGGATGTGAATTTGTAGCTTGTGATGTGTACATAAGGGATGTGAACTGGATTGTGATATTAAATGCTAAATCTACACATGGCTCAAAATTTCCACTCACCACAAGTCACAGTCAAGTGGAAATGCAGTCCTGACACGTAGAAATTCACCCCTATGGGTATGGCATGGACTCTCCATGATTGCAGTGGGAAGTAACTATTAAGGGCTGTCTAGCAGTGTAGGACTTGACATCGGAAAATTGTGAGAGAGGGGGTTAAAACAAGTTAGAAGTGATTTTTAATGTTTAATTCAATAGTGTAAATACCAGAGAAGTGATTGTCCTTCTTTAAATAAATTTAGAGTATTTTGAATTTCTCCTCCATAAATGCTGGTACCCAGATTATCTTGATGACTGAAATACTACATAAACTACAGGTCAGCATTTACCCTGAAGATAAGTTCTCACCATGTAACCGCTGAGAAGACACCACATAACTGATAAGAGTGACATCACTTGAGCCCCCAGATTCCAGGGGGATGGGGTGCACTCGGAAGTGTTCGAGCATGTCAAAGATGGTCTGAAACCAGAGATGTTGGACTCGGCACTGTCCATCCTCGTTGAGGGACAAACGAAGGTGCTAGAGTGAGAGCAAGACAGTGAGGAGGGATGGGTAAGGAAACGTTTGCGAGAAGGTGAAATTAGTTAGGAGAGAGGCAGAACATGTATACAAACAAACGAACAGCTCATGAGGGTTACAGAAGACAGAGGTAGTAATAGAACATAGACTGCTAAGTGATAGCAATATTAAACTCACCTTGGCTTTGCCCTGGAAATTAAAGGTCAGCACGTACTCTCCCCGCCGGGTCTCACTTTGCCGCACTAAGAAAACTCCATGGCTGCTGGTGCCTCCTGCCAACACAAGCTGTGCTGCCTTCAGTCGGGAGAGTGTGCCATGAAACCACTGATACTCTGATAGAGGATGCTCACCATCTCCCGGGTCTGGTTCTCCATGGAAAATGAACGAAGCTTTGAAAAGATATAAACCACAAAGTTAATTTGAATCACATGGTACATTGAATTACACATCAGTTTCAAAAGAACCAATTGTACACATGATAAATTCCACAGAGGCAAAAGACTGGACCCCACACAGGGTAAAAAGGATCATTCCCTGCCTATGCTGGACTCCTTGTCCGTGATCCTACAGATGTGTCAGGAGGCATATTCCTGCCAGCCAACAATTAAAATGCACAGGAAGGAGGGGGCAGTAATCTGGTGACAAGGATTCCCACTGATTTGTTAAAGAAATAGGGTGCAGTACAAAAACCATGGTTATTCTGCACTTTTCCTCTTTTGGAATAAGAAATCCAAATGTATGCACCCACTGGGATCCTACCTGCCGTATCAGGTGTGTCAGGAAAGGGGACACCCATGGGATTTTGAGGTCTCTCGCCTTCGTCAATGGGCGCTCGAGGTGGCAACTCTGGTGGGAGAAGCTCCATGGAATCGAAGTGTGAGGGTGTCATGGAGACAGAGCTGGGGGAGATTGAGGCAGAGGGGCGCTCAGACAACCCTCCATAAGCCCCTGCAGAAACATAGGTAGAGGAGACGTTCTATGAAGATACCAACACGTGAAACTCATTTATTCAAGTGCAAGTAAAAATATGGATGGTAACGTTTTACCAAATACATGCCAAGCCACCCACATTTTCCAGCAAATAGGACATTATTCTCAGAGTAATGCTTCAACATTACAAAAGAAAGTTAGACAATATTTAATTTGACCTCCAATTATAAATAACAGAACACAATGATAGTCATGTATACAGATAGATTATCAAGAATTATTCTAGGAGTTGAGCTCCAATTTTAGAACACGTCCCCAAAATTATTTTTGAACACAACCCCCAAAGTGTGCAACCCATGAAAGCACATTTCTATTTAATGGTTATCCCAAGTAAAACTGATGAAATATCAGAAATCAGTTAAACTTCCAAAATTAAACCAATTAACTCTGAAATAAGAGACTGTGAAAATTGACAAGAGAATAAAACAAATTTTATATATAAGAGTGGAACTTATGTAAATTAAAGGACCACTGGAGTCACTTCATTGAGATGAAGTAGCCTTGGTGTAGTGGTCCAGTCAATGTATCCATTCAAGGTAAAACACACCTCCAAAGGCTGTTACACCGACAGCCACAGGAGGCAGTTCTGCTGCACTGAATGAGAAGAACTCTGCCAAATGACCCTGTGGCCCCATAGGAAAGGATGCACATCAGCTCCCCAATGCTACTCTATAAAGGAGCATTGAATTGGACCACTACAGAGGAGACAATGCCACATCCATGAAAAGTAAGCAATGCCAAAAAGAGCCATGGTAATGGAAAAGAGCACGTAAAAACCTTTTATCTTTGTTAATCTTATGGGACACTGGGGGCTGGGTTAGAACTAGGAACACTAAAGTGTCATGAATACAGGTGTGCATTCCTTTAGCACCATCAAACACTATTTAGTTAGATCCTAACTACAAGTATACATTTTTTTTTTAATCATGTCTGCAAAATTCCTTAATGATACACGCACACTTTCCATATATTTGTGAATCAGTTTGAATGACCGCCCTTAAAACAAATTCTTCAGGTTCAATAAAATTTCCTTATTTCCCTAGTTACACCTCAGTTTAATGAATCAACCATGCTTTGTGTAGTATTTTTGTGCCATTTTGTATTAGGTATAATACTGATATCATTTGCATTTCCTATGGACAGAATTAACTCTGATTGACGTAACATATTGTAAGTAGAAGTAGCAATGTGCAGAGAAGATATATGTAGAAAATTAAATTGCGAATTCTTAACAAGTCGTTAATTAGGATTAGTCACTGTAGTGCAATCAGGGGGCTGTGTACCTTGGCAGAGCTGCTCACTGCTCTCTGTGGGTAAAAGAGGTAGATCCCGGCTAGGCATGCTTTCTGAATGGTTTATATGAGGAAGGTCTGTGGCATCAACTGCATCCCTGCTGAACAAAATTACAATGGTCAGGAACAGGTCAAAAAGACTATGGTCAGTAAAAAGAATGGCTTGTTTGGAACCAATGCCTACAGCTGATGAACAAACTAACTAGCAAGTAAAACCAATACTTACCACTCTAGTCCCCTGACAGGAAAACAAAACAAAAAAAGCCCACATTCCCCACCATCACCACTAATTGTACATCACAGGGGCAAACTCACTGCATAGGAATTAGAGCAAATGAGGAACATCATAAGGGAACCATCACTCCCTAGGAATCTGATTATGTTTTGTATTCCCTATGATTAACAAATGCGTTTAAAAAAAATGAAATTCAAATGAAATAAATAAAACCACACTGTACTGTACTTACCTCTATCCTGGAGCTCAGCATGGATCCCTGCCAGGTATTGTTATAAAAAAAAAAAAAATTAAGTCCAGGCACTCAGGATTGCTGCAGGAAGGCAGGTTTATTGAAACAAAAACTGCAAAGTTTCGGCCTACACAGAGGCCTTTATTAAGCCGATAAAGGTAAAGGTATTGTTATAAGCTCTGCCCTTTGCATCTGTCAGTCAAACATTGTTTCTGTTTTTCCTCGTCCAATGTTATGTGTGCCCTGACTGTGCCTGGACTGAACCGGATTGTGAAGTCAAACACACATTTAAAAGAAAACCCAGTGTCACATGAGAAAACTGTTAACACAAGCTACAAGTGATTTTCTGTGATTTATTCAATGGTGTCAATTCCAGTTAAGTGACGGTTCTCTTTAAAAAGTTGCAAACCCCTGTGATGTCTGAATAAAGAAAACACTGACGGTCAATGCATATTCAATACTTATGCCATGCTGGGCAACTGCAATCTACCTGCACTAACAGGAGCCTTTGCAGCTTACCGTGGAGAATCTAGAGTTATAGCTAAATGGAGAGGTCAACAAGCTGATAGAGGGTACTCTCAGACCGAGCAGCAATTTTATTCAATTTACCAGACAAATGGCATTGCTACCAAGCACTGAACTACATATTCCATGAAGCTCTGCTGAGCAAATATTTAAGGGATAATCACTAATCTTTCACAGAAGTTAATGCAAACTCTAGAATTGGCTGTGATCTGCAGCAACTTCAGAATTATCGTTTTTTCAATTTCAGCCTGGAGAATTTCTAGCCATTGATGTGTACATAAGGGATGTCTGTTAAGTTAATAAAATAACATGGCTATACTTAAACATAGGAGTGTATCATGTTAAAGATACTGTCCAGAATGTACAGAGCACACAGTCAGACAAGTAGTTCCGCTAGGCTGTAAATTCTTTCCACCTTTCTTTAGTGTAACTCGACAGAGGAGGCCAAGGAAGACATGAAGCTGCTCACCTAGAGGTCATGCAGTCCTGTATGTCAGACAGCCAAGATTTCATCTGCAGAGGGTCTACCGACTCCAGGATATACTCTGAGGAATTCTCCGTCTGTTTCATCCAAAGACAAAGGACATTTTGTATGACAGATAAACGAGACTATCAATCCCTAATTTCAGTCTAGTTACTCACAACCTGCTCAGAGACTATCTGCGCACTGGAGGGCACTACAGCACCATGCCAAGCTGCATTCATGTTATTTTTATCTCCTTACAATATGTCAATGTTTCCCTGTGTTTGACACCCAGCAGACAATATGGTTAATGTGTGTTCTCACTCTGCATGGGAAGAAGCACTCTTTAGATGCTGGAGTTGAGAAATGACCGTCTTATGACATCCAAAAGGATTACAGAAATATAAGCATGAATCAGTCACTAAGGCTTCAAATTCTCTCCGTACATTGTCTAAGACAGTGATCTCAAATCTTCAGTACTCCAGCTATTTTAAAGTTCATATCTCACAACATTCAGTCTTTTTACGCTCCCAGAAGCTATTTGCTGCTGGTTTAGAAAGAATACCCTATTACCTTTAACACAAATGTGTTTTCCTTGTCTGGCATCTCCAAGGGGGTCGTGGTCCGAACGTCCACAAGGGACGAACAAGGAAAGATGACCCGTGGCTTTGTGGCCTGCAATATTAAAAAAATTTAAAATGAGAAGGAATAACAAAAAAAGAAAGAAATATTTTATAAAAAAATATATATAATCAGATTGTTGGTGCAGACTTAACTCTCAATTGGAAATGGATTCTCCCATTATACTACCGTTAACATTTAAAAAAAATTATTTCAATGTAAGTGCTTTAAAAATGGGTAAGAAGAAATCTGCTTGGTCCTTTAAATACAATTAAGTAGAGATTTGACTGCTTAATTCACAAATTGAAAAGTTGCAGTATTCGCAAGTAAAATAAAGATCAGAGGATGTTTATCAACATGTGACAATGTCACAAGTGCTTGTTTGACACGCATAGAGAAAAAGAGAATCATGGAGAGAAGACATATGTAAAATTAAGAGGATATTATTTTGCGATAAATGTTATACAGTAAAAACTAAATAAAAATCGTATATATTGTGTGTATATATCAGATTTACAATAAAATTGATTTTTTTCCTTGACACATGAAGCAACATTGCCACACAATTTTATTTAATAACACAGCACATTTTCTTCCTTTAAATGGGGGTTTGTGGCATCTGACACTGTTCACACTACTGTTTGGGGAGTCAATTATGCCTTTTAGAGTGAGGGGTGTACCACATTGCCAAGGAATATATTCCATATCTTACCAGGCACTGAAAAATAATAAAGAATACATAAGTGGGACGTTGAAAAAAAAAAAAACAGCTGTCTATTAAATTCCAGCAGTGGGACTGATGTGACTTTGACACAATAAGCTACAATCATAAAAATATGAGTGTGGAACAATATCACTCCATAATAAAGTTAATGAATTTGTGTTTCTACGTTCTGTAATGAGGCTACTTCTAGGATAAAAAAAAAATTACAAAAATAAATTAGATACAAACAGAACTTCTCTACACATTTTCATACCTTAGGAGGAATGTAAAACTCCATGAGGTATCCTTCACCTTCATCACTCCCAGCCTTTCGCAGGAGAAGACGGCACTTCTGCCACCGGGCCCTGCTGCTACTGTTGACCTCTTCTGCTACCACGTAGTTCAGAACCCCTTCCCGTTTCACATCCTTCGGTTCTGCTCTGGGGGCAGGAGGCCGGCTCAGCCGTAATTTCTCAAACCTATGAGTCCACCTTTCTCCTCCACCCCTGCTGGATGAAGAATTACAGTTGCTATTGGCCCCCGTTGTCTCTTCGGTCGGAGACTCTGCTGAGCTCTTCCACTGTAGCATACCCCGAACACTACCCCGCACGCTCCGACTCACATTACGTAGAGAGAAACGTTTTTTCAGACGTGGCTTCGCTGTGGCTGAAGATGTGGACACATCTTCTGAACTGTGGGACTGGCTACTGGATAGGCCAGAGGTAATACCAGAAGAGTCCTGCCTAGGCTGTGTTTCCACAGGAGAGGCCAGTGATGAGTCACTGCATGTTTCAGAGAGATCTCGATTTGAAACCTGTGCACCTGTGAAAGGGACAATACTGCAGCGGGTGGGAGAAGGGCCATCAGGAGCTTGGGTCTTGTTCACCTCTGTTTCAAAGTGCTCTACAAAATGCTCAGCAAAGCGCCGTGAAAAGCTGGTCTCAGCCCCTGGTGTGGCATACTGTGGATTCTCGCTCAGAAAGGCCCGAAATCTACGAGCAAAGTCCAAGGCAGCAGCATGAGCGTGGATCTCACAGAACTCCTTCCAATTGGGAGACGGGGAGGATGAAACCTCCGGGAAAAAGCTACCATTCATCATGGGGGTGCCGGCTGGATCAGCTGCTGGAAGATAGGAAGTCAAAGATAAATACCATACAACTAAGTAATTATGGTAAATACAGTTCATAGACCTCCACCATATACAAAAACATACATACTAAAAGTGTCAAAGCCTCTGTGTTCATTTGTATAATTCGAATGGAATTGAGTGACCGCAAATGTATGCTTGAGTGTGTACACAAAGAGGAAAAAAAAAAAAAACCCATAGAGAACACCATAGCAATGTGAACTCTTGGGAGAGCTTTTTTTTATAGATATACACCCAGTAAATAGAATACCATATGTCTAGTGAGATCATTTGTGTTATCTTTGCCCCAAGAGCGATTTATGCTTTGGGAGAATATATAGAAAACGCACCCCTTTTAAAATACTGATCCGGATTTTTAGAGATCATTGTGCACGAAGGTCTAGAATGTGCCTTTCCAATCCTCCCCAATACATAAGCAATTACGTGTGCAGCTTACTGTTTTGATTGTTCTACCTATTCCAAACATGTATACCATAAAGCAGGGGGTGTTTTTGGCATTTGAGCTCAAGCTCCTATCTTATCATGGAAGGCGGAGTCCTTCGTGTGAGTCACCAGATAATCTTACACTCACTGATGTCAATTCCTGTTATAGTGGGTTTACTAATTATCTACTGTTTCTCTACAGCTGCTTCACTTTCTGTAAACCTTCTTCTGCAAAGCCCAGGAACTTTGTCAGCAACCACTCCTGGGATTTAGGACCTCAAAATACTACAATATTCTCAATCTGAAATCCCACTCCCTATTGAGTCATGAATAGCTTGTCTCCTCATATACTAAGAATATAGAGTATGCCCATCAAAGCAAAGTGTTAATGTGCAAAAAAATTGAAGTTTTCCCTTCAGTACAAATTTATTTTTATGAGCCTGTTTTGTGAAATTCAAGTTTATCCCCCCCCCCCCCCTTTTTGTAAGAGAGCTTGAATTGCTTAGTACAAAATGTACACTTTATTAAATATACACAAGATAAAATAGTAAATCTATATATGTAAATATAATTTTCAGAAGGTATACTTTCAAGCAAGTCAACTCAACAATAGGGATGTTCATCACCTCTTCGTATAAACGACAGATTTATCAGATTTATAAAGAACTGAGTGAAATCACATTTTCTAGGCAATTAGCTGAAGCGCTGCAACCTAAATTTAAAGAAGAAAAAAACCCTTAATGTTTACAAGCCTGTAGACATAAATCTGTTATACTATTAGGCTCTGCATGTAGCCATGAATAATAACACATCCATATACACACGTATCATTCTTTATAATACGCTTAGGTGATATATATTTACCTCTCTGGATCCCCTTTGCCTCTCCCCATCCTGTCCCGGGTAATCTATGCACAGGGCCCCCAGGATGTGGCCCCTGGCTGTGCGTAATCCTTCTGGGTTGTGGCCCCAGCCTTTCTATGGGAGCCTTCACCTTTTACACTTTTATGTTCCTTTTTTGGTAGAACATATAAGACAGTGGACCAGATGAGGTCCTGATGTACAGAGATTACCCCTGATCTCTGAGCTGTGGGGCGTGCTTCCTTAAATAATGGAACACTTGGCCCTGGTTTACACAGAGAGATAGCCCCTGGTGTCTGAGCTGTAGACCCTGCTTTCCAGGCAGACTGAGCTGGGATGGAGAGATCTGACTGTGGGGCCCCTGAGGGTGGTGTTGTGGTGTTATGCAGTGGCTCCCTAGGTGGCCCCTATGCCTGCCCCTAATACTGGCCTCCTCCTGCCTTGCAGGGACTCTCTGTTGTTGTTGTGGTGGCCCTGTGACTGCCCCTAATACTGGCCTCCTCCTGCCTTGCAGGGACTCCCTGTTGTTGTTATGGTGGCCCCTGTGACTGCCTCCTCCTGCCTTGCAGGGACTCCCTGTTGTTGTTATGGTGGCCCCTATTTGTGGTATCTTTGCCCCTGTTGTTGTTATGGTGGCCCCTGTGACTGCCTCCTCCTGCCTTGCAGGGACTCCCTGTTGTTGTTATGGTGGCCCCTATTTGTGGTATCTTTGCCCCTGTTGTTGCTATGGTGGCCCCTGTGACTGCCTCCTCCTGCCTTGCAGGGACTCCCTGTTGTTGTTATGGTGGCCCCTGTGACTGGACTCCTCCTGCCTCCCTGTTGTTGTTGTTATGGTGCTGTGGCCCTCGTGTGATGAGCTGGTCCCTGGCCGTGGCTCTCAGGGGCCCCTCCCACGGCTGCTCCCCGGTCCCTCTTGTTGACTGAATCGGGTTCAGTCGCGTTTCTGGGCTGCGGCCTCGACTCTGCGGCGCATGCGCAGTCTGCGTGACGTCACCACGAGTACCATAGAGGCTTCATGTAAACAACACCAGAGAGGCTCACACACCATAGAGAGCGAAGCAGGCAGATAGAGCGACCTCCTGGCGGACTTCACTTTACTATGTTTGTCTTTGGGCAATGAAGGCTATAGCCAGCATTACCTTCACTAACACCGACACTAACACTGACACTAACACTATCACTGACACTAACACCGACACTATCACTAACACTATCACTGATACTAACACTATCACTAACACTATCACTGACACTAACACCGACACTATCACTGACACTAACACTATCACTGATACTAACACTATCACTGACACTAACACTATCACTGATACTAACACTATCACTGACACTAACACTATCACTGACACTAACACTATTACTGACACTAACACTGACACTATTACTAACACTATCACTGACACTTACACTGACACTAACACTGACACTATCACTGACACTAACACTGACACTAACACTATCACTGACACTAACACTGACACTATCACTAACACTGACACTAACACTGACACTATCACTGACACTAACACTATCACTAACACTGACAATATCACTGACACTAACACTATCACTGACACTAACACTATCACTGACACTAACACTATCACTGACACTAACACTATCACTGACACTAACACTATTACTGACACTAACACTGACACTATTACTAACACTATCACTGACACTTACACTGACACTATCACTAACACTGACACTATCACTAACACTGACACTATCACTAACACTATCACTGACACTATCACTGATACTAACACTATCACTGACACTAACACTATCACTGACACTAACACTGACACTAACACTGACACTAACACTATCACTGACACTAACACTGACACTATCACTGACACTAACACTATCACTAACACTGACAATATCACTGACACTATCACTGATACTAACACTATCACTGACACTAACACTATCACTGACACTAACACTATCACTGACACTAACACTGACACTATCACTAACACTGACAATATCACTGACACTAACACTATCACTGATACTAACACTATCACTGACACTAACACTATCACTAACACTGACACTATCACTGACACTAACACTATCACTGACACTATCACTAACACTATCACTGACACTAACACTATCACTGACACTATCACTGACACTAACACTATCACTGACACTAACACTATTACTGACACTATCACTGACACTAACACTATCACTGACACTAACACTATCACTGAAACTAACACTATTACTGACACTATCACTGACACTAACACTATCACTAACACTATCACTGACACTATCACTGACACTATCACTGACAGTAACACTATCACTGACTATCACTGACACTATCACTGACACTAACACGATCACTGACACTAACACTATCACTGACACTATCACTAACATTATCACTATCACTGACACTAACACTATTACTGACACTATCACTGACACTAACACTATCACTGTCACTATCACTGACACTAACACTATCACTGAAACTAACACTATTACTGACACTATCACTGACACTAACACTATCACTGACACTAACACTATCACTAACACTATCACTGACACTATCACTGACAGTAACACTATCACTGACCCTATCACTGAAACTAACACTATTACTGACACTATCACTGACACTAACACTATCACTAACACGATCACTAACACTATCACTGACACTATCACTAACATTATCACTAACACTATCACTGGCACTAACACTATCACTGACACTAACACTATTACTGACACTATCACTAACACTATCACTGACACTAACACCATCACTGACACTAATGCTATTACTGACACTATCACTGACACTAACACTATCACTGACACTAACACTATTACTGACACTATCACTGACACTAACACTATCACTGACACTAACATTATTACTGACACTATCACTGACACTAACACTCAGTAACACTATCACTGACACTAACACTATCACTGACACTAACACTATTACTGACACTATCACTGACACTAACACTGTCACTGACACTAACACTATTACTGACACTAACACTATCACTGACACTAACACCATCACTAACACTATCACTGACACTAACATTATTACTGACACTATCACTGACACTAACACTCAGTAACACTATCACTGACACTAACAATATCACTAACACTATTACTGACACTATCACTGACACTAACACTGACACTATCACTGACACTAACACTATTACTGACACTAACACTATCACTGACACTAACACCATCACTAACACTATCACTGACACTAACACTATTACTGACACTAACACTGACACTAACACTGACACTATCACTAACACTATTACTGACACTATCACTGACACTATCACTAACACTATCACTGACACTAACACTATTACTGACACTAACACTGACACTATCAATAACACTATCACTGATACTAACACTATCACTGAAACTAACACTATTACTGACACTAACACTATCACTGACACTAACACTATTACTGACACTAACACTATGACTAACACTATCACTAACACTGACACTATCACTGACACTATTACTGACACTATCACTGACACTATCACTGACACTATCACTGACACTAACACTATCACTGACACTAACACTATGACTAACACTATCACTGACACTAACACTACTACTGACACTAACACTATTACTAACACTATTACTAACACTATTACTAACACTATCACTGACACTATTACTGACACTATCACTGACACTATCACTGACACTAACACTATCACTGACACTAACACTATCACTGACACTAACACTATGACTAACACTATCACTGACACTATCACTATTACTGACACTAACACTATCACTGACACTATCACTATCACCGACACTATCACTAATACTGACACTAACACTATTACTGACACTAACACTATCACTGACACTAACACTATCACTGACACTATCACTAATACTGACAATATCACTGACACTAACACTGACACTAACACTATTACTGACACTAACACTATCACTGACACTATCACTGACACTAACACTATTACTGACACTACCACTGACACTAACACTATTACTGACACTAACACTATCACTGACACTAACACTATTACTGACACTAACACTATCTCTGACACTATCACTGACACTAACACTATTACTGACACTACCACTGACACTAACACTATTACTGACACTAACACTATCACTGACACTAACACTATTACTGACACTAACACTATTACTGACACTACCACTATCACTGACACTATCACTAACACTAACACTATTACTGACACTAACACTGACACTATCACTGACACTAACACTATTACTGACACTAACACTATCACTAACACTAACACTATCACTAACACTATCACTGACACTAACACTATCACTGACACTAACACTGACACTATTACTGACACTAACACTATTACTGACACTATCACTAACACTGACACTAACACTATTACTGACACTAACACTAATACTATCACTGACACTAACACTATAACTAACACTATCACTGACACTAACACTATTACTGACACTAACACTGACACTATTACTAACACTATCACTGACACTAACACTATTACTAACACTATTACTGACACTAACACTATCACTAACACTATCACTGATACTAACACTATCACTGACACTAACACTAACACTATCACTGACACTATCACTGACACACTATCACTAACACTATCACTGATACTAACACTGACACTAACACTATCACTGACACTAACACTATCACTGATACTATCACTGACACTATCACTATCACTGACACTAACACTATTACTGACACTATCACTGACACTAACACTATCACTGACACCAGGGCCGGACTGGGGAAAAAATTCGGCCCGGGCATTTTTTATTCATAGCGGCCCACTGAAAAGGGGGCGGGGCCAGATAGGGTGTGTTTTGTCACCCCCAATGACAAGCACGCCCCATCTCAAAGTGAGCATGGTTCAATGCTCTTCCAGGGCATGAGAAAAGGGCCCTGTATTTGTTCTGCACAGCGCAAGCAAATTTAATAACATGCTTGCGTTGTGTTTGCTTGAAACTTGTCTCAGGGATTTCCATAATTGGGATACTCGCGGTATCCCATTTATGGAGACACTATGTGTTTGCTTAAATGGAATCTAGTGTGTGCATAGGGTATCCAGAGTGTGTATGTCAGAAATGTAGTGTGTGTGTGTATGTGGTGCAGCGTCTTTGTGTAGGGGATCTAGTGTGTGTGTGAAGGAGTGCATATAGGAGATCTAGTGAGTGTGTGTGAGTGGTGCAGCGTGTTTGGGGGCTGCTGTGTGTGTGAGGGGTGTAGTGTGCATTTGTGAGGAGTATAGTGTGTGTGGGAAGGTGCTGTGTGTGTGGGAGGGTGCAGTATGTGTGTGTGAGGGTGCAGTATGTGTGTGTGGGGGCGCTGTGTGTGGGTGCTATGTGTTGGGGTGCTGTGCGAAGGTGATGTGTGTGTGTTAGGGTTCTGTGTGTGTTAGGGTGCTGTGTGAGTGTTAGGGTGCTGTTTGAGCTAGGGTGCTGCGTGAGCTAGGGTAGGTGTGAGTGTTAGGGTGCTGGGTGAGCATTAGGGTGCTGGGTGAGTATGTTAGGGTGCTGTGTGAGTGTTAGGGTGCTGTGTGAGTGTTACGGTTCTGGGTGAGTGTGTTAGGGTGCTGGGTGAGTGTTAGAGTGCTGTGTGAGTATGTTAGGGTGCTGTGTGAGTATGTTAAGGTGCTGGGTGAGTGTTAGGGTGCTGTGTGAGTATGTTAGGGTGCTGGGTGAGTTTGTTAGGGTGCTGGGTAAGTGTTAGGGTGCTGTGTGAGTATGTTAGGGTGTTGGGTGAGTGTTAGGGTGCTGTGTGAGGATGTTAGGGTACTCGTTGAGTGTTAGGGTGCTGGGTGAGGGTGATGTGTGTGTTTGCAAGGATTGTGTATTGGGGGGAGGCAGGTAAATGCCAATATTGAGTTTTTTTTGCCCGGTTTGCCCGATGGCCAGTCCGGGCCTGACTGACACTATCACTGACACTAACACTATCACTGACACTAACACTATTACTGACACTAACACTATCACTGACACTAACACTATTACTGACACTATCACTATTACTGACACTATCACTATTACTGACACTAACACTATCACTGACACTAACACTATTACTGACACTAACACTGACACTATCACTGACACTAACACTGACACTATTACTGACACTAACACTATCACTGACACTAACACTATTACTGACACTAACACTATCACTGACACTAACACTATCACTGACACTATTACTGACACTAACACTATAACTGACACTAACACTATTACTGTATGTGGTCACTTTATATATTATTATATTATGGTAATGGGGTGTAATAAAATATTATTATTATTTACACTAGCATTATTATTATTATTATTATTATTATTAATATTATTGGTAATTGCATTGCCCCAACTTATGCCTCAGTGCTTTACATTATTAGAAAAGGGGGAGATTTAACAATAAATTAGACAACTACAAAATGCTACAGGAACAATAGGTTGACGAGGACCCCATGAGCTTACAGCCTAGTTTATTTATTTATTAATTAATGTTATTTAGGAAGCACCAGTATATTCCACATCGATGTACAAATTGAGAAAAAGATTGTACATTATAAACAGACCAATACAAAAGGTAAACAGGGCCCGTGAGCCGAGTTCTAGGCACTGAAGATATTTCATACAGAGTACTTTGATAGATAGCCCGTGAGCTTACAGTCTAAAGCTCTACAGTTCTGTCCAATTTTACAATAGAGGATAATGTCATGCTGTGCCACTGTGGGGATAATTCCCTAAATGCTAAATTGGAGCAGATTGAAAATGAAAATTATAAAGTCAAACTATGACTATAGCTGACTAGTGTGGTGGAATCTCGGTAAAAATAAATTTAGTAGGCCGAGATTACCACGTGGCATGTGTACGTGCATATGCTGGTGTATCGGTCGGTTGGTTGCACGTGGCAAGATACGATCAGTAGTGTACGGAGCATGTGCGAGAATACAGGATGTAGTATTCCCCTCCTCCATTGTGCTGGACAAGCCATGCGGTCAAGCAGGAAGTTAATTCTTATTTGTTTTGATTGGTTAAGAGAATATGCGGGTGGAGCTTAATATGGGAGGAGTCATATGCCTATAAAAGGAGCCTGCACTATTGTCCGGGGCTCAGAACCTGTTGTATTTTGGTGACATTAGTCCCTCTGAGTCCCGATCGGTGAACCGAATAAAGAATCTCTTCCTTCCTGAAGAAACCTGTGTCCATCTCTCTGTGCTTGGCTTCCGTCAGTTTCTCCGGTATCATTTGGTGCATTGGCCGGGAAGCTCATCGTTCAACGGTAGCTGAGAAGCAGAAGCGTGAGACGGTCTATCTTTGCCCACGTTCTCTACGGCTGCACCCCTGAACTTCTGCGTGGACCTCCCTTCGTCTCGGCGCCACTGGTCTGTTGTCCAGGAGATCATTGGCCTCTACGTAGTAAGTGCTGGGGTGTCCCCGTCGATGAGTGTGAACTCAGGTTCAGGAACGAGGAGGTAAGACGACCGCTGTTTTAGACGGCGGACCCACTAGGGGTATACCGATTGTGCGGTAGGCCCATAAGGGGTTAATCTGTGTATGGAATCTGCCCCCTCTGTCGGAGGGAAGGAGCGAAGGCGCACCGCTCAATCGAACGCTCTTTAGTAAGACCGTTTGATTTGGTTTGGAGTCAGGCGGGGTTCTGTGTAAATAGCCCTAGCCGGACACCGGTGTCTTGTCTAGACTAGCGTTTTAGGGTGTACAATTTGTTCGCTAGGTCGGAGGGACCGGGAGACTAAGCGGCGTCTGTGTAAATTCGGTCCGCTAGCTCTCAACCTATCTTGGCTAAGTGGGAAGGCGTGTAAATTTGGAACCCACTAGACTATTGATAGAGTAGAAAGACTAAAAGGGTTCTGTTGTAAATTCCGCCCTCTAGTTCGCTATATGTGGTGCTTGGGCAGTGTGGCTAACCAAAACGGATGTAGATAGTTTTAGGTAGTCCATCAAGGTACTGGCCAATAGATTAGTTGGGATTGTATATGTGATAAAGATTGTTTAGTAACGTGTATATCTCGTTAGATAGCGTGAGCTCTGCCGTCTAGCGAGAGTGTTAATAGTGTGTTGCTGTATTATAGTGCACGGTACCATAACCCTGTATATTTACGGATACTGTATATAAGTAATAATAATTGTCGTCTATTGCATGTCTAACACCATAACCACTAATAATTGTATTGTGACCTTAAATTGTACTTTGACCTATGCTAACCGTACTGTAACTGCTATTTGTAAAAGACGATGTTACTGGGGTGTGTTATAGACGGGTAATTCATATATAGAGAATTATAGCGTGGGTGACGGTATAGTTTCGCCAAAGGGCATAATTTCGATTACTTACTGACTGGTGTAACAGCTGTGTGTGTACGGGAATTCCCTGAGTGTTTTTATTGTGTTACTGTATACGTTTCACTTGGTAACTGTACCACGTGGTGCTGTTGCCGGAGGAAACGGGTGTGACTGTTGAATAGAGCGTGTGTATAGTATTCGTTGTCAACGACGCTCCATTGATAAGTATGGGCGCGTCGGAGTCGACGATTTTGTATCCCTTAGGATGTATGGTAAAGAATTTTAAAAAGGGATTCACAGTATGTGATTTTGGGGTTAAAATGTCTCCTGCCCGTTTGATCACTTTGTGCACTAGGGAATGGCCTACTTTGGTTGCGGCATGGCCGCCACGTGGCAGTTTGGATCCAAATCTGGTACAGCGTGTACACGTGGCTGTATCAGGTAGGCCTGAACTTTACGGACAGTTTCCATACATTGATTGTTGGAGGCAGGCCGTAAACGACTTGCCAAGATGGGGCCGAATATGCCACGAGGAGCAATGTCGCCTCATGGTGGCCAGGACTTGTTTGTCCACTAGGACTACGGTTAAGCCCATTTTGGACACGCCCCCTGAGTCCGAGATCCCTATGCCGCCCCCTTATTTCCCTATAGAGGAAGGTGATACAAGTACAGGAAGTTCCACACCCCCTCACCCATCTACTTCCTCCTCTAGCTCAGAATCCACCCCACGCCGTAATAAACCTCCCCTTCCGACACCAGCCCCCGTTAAGTCCATCTATTCCGATTTGGCGCCATTTCAAGCTTCCGGTCAGGCTTCCTCTAGCCCGGCCCGGAATATTTTATTCACCGGCCTTCCCCATGATGAAGCTTCTCTATTCCCACGTCTTATTACCCCCCGACCGGAACCTCTAACCGACGCCCCTCCACGAAGCCCTATACTAACCCGACAACTGACCGGTACCCAAAAACCCAAACATTACCAGATGCCTCTTCGTTTGAATCCTGGGTCAGCCTATCTTAATGCTTTAGGTCAAATGGTGTATGCTGACCCAGTCTTCGTATATGTCCCGTTCACGACTACCGATCTCTTGAATTGGAAGACCCACAATTCCTCGTATACTGAAAAGCCACAAGCCATGACCGACCTGTTCACCTCGATAGTCCAGACACATAATCCAACTTGGGCTTATTGCCAGCAATTATTAATGACATTGTTTAATAACGAGGAGAGGACTAGGATAAACCAAGCGGCTATTAAAACGCTGGAGGAAGAAGCCCGTACTTTAAACCAAGCAAATCCAGCAGCATGGGCCGCAACTCATTATCCTAATACCGATCCTGACTGGAATGTTAATGGCGCAGATATGGTTCGACTAAAAGCCTATAGAGACGCTATAATTGCTGGCATGAAAGCAGGAGGGAAGAAAGCCATAAATATGTCGAAGACGGTTGAGGTGATTCAGAAAAGTGATGAAGCGCCTAGTGTCTTTTATGACCGATTATTGGAGGCATACCGCTTGTATACCCCCTTTAATCCGGAAGACACTGATAATTCCCGAATGGTAAACTCTGCCTTTGTCAGCCAAGCTTATGGAGATATTAAGCGCAAGCTACAGAAGTTAGAAGGGTTTGCAGGAATGTCCATCACCCAACTAATGGAGGTAGCAAATAAGGTGTACATGAATAGGGAATCAGAAAGTAAGAAAGAGGAAGAGCGCAAGATGCGTAAAAAGGCGGATATGCTAGCGGTAGTGATCGCAGGCGTAGATAGACGGGGCCCAGATAGAGGCGATAGTAGGTGGAATAGGGAACCCCTGAGTAGGAATCAGTGCGCGTATTGTAGAGAAGAAGGTCATTGGAGAAGCGAGTGTCCAAAAAGAGAGCAATACGAGAGAGACCCACCCAGGGCAGGTTATGGAAACTTTAGAGGCAGAGCGAGAGGTAGAGGAGGTCCCAGAGGGAGTAAAAGTGGTAACAGAGGAAGTGTAAGAGAAGATAGATACTATCCCGCAGCGCAAAGGTCCCGCGATAGAGAAGATAGGGACTTTGTAGGATTGGCTGACACGGTCATGGAGAACTATTGATACCGACCGGGCTCCATCCCCCTTGGTCGAGCGGAGCCTATGGTCGATGTATCAATAGGGGGAAAAAGGAGTGTATTCATGATCGATACTGGTGCTGAACATTCGGTGGTGACTGATCTGGTTGCTCCTCCATCTGGAAGAACTATTACCGTAATAGGAGCAACTGGAAGGAGTGCTGCAAAACCGGTTCTTAAAAGTCGACTCTGTACATTGGGAGGCCACGTAGTAAAACATCAATTCCTTTACATGCCTGAATGTCCAGTCCAATTGCTGGGACGTGATATGCTATCCAAATTACAAGCGCAGATTACGTTCCTACCAAACGGAACAACATCCTTAAAGTTTAATGGACCTTCAGGTATTATGACATTATCCGTACCAAAGGAAGAAGAGTGGCGACTTTATACAGCGTTGACTAGCCAAAACCCTAAGAGTGATGAATCCTTATTCAACATACCCGGAGTTTGGGCAGAGAACAACCCACCAGGACTGGCCCGCAATATTCCACCCATTCAAATCGAACTAAAGCTTGGGGTTTATCCAGTGAGCCTACGGCAATATCACATCCTGCAGAAGGCTAAGAAAAATATTCAATCTTATCTGGATAAGTTCATACGGTATGGTATCCTAAAATTCTGTACTTCCCCCTGGAACACCCCATTGCTGCCTGTTCAAAAGCCCGGTACAGATGAGTATCGTCCTGTGCAGGACTTGAGAGCAGTCAATGATGCGGTTGTTAGTATACACCCAGTTGTGCCCAATCCGTATAACCTGCTTGCTTTAATTCCGGGCGGGGCTACTTATTTTACAGTCCTAGACCTTAAGGATGCCTTCTTTTGCCTTCGAATTGCCGCAGAAAGCCAATGTATCTTCGCTTTCCAATGGGAAAATGCTGTAACTGGCTCGAAACGCCAGATGACTTGGAGAAGACTGCCCCAAGGGTTTAAAAACTCACCGACCCTATTTGGTTCAGCTCTAAGTCAAGATCTACTGGATTTCAAGTCCATCCCAGGAGAGTGTGTACTATTACAGTATGTAGACGACTTGTTGATAGCAGCAGTCACAAGAGAAATATGCCAGCAAGCCACACACGATCTACTACACATTCTCTGGAAGGCAGGATACAAGGTGTCTAGGAAGAAGGCCAAGTTGTGTCTGCCAACTGTCAAATATCTGGGATTCCATATCTCTGAAGGTCAAAGAATAATGGGGCCAGAGAGAAAAGAAGCTGTGTGCCAAATGCCAACACCCAAGAATAGAAGACAAGTGCGAGAGTTCTTGGGGGCAGCAGGCTTCTGTAGGATATGGATTCCCAGTTATGCGATATTGGCAAAACCTCTGTATACAGCTATCAAGGGTACAGAACACGACCCCTTCCTATGGACTCAAGAACAGCAAACGGCATTTGAAGATGTGAAGAGGGCTTTGATGAGTGCCCCAGCATTAGGTCTACCTGATCACACACGACCATTCTACTTGTATGTACACGAGCAGAGAAGAATGGCTGTGGGAGTATTGACACAGTACTTGGGATCATGGCAAAGACCTGTTGCCTACATGTCTAAGCAACTGGACGCAGTGGCCAGCGGACTTCCACCTTGTCTAAGAGCCGTAGCTGCAGCCGCCCTGCTGGTAGCTGAAGCCGATAAACTCACTCTTGGTCAAGAACTTTATGTACGAGTTCCACATGCAGTACAGACGTTGTTGGATTACAAAGGAAATCATTGGTTTAGTAACAGCCGTATGACCAAGTATCAAGCAATGTTGTGTGAAAACCCAAGAGTGCATTTAGAGACTGTAAATACCTTAAATCCAGCTACCCTTCTGCCGCAACCTACTGAAAGTCAACATGATTGTTTGGAAGTAATGGATGAAGTATTTTCAAGTAGACCAGATCTTCGTGATTTTCCCATCCAGAACCCCGATGTCCAATATTATACAGACGGCAGTAGTTATGTGAAAGAAGGGATTCGCTATGCAGGATACGCAGTAACAACGATAGATAAGGTGATAGAAGCTCGGCCACTGTCAAAAGGAACATCAGCACAAAAGGCAGAATTGATAGCACTGACACGAGCGTTACAATTGGCTGAAGGTTTAAGAGTGAACATCTACACGGACTCCAAGCATGCGTTTTTAACCACTCATGCCCACGGAGCTTTGTATAAAGAAAGAGGACTATTGAATTCAGAGGGCAAAGAAATCAAGTACGCAGCTGAAATACTACAACTATTGGAAGCAGTATGGGAACCGAAAGAAGTCGGTATTATACATTGTCGAGCGCATCTGAGAGGAGATGGTGATGTAACCAAAGGAAATCGGATGGCAGATAGTGCAGCTAAGCGTGCCGCTGAATCAGGAAGACAGGAATATGTGGAACATATAGCTGCTCTTATTCCAACTCCACTGTCTCAATGGACTCCGGTTTATACAGCTCAAGAAGAGGAGTGGTTAAAGACTGAACCTGGAAAGTATTTGGAGAACAAATGGTATCAGTTAGAAGATGGGAGAATAGTTATTCCAGCATCACTAGCGGTAAAAATCGTCCAAAACTATCATAACGGGACGCATTCTGGAAGAGATAGTACAGAAGAATCTCTCAGAAAAAAAATTCTACATACCAAGATTGTCCAACTTAACTCAAGCCATTGTACGAAGATGTGTAACGTGTGCTAAAAATAATGCAAGGCAAGGACCAGTAAAGCCAACAGGAGTTCAGTATATGGGGGGACTCCCTATGTCCGATCTACAAATTGACTATACAGTAATGCCTAAATCTGGTGGACATCGCTACCTACTAGTAGTTGTGTGCACCTATTCAGGCTGGGTAGAAGCATGTCCTACTCGTACAGAGAAAGCAGGAGAAGTTGTGAGATTCCTGCTACGAGAAATAATACCCCGATATGGACTACCCTGCTCTATAGGATCGGACAATGGTCCAGCTTTTGTTCATCAGTGTCTACAACAACTGACTCATATGCTTGGTATAAAGTGGAGACTTCATACGGCATATAGACCTCAGAGTTCTGGTAAAGTAGAGAGAATGAATAGAACTATTAAGAACCAGTTGGCAAAAATGTGTCAGTGTCAGGATCGGGACAGGGATCCAACACGCAGAGTACAAAGAGTGGAAAGGTACGTATACCGGGCCTTAGAATGGCCGGACTAACGTACCGAGAGTAATAGAGAATAGTCAGAGACAAGCCGAGGTCGAGGGAACGGGAAGACAGATAAGCGAGAGACAAGCCGGGTCAAGGGAGAACAGAGAAGCAGGGAAGTACAACAAGCCGAGTCAAAACCAAATAGAGCAAACTAGAATACCAGAGCACTGAGTGACTAGACAAGCTAGAACCACGACAGGGCAATGAGCTGAAGAGAGAAGTAAGCTTAAATACCCTGGCTCCGGATGGTAAGCACGCCTCTGACAAGTGCCGATTGGATATCGGACACTTGAGTGACAGGTCGCTCGTGATAGCGTCATGACGTCACGTATTGAGCGTCCTGCTAGAAAAGGACGTGGATTCCTCGCGGCCGGTGTTTAAGTGGCTGGATGAACCGCGAGGAACGGAGGAAACAGCTCGCCTGGACGGATAAACCATCAAGTCTCTACCTCCCTTAGAGGTAGAGACCTCAGGTACCCTGACAGTACCCCCCCTCTCAGATACGCCCACCGGGCGGAAGGAACCGGGGCGAGATGGGAAGCGAAGGTGAAATGCTCTGCGAAGGCGAGAAGCATGAACGTCCTCCTGAGGTACCCAACTCCTCTCCTCAGGACCATATCCCCTCCAGTTGACCAGATATTGCAATTTTCCCCTTGAAATTCTGGAATCAACGATGGAGCTGACCTCGTACTCCTCCCGACCCTCCACCTGAACAGGACGAGGCGAGGAGACCTTAGAGGAGAATTTGTTGCAAATAAGAGGTTTCAACAAGGAGACATGAAAAGAGTTAGGAATGCGTAAGGCAGGTGGCAGAGCAAGGCGATACGCAACCGGATTGATACGAGTGAGAACCCTGTAAGGGCCTATGTAGCGAGGAGCAAATTTCATAGATGGAACTTTTAGTCGAATATTCTTAGTACTTAACCATACCCTATCCCCAGGAACAAAAACAGGAGCTGCTCTTCTATGCTTGTCAGCGTGTTTCTTGAACAACGAGGAACTATGTAACAGAATTTGCCGAGTCTGATCCCATAATTTCTTCAGGTTGGCGACATGATCATCAACCGACGGTATCCCCTGAGAAGAGGAAACCGAAGGAAAAATCGAAGGATGAAAGCCATAGTTCATGAAGAAAGGGCTAGAGCGAGTTGAATCGCAAACAAGGTTATTGTGTGCGAACTCCGCCCAAGGAATCAGACCGACCCAATCGTCCTGGTGTTCGGAAACAAAGCAACGCAGATACTGTTCGATCTTTTGATTGGTACGTTCAGCAGCTCCGTTAGACTGAGGGTGATAGGCCGAGGAGAAGTTCAATTTGATGCCCATTTGAGAACAAAAGGATCTCCAGAAACGTGAGACAAATTGAGAGCCTCTATCAGAAACAATCTCCGAAGGAATCCCATGTAGGCGAAAAACCTCTCTTGCAAAAATCTCCGCCAATTCAGGAGAAGTCGGAAGTTTAGGTAATGGCACGAAATGGGCCATCTTAGTAAATCTATCCACCACCGTGAGAATGACAGTCTGTCTCTTGGAAGCAGGCAAATCAACGATAAAGTCTATGGACAAACAGGACCAAGGTTTCTCAGGAATGTCCAAGGGGTGTAAGAGGCCACATGGAGATGCATGAGGTAGTTTAGTCTTGGCACAAGTTTCACAAGCTGCGACGAACTCCTCAATATCTTTTCGAAGTGAAGACCACCAGAAATCCTTGGATATCAAAGAGTATGTCTTGCGAATACCAGGATGACCAGCTATTTTACTTTCGTGAAAACATTGTAAGAGCTCCAGTTGAAGTTCAGGAGGAACAAAGTTTCTTCCCTCAGGAGTGTTTTCGGGAGCTAGATGTTGTGACTTCAAGATCTGGTCAAGTAGCGGAGAATGAATTTTGAGACTGGTATTAGCAATAATATTGCATTTGGGTACAATGGAGGACATAAGTGGTTCAACTGAAGCAGAGGGCTCATATTGGCGAGATAGCGCATCGGCTTTAGAATTCTTTGACCCAGGTCTGTAAGTCAGAACGTAATTGAAATGGGTAAGAAACAACGACCAACGAGCCTGCCTGGAGGACAACCGCTTAGCCTCTCCGATATAAGACAAATTTTTGTGGTCAGTTAGAATGGTAACAGGATGTAATGTACCTTCCAATAAATGTCTCCACTCTTTCAAAGCCTTGATAACCGCTAGTAATTCTCTGTCACCAATGTCATATCTGCTTTCAGTACCGGTCAATTTTTTAGAGAAAAATCCACATGGATGTAATGGTTTATCAACCCCCAACCTTTGAGATAGGACAGCACCTAAACCAGTCTCTGATGCGTCTACCTCAAGTAGAAAAGGCAGAGAAGTGTCGGGGTGAACTAAAATTGGAGCGGAAGCGAAAAGCTCCTTGAGAGTTTTGAACGCAAGGAGAGCTTCAGTAGTCCAATTCTTAGTATCAGCCCCCTGTTTGGTCATATTAGTGATAGGTGCGATAATGGAAGAATAGCCCTTAATAAAGCGCCTATAATAATTAGAAAAACCAATAAATCTCTGTACGGCTTTAAGACCTTTGGGTAAAGGCCACTCTAGAATGGAGTGGAGCTTATCCGGATCCATCTTAAATCCCTCCCCAGAGATCACATAGCCGAGAAAGGTTACCTGGGTTTGATCAAAGCTACATTTCTCCAACTTGCAGTACAAGCCATGCTGGAGAAGCTTGTGCAAAACCCTCCTGACTTGCTTGTGATGAGTCTCAATCTCACTAGAATGAATGAGTATATCATCTAGGTATACAATGACGCACTCTTGCTGAAATTCCCTAAGAACCTCATTTATCAGATCCTGGAATACAGCTGGCGCATTGCATAACCCAAAAGGCATAACAGTATATTCATAGTGACCATATCGAGTATTGAATGCCGTCATCCACTCATGTCCCTGCTGGATTCTCACCAAGTTATATGCCCCTCTGAGGTCTAACTTGGTGAAAATTGTAGAGCCCTTCAAACGATCGAAGAGTTCGGTGATCAAGGGAATCGGGTAGGCATTTTTAATGGTTATCTTATTCAAGCCTCGATAATCAATACAAGGTCTCAAAGAACCATCTTTCTTTTTAACAAAAAAAAATCCAGCCCCGGCAGGGGAGGAGGACCTCCTGATGAATCCCTTGTCTAAATTCTCGTGAATATACTCCTCTAGAACTGAGTTCTCTTTTGTAGATAATGGGTATACATGACCTCTGGGAGGCATGGTACCAGGGAGTAGGTTAATTTTGCAATCAAAGGACCTGTGAGGAGGTAAGGTATCGGCTTTCTTTTTGTCAAATACTGCCTTTAAATCTAGATACTGAGGCGGAATTTGTGTCTCTGTAGGATTGTCAGAGGTAGTCGATGTGTTAGTTAATCCGAGAGGTAAGACCTTCCGCAAGCATTTTTCTTGACAATTCTTTCCCCACGAAACTATCTCCCCTGACTCCCAATTAATAATAGGGTTGTGTCTCCTCAACCAGGAGTACCCCAGGACTATGGGAATAGACGGAGAAGAAATGAGCATTAAGGATATATCCTCTTTATGTAGGATGCCAACAGTTAAGTTAATCGGTATGGTCTCATGGAAAATAACAGGCTCAAGTAACGGTCTACCATCGATGGCCTCAACAGCCAGTGGTGTCTCTTTTAACTGGGATGGGATAGCATGCTTGGCAACAAAACCCTGATCTATAAAGCTCTCAGCAGCTCCAGAATCGATTAGTGCCATAGTCTTTACTACTCCCTTCTCCCACCTCAAAGAAACGGGTAACAGAAGCCTGAACTCTTTGTAGTTGTGAATAGAGGACAAAGTAGAAACACCCAAGGCCTGTCCTCTAGAGAAACTTAGGTGCGAGCGTTTCCCGAACGATTAGGACAATTTAGGCGTAAATGTCCTCTGACTCCACAATACATACATAAACCCTCCCTTCTTCTGTACTGTCTCTCTCTCTCTGTGAGATGAGTACTGCCTATCTGCATAGGTTCAGAAATACGTAAGTCCTCGAACTCAGAATTTTGAAAGGTAGGTGCTAGTTTAAAGGAGGGTCTGCGGGTCCTATCTCGAGTGTTCTGCCTCTCTCTTATGCGTTCATCAATACGAGATATAAAAGAAATTAAATCCTCCAAATTCTCAGGGAGTTCTCTAGTAGCGACCTCGTCAAGAATTACATCTGATAACCCATTCAGAAACACATCTATATAAGCCTGTTCGTTCCACTTAACTTCTGCCGCCAAGGACCTGAACTCTAGTGCATAGTCCACAAGTGTTCGATTGTCCTGTCTAAGGCGCAACAGTAATCTAGCTGCATTGACCTTTCTACCAGGAGGGTCAAAAGTTCTTCTAAACGCAGCTACAAAGGCATTATAATTATAGACTAGTGGATTATCATTCTCCCATAAAGGATTGGCCCATCTCAGAGCTTTCTCAATGAGTAAAGTAATAACAAATCCAACCTTCGCTCTATCTGTAGGATAAGATCGGGGTTGTAATTCGAAATGGATGCTAATCTGGTTCAGAAAACCACGGCACTTCTCCGGTGACCCGCCATAACGTACTGGTGGGGTAATACGGGAAGAAGCACCTACAGTGGCTACCTCTAGACCTGAGACTGCAGGAGAAATAGAAGGAGTACGTGTCTCCTCAGGTGGGTTACTAGCACGAGACAAAAGTGCCTGTAGTGCTAGAGCCATCTGATCCATCCTATGCTCCATGGCGTCAAACCTGGGATCAGAAGAACCAAGCTGACTGTTTGTACCTGCAGGATCCATTGGCCCTGTCGTAATGTCAGGATCGGGACAGGGATCCAACACGCAGAGTACAAAGAGTGGAAAGGTACGTATACCGGGCCTTAGAATGGCCGGACTAACGTACCGAGAGTAATAGAGAATAGTCAGAGACAAGCCGAGGTCGAGGGAACGGGAAGACAGATAAGCGAGAGACAAGCCGGGTCAAGGGAGAACAGAGAAGCAGGGAAGTACAACAAGCCGAGTCAAAACCAAATAGAGCAAACTAGAATACCAGAGCACTGAGTGACTAGACAAGCTAGAACCACGACAGGGCAATGAGCTGAAGAGAGAAGTAAGCTTAAATACCCTGGCTCCGGATGGTAAGCACGCCTCTGACAAGTGCCGATTGGATATCGGACACTTGAGTGACAGGTCGCTCGTGATAGCGTCATGACGTCACGTATTGAGCGTCCTGCTAGAAAAGGACGTGGATTCCTCGCGGCCGGTGTTTAAGTGGCTGGATGAACCGCGAGGAACGGAGGAAACAGCTCGCCTGGACGGATAAACCATCAAGTCTCTACCTCCCTTAGAGGTAGAGACCTCAGGTACCCTGACAGTCAGGAAACCCAACTTAAGTGGAACGTCCTTTTGCCTATAGCTCTGTTGCGAATTCGCAGTACACCTACCAGAAGGATGGGTCTCTCTCCTTTTGAAATCATGTATGGGCGTCCACCTCCCGTACTTGGTAACTTAAGGGGGGATTTGAGTCAGTTGGGAGAGGGAATTACCCGGCAGCAGGTTGTAGAGTTGGGTAAGACTATGGAGGAGGTACAGAAATGGGTACAAGATAGATTACCTGTGAATATTTATCCCCCAGTTCATAGTTACCACCCAGGAGACCAAGTGTGGATTAAAGAGTGGAATAATGTACCGTTAGGGCCCAAGTGGAGAGGTCCTTATGTTGTTCTTTTGTCTACCCCTACAGCGATAAAAGTGGCTGAAGTGACTCCGTGGATTCATCACTCCAGGGTTAAACCAGCAGCGGTGGATTCTTGGCAAGCTATATCAGATCCAGAGAATCCCTGCAAGATCCGGTTAAAGCGCACGACTCAGTCGGAGTGACGAGGAAACTTGTGGATTACAAATTTTATTGTTTCAGAGATTGATAAGTGAGTGTTGAGACGGCCATAATAAAGCCTGTCCGCTCACCGACGTGTAGTTTAAAAGCCAGGAAAGTCTCGAAGGGACCCCTGTGAAGACGAGCAGAACTCCATTCCCTGCAGCCCTTACATCCTGGAAGCTGAGGTGCCATCGCACGGACGAAGACTGAGGATGCAGCCGACGAAAGATGTATTTGTGATAATGTTTATTTATATGTATTTTTATATTCAGGAAGGTAGAGGTACCGACACTCCTAGCTGTGAGGTATGCATTAAGACTACAAGAACAGGTAACCATATTTCCCAGACCCTAATTTGGCATTCGCAATATGAATGTAAAGGTGATGTGTCCAGGTGTAGATACTTAAATGTAGAGTATAGTGTATGCTATTTAGGGATAGGAGAACCTAAGTGCTTCAATCCGGAGTATCAACCTCGTACAATTTGGTTGACTCTCAGGAATGGAGATCCTCAGGGGACCCTAATAAATAAAACGGTGTTAGAATCCGTACATTCTTCTGGTGTTCTACTATTTGATGCATGTAAAGCAATATCAAGTGGTAGAAAGCCGTGGAATGTATGTGGGGATCTTAGATGGGAAAGAACGTATGGGTCTAATGATAAATATATATGTCCCAGTAGTAAAAATAAGTATGTGAGTCCTAGATGCCCAAATAGGGATTATAATTTTTGCCCATATTGGTCTTGTGTGGGGTGGGCAACTTGGGGACAGACAGCAGACAAGGACATGATTGTGACTAAGTTGCCTACCAATCCATACTGTAAGTCTATGGAATGTAATCCAGTCCATATTCTTATAAACAATCCTGACCAATTCTTAGATAGATATGGTAATTTATTTGGGTTTCAAATATATGGGACGGGTCTAGACCCTGGGACAGTATTGTTTATAGGGATAGAGACCGATACGGTAACCTCCCAAACTCATCAGGTATTCCATTCGTTTTATGAAGAGATGAGTATAGATAATAAGATCCCCCATAACGCTAAAAACCTGTTCATAGATTTAGCTGAGAGTATTGCCGGTAGTCTTAATGTAACCAACTGCTATGTGTGTGGAGGTACTAACATGGGAGACCAATGGCCTTGGGAAGCAAAGGAGGTAATGTCCGGTTCTGAGGCAGTTGAACAATTAATATCTTCACAAGCCGATTATCAGATGAGTGTTAGAGGTACATCTGAGTGGAGATTAAAGACCTCCATCATAGGTTATGTTTGCATAGCAAGGAAAGGAATGATGTTTAATACTTCTGTAGGAGAGTAACTTGTCTAGGGCAAAAAGCTTATGATGATGATACAAAGAATACAACTTGGTGGTCGGCTTCAAATGTCTCAGAACCATCTAACCCGTTTGCAAGATATGCCAATTTAAAGGACGTATGGTTTGATTTATCTATCACATCTATTTGGAAAGCCCCAGCAAATTTGTACTGGATCTGTGGTAAGAAGGCCTATTCGGAGTTGCCACAGGACTGGGAAGGGGCATGTGTGTTAGGTATGCTCAAACCATCCTTCTTCTTGTTACCTATTGAAACAGGTGAGACTTTGGGTGTTAAAGTGTATGATGTGAATCATAGAAAGAAAAGAGGACCCATAGAGATAGGTGCCTGGGAAGATGATGAATGGCCTCCCCAGCGTATTATAGATTATTATGGGCCAGCCACGTGGGCAGAGGATGGTACTTTCGGGTATAGGACCCCAATTTATATGCTCAACCGCATTATAAGGTTACAGGCGGTGGTTGAGATAATTACTAATGAGACCTCACAAGCGCTCAATCTTCTAGCGAAGCATAATACCAGGATGAGGACAGCAGTGTACCAAAATAGATTAGCCTTGGATTACCTATTGGCAGTAGAGGGAGGTGTATGTGGGAAGTTTAACCTGAGCAATTGCTGTCTTCAAATAGATGACGAAGGGCAAGCAATAGCTGAGCTTACTAGCCATATGGTTAAACTAGCGCATGTGCCTACTCAGGTATGGAAAGGGTACAATCCAAGTAGTTGGTTTGGTAACTGGTATGAGCAGTTTGGAGGGCTTAAGGCATTGGTAGGCGGAGTCATACTGATTTTAATGTTGTGTCTACTCCTGCCATGTCTTATTCCCTTAGTAGTTAGGTCTGTGCAAAGCCTGATAGAAAATATAGCAGAAAGGAAGGCTGCAGCACAGATAATGGCTATATATAAATATAAGGTTCTAGATCAGGGAGAACCAATGCAGGAAGAGGAGTGTTGAGGGATTCACATCATAGGAAAAGTCTGGTCTGGTTCCTGGTAACCTGAGGTGTATGCAAACCAAGGTTAAGTGATGCCTCAAGTAATTGTGAAATATCAAGAGGCATCAAAGGGGGGAATGTGGTGGAATCTCGGTAAAAATAAATTTAGTAGGCCGGGATTACCACGTGGCATGTGTACGTGCATATGCTGACGTATCGGTCGGTTGGTTGCACGTGGCAAGATACGATCAGTAGTGTACGGAGCATGTGCGAGAATACAGGATGTAGTATTCCCCTCCTCCATTGTGCTGGACAAGCCATGCGGTCAAGCAGGAAGTTAATTCTTATTTGTTTTGATTGGTTAAGAGAATGTGCGGGTGGAGCTTAATATGGGAGGAGTCATATGCCTATAAAAGGAGCCTGCACTATTGTCCGGGGCTCAGAACCTGTTGTATTTTGGTGACATTAGTCCCTCTGAGTCCCGATCGGTGAACCGAATAAAGAATCTCTTCCTTCCTGAAGAAACCTGTGTCCATCTCTCTGTGCTTGGCTTCCGTCAGTTTCTCCGGTATCACTAGGAATTCCTCCTCTCCCTCCCCCCGAATGATCTGTTTGTTTAGGAATTTAATTTTCAATTAAAACAAACAAAACAAAACACTATTCTTGTTTAGTAACTTAGCCCCTTGGTGTTGGTCAATACCTAACTGCTGTCAGAGGAGCAGCATGTCAGAGACTATTCCAGCCACAGAGTCTTTCTCAGACATAAAAGGGTTAAATGCAATGCTTTCACCGTGATCTGTTTCATGATTACTATTATTATTATTGGTATTTAGATAGCGCCAACTAAATCCGCAGCGCTTTATTCACTAAATTCAGATTGTCAAGAACTGAAATCTGAATTGCATCATTAAAGCAAATATAATCAAGCTGTAACAGCTGAGTTGGAGAATGTTTCTAGATTAGCGTGTTTGCCTAAATGTTGTCATTTGGATTTCAATTTGCTACAATTCTAAGATTGTATCATCTTTTTGGGGGGAGGAGGGGAGTTTGTACATAAGATGTGACACACCTCAATTTAAAAAATTTCCATGTTTACCCACATAGTTCTAAGTTCAACATGCAGCAAGTCAGTATAAAAATCACGCAGGCAAAATGAAGAATTCTTACTACTGGATGTGTACAATCTGTATGATGCATAGAAACTGCAATTTAGCTGATAAAGCGTTTACATTCTACTCCCAGATTAGCGGGAATAGAACTCTTTATTTTTTTTTTGTACAACCACAATTCAGTGATACTAACAATAAGTGATGCTTTTACCTTCTTTGAAATTATTAGGATTGAATAAATCCATCCTGTCTGATGAACAATTCTGTCGACAGGTTCAACATGAATAGCTGCAGCACTGTACACGTGACGGTGACCCTAAATTATCGCCCTACACAGTCTGGTCTGCTTATTAAGAAGTCGTTCGTAGCATTATTACTGATAGAAGGTGGACTGGCAATGGAGCACTGCGGCTGTCGACCCAACAAAATATCTCTTCCTCCTCAACTTCCAAAAATGGAACACTGCTCATTAATATCAAGGAGATAGGGCAGGAGTTATTTGGCAATTTTTTAAAGCATAAGCAAATGTTGACTTGACTACCTCATGGGAAAACTATACCGCTGACTTGCTATCAAAATGAGTGCTTTTCTCTTAAAAAGCGAAATCTATTTTCTTTTTTAGGTGATGTTAACAACTTGAGGAACGAGACTCTCCATATCTCTATGTTGGTTGTTCAAGAGAATTTTCAAGTTGACTATTCTCAGGATGTGGCAGTACCCAGTGAAGATAACATCAAGCAGGAACATAAGAAGATGGACAAACACCAAGGACTGAAAGAGGAGCTAATGAGGATGTGGAAAGTGAAGGCAGTAGGAGTTCCGGCTGTGATAGGAGCACTTGGGGCTGTGACTCCCAAGTTGGAACCAAGAGTGGTTCCAGCAGATTTCAGGTGGGACATCTGAGATCACTGTCCAGAAGATTGCAGTTCTAAGAACAGCTAAGATACTGCGCAGAACAGTCAGACTCCCGGGAATCTGGTACAGTACCTGAGAATGAGGAATATACAAAATACCACCTCATTCTCAGGTACCCATACATACATATATATATACATACATCCCTCCCTGTCACAGGTGCCTCATTCAAGGGTCTTATTTAACCATGACGCGCAGAGAGCCCCAGGAGGAAGCATTTCCCAAGTAAGTGGATTAATCTCATGAGAGCAGGCATTAAGTTGTTAGAATAGGTTCTCCAAAGATGGGGTGCATTGACGTTTGTGGCAGGCTTATGCAATGTATGATCATATACTGTAACTAAACCCCCATTATTGTTTGCATAGATGAGGTGATTTTAAATAAAACTATTACATTCTGTGAGACTTGAAATTGTCATTTAGTGCATACGTGAGCTTGTTCTTATATGTATTTACTGTGAAGCAAATGCTTACATTTGTTAAAGGAACACCCCTGGCACCAAAACAACTTCATCAAAAATCACAAACAGTTTAACCCCAAATTCTGTGCTCCATCCTCATTACGCTCTGCCCCTCTGTCCTTCCACGTTCTGAAATTATTCATAACGGAAGTCTAGGGCAAGATCACCACGGAGACTCTAAACCAATCAGTAGCTCCCTTTTCTTAAAAACGGCTAGAAATAGGTAGCTTCTCAGTCATAAAAAATGGGGCGCTACTGATTGTCTGAAAAGCATCAGCTGACTGTATCGGCGGTGCCCCTGCCTAATGCTGCCCGAGCCTATGAAGAATTTCAGAAAGCGAAAGGAGGGGCCAAGCAGAATGTCCGTGAAGCACAGAATAACCCTAAAGGTAAGCCAGGGATTTTCATCAAGTTGTTATGGTGCCCCCAACTGCTTCTTTAATCACTTATATTGCCTTAAAAATACGTTGTATCCTATTCAAAATAAAATGATACGCTAAGAAGAATTCTTTCATTTAGGGCATCCTGGTGCCGTATTCACAGGGTTATTAACTAAAGTGGGAATTGTTTGAATTTCAAATTGAATCTTAAAATTTAGGATAAAGAACTCAAACTAAAAGCATAATTTGGAGAATTATTTCATTTCGATTATTTTGAATGTGAGATATACGTTTGAATTCCTGACAATTCCAACTTTAGTGAACAACCCTGTTAATTTAAACTGTTTGGGGATGTTTGATATTAACTTGGACTCCTATTAGTATCTGGAGACGACCCCTCCTCGGGTGCATTGATCACGTGGAATTAACACATCCTTTTCCTCAACCCCAAGAGTAACTAGCTAAGAGTTAACTATGGGTTGTGCTATTATTAAAAGGGGGGGGGGGAATTGTTTTTATGTTGTAAATTGCATTGTAGGCATGGATGTCTTGGCACAGCCAGAACATACCATGTAGGTGAAAAATATGTGCCTTTACTGCACTTCAGAAGAAATACCAATTGCACATGTGCTTAGATGGAAATTCTCAGTGGCAAGCACATATGAACGTGCCCATGACATCACTGGACAATGACATCATCTTAGACAAGAAGGTACAGTATGTAGTGATTGTTGTTGATTTCTTTTTTCCGACTTCACTGCACTGTGCATCCCAATAAACGCTTTAATGCCGATTACTAGTATTTTGAGGGAATAGGAGATTTCTGCTTTATGTGACCATTCTGCTTTTAAAAAATATTAAAGGAACACTCCAATGGGAGTTTTTTTTTGTTGTTGTTATTGTTACTTTCTGCATTTTTTTTTCCCATTGGGGTATATTTAAAAACAGCTCGCTAAAGCTGCAGATCTGATTTCTGCAGCCTTTGTAAGCCACCCCTTTTTTCCCCGGCACAGACTGCTGGGAGATTCTCTAGTCAGTGGCTTCTCATTATTTACGAAATGGCTAACTGGCTGATGAGTTTAAAATTTTTTGACCAAAATAGTTAAACTGCGAAAATTGCAAACTAACTTTTATTCCACAACACTTCTGAAATAACACGCAATACTGTATTCAATCTTTGTGGGAATTTCTGACGATCATCTTTTTTATAAAACACAATGTATCCAGCAGAGCTACACAACTGACATTCTGCTCTGAAGTTTCACTGGCCTGGAAGCTGTCGAGTTAAAACATATGTCCCTGGCTAAAATGTGTCCCTGTAGGTTACATAGAGGTCATAGGTCACCTAGTAAGTGCATGATCCACATTCACATGAAGTGAGCTGAGCCTTTAACACCCCCCAGTTACTGCTAGTGATCTGACTGTGGAGAACTACAGGCAGAGGGAGGGACGGGCATGTTTACGTCTATTTTTAGTGGATGAACAACTTAAACATCTTGCCCTGTTTGTGTTGGGTCAGATGCCATTGTGTGACATCATGTCCACTCTTTAATGCCTGACAAGACACTGCTGTACGTCCAACTGCAATATTATATCATTTATAAACACATATCTGGATTTGTTATATATGTATGTTGTATACGCGGTCTTTTTTTTGCTCGTTTTTTGGTATCCTGTTATCTTTAATAAATATGCATTTGTCAGGTCTGAAAAATACAATTTCAATGGAGAAATCTACACCGGTATTTACCTTTATTCTGGAAATGTGCTCCATTATCTTGGCTCCCTGTCAATCATCGTTATTAAAGCTGCCCGTTTCCATGCCCTGTCTGACGTTAACGCCTCCCTCGCATGGTCCAATCAAATGCTTCATAGAGAAGTATCTGATTGGACCATTTACCAACTCAGAGCATGGAAGGAGCACACAGAGGGAAGGGAGATCAAGCATCCCCTTGCAGGGATGACCTCTGCACTGCCTGCAACAGGAGAAGCTTAGAAGGTCTGCCACCAGTGCGCAGTGCACTGCATACTGACAACAGACGTGATTAGTGCACAGAATTGACATTAGGGATCCGGCAACAGAGATAATGTTGTCAGGCTGCTCCTAAATGAGTTAACAAAAAATTGAGGAATCTCCTTGCAATACTCTTTGATATGCTGTAGTGGTTATGATGTTTAGAGTGTCCTACATTGTATGTATATTTTATTTATGTAGTGCTAACTGATGTACTTAGCACTACACTGGTTACCTTACAGTAGAGGGCCTCTGAGTAAGAAGGCCTTAGTGCTACGAACCACGTAAGGCGGGACTACACTGTAGCATTCAAATCAGCGAGGAGAGCGCCTAAACAGACACATGAGATCAACAAGTCGCAGCAGACCAGATGGAACTCTGTAATCGGCAGCGGCGAGGATTTCCTTATGCAGCAGCCCTACGTCTGGGAGGTAGGCTGTCACGGACCCTATGCCAGGACCGTTCCACTTATAAGTCCCTTAAGCCCGACCGCCAGCATCGGGAGCTGCAAACTTACGGTATTGGATCAATTTTGTTTTTTGATCTATTGACACCGAGCAACTTTGCACTGTGCAAGGAGTATTGCCTACATTGATTCACACTTTGTACAAATTGAAGACTGAGAAATTTCACCTTGCCCACATTAGGATCTGCTTCCCATCGGGGAAGGAACCATCACTGTCGCACACTGAGTGGGAATTTGGGTACATTGTTAATTTGTGGACTGGTATTTAGTTATTAGTGTGTCCAGTGTCTTTGATACTTATACACCGTACTAGATCAGGATTCATAACAATTAGATTGTGTTTATTATATTGCATTTATAATATATATATGTGTGTTAGTGTGCAGATCTTTTTATTTATTTCTTATTATCAATAAAATGTTGTTTATCCTTCTACTGTCCAATACATTGTGATATTTAAAATTTACCCCTCCTGTTTTCCCCCTTTTTTCTCAGCTTAAACAATTGCTCCTGGTACTAGATCGTATTAGTGTCTGTGTTATTTATCTTTACAGTAAAGGGAGGTACAGTAAGTGCAGTAGTTATAGAGTGTAAGTATATTTTATTTATATTGTGTATATATATATATACACAATACACAATGTCCAACTAAATCCACTCATCAGAACTTCAAAGCCTACAGATTGTATTACTTTTTTTTTAAAAAACACCTAATTTAGGCAAAAATAATATGGATTAATTTCAGTATGATCATATATTGCATTAGCCTGCAATAATGTCAATGTACCCCATTTTTGGCAGGTCCTACTCTAACAACGTAATATATATATTAGACTTGGGCATTCCTTTTTTAGACAAACACGTTTTCCTCCAAATTTCGGCTATTCATCCATTCGTCCAAAATACCACTGAATGAATAGAAATTCAGAGGAATGAAAAAAAATAAAATTAATTATTGATTTATTAGCCCCCACCGGCCACCAATGGGTGGGAGTGGGGGGAACAGTAGGTCCACCCCCCATTTTATCATTTAGGGCCCCAACCCAACGCCATTGGGTGGGGGGTGGAAGTGAACAACAGGTTCACCCCATATTTTGTTATTGTTATCCGCCATAAAATGGTTCGCGGCTGGGGGGGAACAATAGGTTTACTCCACCATTATTATTTAGGGCCCTCAACCACTCACTAGGGCGTGCATTAGTAATGTTGTCTGAAAGAAAAAATTAAGAAAGGCAAGGACTTTTCATAATGTAGTTTTTCAGCTTTTTAGTATATAGCTCCCTTTACGCTAGTGGGATTGCCATAAGGATAGCAACAAGGAGCTATCTACTAAGCAGTAGTGATGTCGCGAACATAACATTTTTGGTTCACGGACCGTGAACGCGAACTTCCGCAAATCTTTGCGAACTGGGCGAACCGGGCGAACCGCCATAGACTTCAATAGGCAGGCGAATTTTAAAACCCACAGGGACTCTTTCTGGCCACAATAGTGATTGAAGGCGGGGGGGGGGGAGGAGACCTACTCTCCTTTCCCCCCCCACCCCCCACCCCTGGGTGGCGGGTGGGGGCCATAAAGATAATGAGGGGGGGACCTACTGTCCTCCCCCTCTCCGGCCCCCACCCCTGGGCGGCGGGTGGGGGCCATAATGGTAATGAGGGTGGGGACCTACTGTCCTCCACCCCTGAGCGGTGAGTGGGGGCCCTAAAAATAACAATAAGGGGGGACCTACTGTCCCACCCCGGCCCCCACCCCTGAGCGGTGGGTGGGGGCCCTAAATACAAAGGGGGGGAACCCTAGTTACCCCTCCCCCGCCAAAAAAAAATTATCCCCCTACCTACCCCCCTCACCCTAAAAATAATTAGGGGGGACCTTTAACTAAAAACCTGTAAAAAAAATTAGATAAAAACAACTTACCATTCGATGTTTTCTTTCTTCTAAAATCTTATTTTTTCAGCCCCAAAAAAGGCCAAATAAAAAACGCAATAAAAAAAAAAAAAAACGAGCTAAAAAAAAAAGAATCCATCTTCACCCATGGAGGGCTCCGCGCAGACTGAGCTCTGCAGGGCAGGGGAAGGCTTATAAAGCCTTGCCACGCCCTGCAATTAGGCTAAGAACACTCTGATTGGCTGGTTTAAGCCAATCAGAGTGCTCTGTGTCATTTTACACAGCGTGGTAAAGTTCTTTGGAATTTTCCCACGCTGTGTAAAATGACAAAGAGCACTCTGATTGGTGGGCTTCAAATCCATCCAATCACAGGGCTCTGTGTCATTTTACACAGAACTACAAGAACTTTCCCACGTTGTGTAAAATGACACAGAGCACTGTGATTGGATGGATTTCAAGCCATCCAATCACAGTGCTCTGTGTCATTTTACACAGTGTGGGAAAGTTCTTTGGAATTTTCCCACGCTGTGTAAAATGACAAAGAGCACTCTGATTGGCTTAAACCAGCCAATCAGAGTGTTCTTAGCCTAATTGCAGGGCGTGGCAAGGCTTTATAAGCCTTACCCCGCCCTGCAGAGCTCAGTCTGCGCGGAGCCCTCCATGGGTGAAGATGGATTATTTTTTTTTGTGCAAGTTTTTTTTTTTTTTTTTTTATTGCGTCGGTTATTATGGTTTTTTATTTGCCCTTTTTTGGGGCTGAAAAAAGAAGATTTTAGAAGAAAGAAAACATCGAATGGTAAGTTGTTTTTATCTAATTTTTTTTACAGGTTTTTAGTTAAAGGTCCCCCCCTCATTATTTTTAGGGTGAGGGGGGTAGGTAGGGGGATATATTTTTTTTGGGGGGGAGGGGGTGACTAGGGTCCCCCCTACCTTTGTATTTAGGGCCCCCACCCACCGCTCAGGGGTGGGGGCCGGGGGGGGGACAATAGGTCCCCCCCTTGGGGGACAATAGGTCCCCCCCTTATTTTTATTTTTAGGGCCCCCACCCACCGCTCAGGGGTGGGGGCCAGGGGGGGCAGTATGTCCCCCCTTATTGTTATTTTTAGGGCCCCCACCCACCGCTCAGGGGTGGGAGGTGGGGGGGGACAGTAGGTCCCCCCTTATTGTCATATTTAGGGCCACCGCTCAGGGGTGGGGGCCGGGGGGGACAGTAGGTCCCCCTTATTGTAATTTTTAGGGCCCCCCTAATTTTAGAGGACAATAGCTCCCCCCTATTGGTATTTAGGGCCCCCACCCACCGCTCAGGGGTGGGGGCCAGGGGGGAGGACAATAGGTCCTCCCCCCTTTTTTTTACTTTAGGGCCCCCACCCGTTCAGGACCACAGGCTGCTCACTGTTTAATAGACATGCCCCTACTCGTGGTATTGCGGGTAGGGGCACAATTTACTAATACTAAGTAATTTTTACTTCGTATTAGTAAATTTGGCTGAAAGACCACAAAAAAAAAAAGGGGGCGGAGCGAACACGCTATGTTCGCCGGGAACTATTCGCCAGTGAACCGTTCGGGACATCACTACTAAGCAGGTTCCTAATTTGGTACCCTTAAACATGGCAGCCCCACAAGGTATCACTTTAGGGGGTTATCTACTAGGGATCAACCGATGTTGATTTTTTTAGAGACGATACCGATAATCTGTGAACTTTCAGGCAGATAGGGGATAGCTTACCGATACCGATATCCTGTACATTTACCATTTTGAAAAAATAAACTAATTCTCCACAAATCTACTGTTAGCTGAACATGTTTATTATTTATTTATTTATTTGCAAATCTTTTTTTATATTAAGGTAAATGCACTAAATACACATGCCAGTCAGAATTTTTTATGTTTTCAAGAATATATGTGTGTGTGTAGTGGATGCAGTGAGAGTATTTGATCAGTGAATTCTGTGTGTGTGTGTGTGTGTGTGT
This sequence comes from Pelobates fuscus, assembly GCF_036172605.1. NCBI lineage: Eukaryota > Metazoa > Chordata > Amphibia > Anura > Pelobatidae > Pelobates > Pelobates fuscus. The sequence goes on along the minus strand of NC_086324.1, from coordinate 167,565,410 downwards.
TTGAGTAGTGGATGCAGTGTGTGTGTTTGTGTTGTGTGTGTATAGTGGATGCAGTGTGTGTGTTTGTGTTGTGTGTGTGTATAGTGGATGCAGTTTGTATTTGTGTAGTGGATGCAGTGTGTGTGTAGTGTGTATATAATGAATGCAGAGTGTGTGTGTGTGTGTGTGTGTGTGTGTATAGTGAATGCAGTGTGTATTTGTGTAGTGGATGCAGTGTGTGTGTTTGTGTAGTGTGTATATAATGAATGCAGGGTGTGTGTTTTTGTAATGTGTGTGTGTGTATAGTGAATGCAGTGTGTTTGTGTATAGTGGATGCAGTGTGTGTGTTTTTGTAGTGTGTATATAGTGAATGCAGTGTGTGTTTGTGTAGTGTGTATATAATGAATGCAGAGTGTGTGTTTGTGTAGTGTGTGTATAGTGAATGCAGTGTGTGTATAGTGAATGCAGAGTATTTGTGTAGTGTGTGTATAGTAAATGCAGAGTGTGTGTTTGTGTAGTGTGTGTATAGTAAATGCAGTGTGTTTGTGTAGTGTGTATATATAATAAATGTATTGTGTGTTTGTGCAGTGAGTGGTAGGTATGTAATGTGTGTAAAATGGGGGGGCGCGGCATTTTTAATTTTTTTACTTTATTTTTTTATTTTTTATTTTTTTACATTTTGTTTTAGTCACCCCTCCCTGCTTCGTACCTGGCCAGGGAGGGGGGATATGGCGGTCCTGGTGGGCCCATCAACACGCTTACTTCCCTTCCCAGCAGCTCCCCTGTCTAACTCTCCCGGCCTGCGTGTGTCGCGCTGAGCGTTGCCATGGTAACCCGTGGCAACACTCTGACGGGCGCGGGACTCGCAAGAGTTAGACAGGGGAGCTGAAGGGTGCTGCTTGGGAAGGTAATTAAGAGTGTGCTGGGCTCCCCAGGACCCTGATGGCGGCATTATTCGCAATATCGGTATGTTTATTCTCCGATACCGATATTGCGGATAATACCAAATATCGGCCGATTATATCGGCCAGACCGATGTTAGGTCGATCCCTATTATCTACTAAACGGATGCAAGATGCAGCTGGTCCTTGCTACACGGATCGGAATTTCATTCATATGAATGAAATTCCAAAAGAAAAATAATGGGCGAATTTCAGCCGAAAACAAATGAACCAACTGACATTTTCTCGGTGCCCAAGTCTAATATATATATATATAGAGCTATAACAGGTTCATTTAGCACTTTACATGTTAAATCACAGCAAAAAGTGGTGCAGTAGTTATACAGTGTATGTGTATTTTATGTGGATATTGACATGTGCAAATAAATCCCTGTAGAATGTAATAAAACCTAAATTGTTGCATTACTGAGAAGATCAGACAATTCATTGCATATGAAAACTTATAGTATAAAACTTATAGTATAAAACTTATAGTATAAAATATATAGTATAAAAAAAGGCTGCTGTTTTCAGATTTCAAAAATCATGCCCTGAGGGAGCAGCATTGATCTCACGGACCGAGAAAACACAAGTTCCTTGAATTCTGTCAAGCAAGAGATGGTCATGTCATAATATATATGTGTTTAAATGTTTTTGTCCTCCATTGGCCTTGTGTATTTTCTGTTACACAAAAAAAAAGAATGATTAAAAAAAAATAATAATAAACACCACTTTATATTAAGACACCATCCCATGATTGAACTGATGCCCGCAAGCCTGTGTTCTTCTATTTTTGGAGGTCCATTTTAAAGGAAGCATCAAGTTGTGATAAGTTTGGTTTCATAGGGTAGATTATGGTGTCATCGGCACACATGTTCAGATTTAGGTCATGCAAGCTGTGGGATGGTCATTTATAAATAGGAAGAATATCATGATCCCAAGAATGGAACTTTGTGAAACTCCACATATAACTTTGAGTGGGTTGGAAACAATGTTGGCAGTTGATACATTGAGTCCCGTTCAATAAAAAAGTTACAACTGAATTATCATATTTGCTTACTTAAGGGGTTACTCTAACCGTTTGTATAAAATTGTTTTATTAAGTTTACAATGCCTTACTGGGCATTATTCACTAGGCCTCCCCTTTATAAACCTAGAAATAAAGATTAAACTTACCTGGAATCCAGCGCCGGGCCAAGCCCCCTGAGCTGGTTTGGTGCAGGCAGTAGAGGGCCTCTATGGACTATAGTATTAGTCCAACGCTGTATTCCTAACACTCCAAGTGTCCTTTGCATCCTAGTAGCAAATAAAGGGTGTGGCAGACCCACGACTGTTCGTGTATTCCCTGCTTGTAATATGTATATCCTCCCTGTATTTCGCCTACTGTGCCCTGCTCGGGAGCATTCATGTGAAAGGAACTCATCCGTCTCCCGAAAAGGGACCACCCCCCATACCCTATTTAGAACCCTAGTAAGAACGTTAATTAGAACGTTCTCACCTTGACCTGGTGCCAAAATTGCCAGGGAAGCAATTGGCACGTGCTTCCCCCTTGGTGGCCGCCATTCCATATAGACGAACGCCATCTCTACAAACCCCTGCTCCCCCCACAAGTACCTGCCCCCTCTCTACAAACCCCTGCTCCCCCCACAAGTACCTGCCCCCTCTCTACAAACCCCTGCTCTCCCCCTTCAAACCCCTGCTCCCCTCTCTACAAACCCCTGCTCCACCCACAATCCCCCCTGTCTAATCCCTTACAGTTATATCCCCCAAAAAACAAAACAATTTTATCAAGCAGACTGACAGTTCTTGACAGGCATGATTGCCTGCCTGCTGCTAATTGTACTGACGCCGCGGCACCACCTGCACTTACTGTCTGAGGCTCAAACCAGATGGAATACATCGGCTGTGCTCCTCCTCCTCCACGTGAGTAAGTAGTGCGGCTCAGCCACGGCTGGATGGCACACCCCTAGCAAGTGGCACCTGGGGTGGAACTGCCCTTCACCCCCGGTTAGTACGCCACTGGGTTGCCTAGATGATGTGGTGACTTTAAGGGCGGGCATGACATCACGCAATTTAAATGTATAAAAGGCGCAAAAATGATGGGCAGCATCTATACATATAGAAGGAAAAAACAGTAAGCGTGTTCACAGGGCTGAATGGTAAATACATTATTTTCTCTGCTCAGGCTGCACAATCTGAGGAGGGGAGCATTGCGGCTCCACAAAGCGCTTGGCTTGTGCAGCCCGACGAGAGGAGCAGCCCGGGCGCCTGGTGCAGAGTAAGTTCTTGACAAGGAGAGAGAGTTGGACTAAGACTCTTAGGTTAGTGTCTATGTGTGTCAGTGTTTGTGTGGGTCATTGTACGCATCTGTGTATGTGTGTCAGTGTTTGTGTGTGTATCTGTGGATCTGTGTATGTGTGTCAGAGATGCATCTGTGTCAATGTATGCAGGGCCCATCACCCAGCCCGCCTACAGGGCCTGTCCTCGAGTCTGCTCACAAAGATGCAGTGTGTGTGTAGAGTGGATGCAGAGAGTGTGTAGGGAATGTAGTGTGTTTGTGTAGTGTGTGCAGTGATGACCAAAAGATAGATCCCCAGATGTTGTAGAAGTACAAATCCCATGATGCTTTGCATGCCTTTGGAATGCCTTTAGAATGGCAAAGCATCATCGAAGCTGTAGTTTCATAAACATCTGTAGAGCTACCTTTTCGGTGTAGAGGGTGCAGTGTAGAGTGGATGTGGTGTGTGTGTAGTGTGTGTAGTGGATGAAAAGTGTGTAAGTATATATGTAGGTATGATAGGGGCTGCATACTATGTCATTTTATTTTATTTTTTTAACATTTATTGTATTCCCCCCTCCATACCTCTTATATGTGGCCAGGGAGGGGGAACATTACACTCCCTGGTGGTCCGTTGGCATAGTACAGGCTGACAGGTGCTGTGTAGTGAAAAGGGGCCCAGCCAACATGATCTTCTGTTTTTGTGTGGTGTGTGCAGGCATGCATTTGTGTATAGTTCATACATTGCCACACACAGATACACACTGATACACATACACTGACACACATACAGATACACAGAGCAACATACATGCAATACACAGACACAAAGCTACACACACTGACACATAAACAGAAATACACACACTGGTAGTTACACACATTGGCACACAGATACATACACAGACATCCATTGGGCAAGTGTGATATGGTTTGGGGAGTAGGTGTGAGGGTGGGTGAGCATGCCACAGTTAGGGAGTGAGCGTAAAAGGGTTTTGGGCGTTTGAATGTGAGTGTTGAGGGTGGGTGAGGGTTTGTAAGTTATTATGGAAAGGTGATAAGTGCAACAGGGTTATGGGGGTTGACCTGGAAGGGTTAGTGTGACAAGATTAGGGGGTTAGTGTGACAGGGTTAGGGGAGTTAGTGTGACAGTGTTAGTGTGACAGGGCTAGGTGGGTTAGTGTGACAGGGTTAGGGAGTTAGTGTGGCAGGGTTAGTGTGACAGGGGGGTTAGTGTGACAAGGTTAGGGGGGCTAGTGTAACAAGGTTAGGGGGGTTAGTGGGACAGGGTTATGTGGTTAGTGTAATAGAGTGGAGTGAGGGTAATGTGATAGGGTGTGTGGCAGACTTAAAATACATTTAATATATTTTGCTTACCTTCTGTGCAGGCAGGGGGCAATAATTAATTGCATGGTGGTCCAGTGGGTCCCTGGTTGGCCAGTGTGCTGCTGGTTCACTACCTGGTGGTCCAGTTGCTGCTGGTTCACTCCCTTGTGGTCCAGTGTGCTTCTAATGGACTACCTGGTGGTCCAATGTGCTGCTGGGGCAGCTGCACTCCCTCACATTTCTGGCGCTCTGTAATGGCTGGGAACCCGACGCCTGTGCTCTGACACTCACAGTGTGCCGGAACCGCGTAGGAGTGCGCCTGCTCCAGCATCACACTGGACCACCAGGGAGTGAACCAGCAGCAACTAGACCATCAGGGAGTGAACCAGCAGCACACTGGACAACCAGGGACCCACTGGACCACCATGAAATTAATTATTGCCCCCTTGCCTGCAAGGGAGTGAACCAGTAGCAACTGGACCACCAAGGAGTTGATTTGTAAGAGCTGGCAGGGAGATCTTTTGATCTCCCTGCTGGTTCGAGGAAGGGTGACCGACCATAGCCAGAGACTATTGCATCCGGCTCCGGTGGACCTCCTCTCCACCCAAGTTTCGGCACAGGTCGCATCGCCTTTTAATTCGGCTATTGGCAGATATGGCACAGCGAAGGATCGATGCTCCCTCGCTGCTCCAAATCCTCTGATAGCCCGAATTAATAGGTGAATTTGTGGCCCGGGTGCCAGGGCCCCCCAGGACCACTGGGCCTGTGACAACCGTCATGGTTGTCACCCCCTGATGGCAGCCTTGAATGTATTCATTTGTACTTGTGTGTCACTGTTTGTATGTGTTAGCGTATGCACCTGTTAATGCGTCTTAGTGTCTATGTGTGTCTGTGTATCAGTGTTTGTGTGTATCGGTGTATGTAACTGTGCATGTGTGTCAGTGTTTGTGTGTCAGTGTATGTATATGTGCATGTGTGTCAGTGTTTGTATGTGCCAGTGTATGTATCTGTACATGTGTGACAGTGTTTGTGGATCTGGTTGTGTGAATCTATGAATGTATGTTAGTTGAACTATGCAACAATGTGCAATGTCAATCAGCAGTGGCTAAGGCCAGTAAAGTATTGTCATGCATGAAAAAGAGCATTAATTATCTGGATGAGAATATCATTTTGCCTCTTTATAAATCATTGGTAAGACCACATCTTGAATATGCTGTGCAATTTTGGGCACCTGTTCTGAAGCATAATATTATGGAACTAGACAAATTGCAGAGGTGAGCTACAAAATAAATAAAGGAATGTAACATTTTAGTTATGAAGAAAGGTTAACAAATCTAAACCTCTTTAGTTTAGAAAAATGTTGCCTCAGAGGGGACATGAAAAAAATTATACAAATATTTCCGTGGCCAATAGAAACATAGAATGTGCCGGCAGATAAGAACCATTCGGCCCATCTAGTCTGCCCTATTTTCTAAATACTTTCATTAGTCCCTGGCCTTATGTTCTAGTTAGGATAGCCTTATGCCTACCCATGCATGCTTAAACTCATTTACAGTGTTAACCTCTACCACTTCGGCTGGAAGGCTATTCCATGCATCCACTACCCTCTAAAGTAATACTTCCTGATATTATTTTTAAACCTTTGCCCCTCTAATTTAAGACTATGTCCTCTTGTTGTGGTAGTTTTTCTTCTTTTAAATATAGTCTTCCCTGAAGTAATCCCATGTTGTCTCTGATCTTGAAATCCATGTGATTTTAGATGTTCAACAATCCTATCCTTTAACATGTTTTCCATCACTTTCCCCACTACTGAAGTAAGGCTTACTGGCCTATAGTTGCCCGACACCTCCCTACTGCCTTTGTTGTGAATGGGCACAACATTCACTAACTTCCAATCTTCTGGGACTACTCCTGTTAACAATGATTGGTTAAATAAATCTGTTAATGGTTTTGCTAGTACACCACTAAGCTCTTTTAATAACTTTGGGTGTATTCCATCAGGTCCCATTGACTTATTTGTCTTTACTTTTGATGGTTGAAATAGAACCTCTTCTTCTGTAAACTCACTTGTAACAAATGACTAATTTGTCCTTTTTCCTTCATTTTCATCTGTAAATACCGAACAAAAATATTCATTGAGGCAGTCAGCTAGACCTTTATCCTATTCTAGATACCTTCCTTCTTTTGTTGTTTAATCAATACAAACCACTGTGTGAAAATCTATTAACAAAGAGGACTATACAAAGGACACAAGGTCATGCGTTTAAAGTGGAAGAAAGAAGATTTAGTCTAAGGCAAAGGAAACGTTTTTTTTTTTACTGTAAGAACAATAAGGATGTGGAATTCTATGCCTGAAGAAGTAATTTTATCAGAATCTGTACAGATGTTAAAACAGCAACTAGATGCATACTTGCAAAAACATAATATTCAATATAATGTGTCAACTGTAGGGTAATAGCTTATTGATCCAAGGTAAATCTGACTGCCATTCTTGTGTCAAGAGGGAATTTTTTTCCTAGTTGCAAAATTGGAAGTGATTCAACTGGGTTTTTTGCCTTCTTTTGGATCAAAAGAAAAAATCAAATGTGAAGAAGACTGAACTTGATGGACACGTCTCTTTTCAGTCTATGTAACTATGTAACTTTGTAATGTAACTGTGTATGTGTGTGTTAATATGTGTGTGTATCTTTCAGACTGAATCTATGCGTATATATGTCTGTGGACATCTTTGTGTGGCAATGTATGCATTTTTCTGATTATGGAAATATGACCCTGTATGTGTGTGTGGCAGTACATATGTATTTGTGAATATACACTTGCATGAAATAACCAATAAAACACACAAACGCTGCTCTGCATTCAAATGCCAACACTACACACAAACACACCCCTACATTTACATGCCAACAATGCATACACTCTGCATTCAAACACTAACACTACATAAAAAAAATCTTGCATTCACACATCAACACTACACACACCCATGCATTTAAATGTCAATACAACACACAAACAGACCCCCTGCGTTCAAACATCTGCATTATTCACAAATATTCACACAAGTACGCTCAATACTAAAACACACCTTCATTCACAGATACTGCAAAAAAATAGAAACCTGCAAGAATAGGTAAATAGCAGATCCACAGCTGTTAAATAATTACAGGATGTGTACTGCAACTGAGGATCGACATATTGGCCATCCCTGCTCTATGGGGGAAAGCAGGGGTCCTTAGCAGATTCTTCTGTAAAGACATATGTCCAAATTCCACATTGCTACACTAGTGTGGGCTATAAAAACAGACATAGCACAGTGTCTGATAGTAGGAGGTAATGGATGCAGTTCATTGGATATTAAAAGATCACAAGTCTGGGAACACCCAAGCCCTTGATGGCTAAATGAACACTCCGAGGACCAAAACCACTACACCTTAATGTTTACATTTTGCCAAAAACATGCATTTAGTCTCCGTCAAGCAGACAGGAGCTAAAGCCGCTTAGATTCTTTGAAATTTCATAGGTCTTGCCCTTTGGAATTATTACGCAAAGCAGGTGGATCTGGCTACAGAGCTGATACTCTCTACCTACCTACCATCTGATTTTAAAAATAATAGATTTATTTTAAAAGTGAGTGTTCCTTTAATTGACTACCGGGACAATTCCAAAAATTCCCATTGTTTCCTTTGCATTTGCACAAAGGTAAACAGGTGAGAAAGTAGGGCAAATCAGAATATTGGCACAGCTTCAAACATTTTGTACAGGATGTGAGTATACAGAGATCTAATATTTAATCACCACTTTTGACATTTGCAGCAATTTGTTGTTTTCTACATTTAAGCTATATAACCAGGCAATTGAGACGTCTTGCTGCCATATTTAATGATATGGGTCATTACTGATATATTGTATCCAGATCTTTGACCAATTATTATTATTATTATTATGATATTTATATAGCGCCGTCAAATTCCGCAGCGCTTTACAATGTGTGGACAATTCACTCATATCACTAATTTTCAAATGACACAGTAATCGTATGTATGATGTTTTCTTTTACCCACTTGAACTCACAAAACGATATTTTAAAAGTGATCATTTTTATCCAAGATCATTACCAAAAGGCACTAAAGTGGGGAAATCTGAGCAGCGAATCACTGATATCATTTTTACTAACCCTGGTACCCATGGTCGGTATAGTTGAAAGAACATTCTGTGCCTCAGTTAGCCAGCTAGTTTCACGTGTAAAGTTCACAGGTCAGAATATACAGCACTGATGAGGTGAAAGGTCAGTCAGTTCCAGTTCTTCCACCAAACATGTTTTACTGTGTTACGTGTTGGGCATTAGGGGAGAGATGATCGGTAAGACTCAGAAGTTTACAGAGTAACCCTTAGGTATGTTTAGCCATGTGCATAAGCTGCGTAACTTTGCAACACACACTACATGTACTTATTTCTTGCTTAATGTCTATTTAACATGTTAAAAATAAATAAATCAATATGTAAAAAAAGAAAAGAAACAACCCCCAAAAAACTCCATAATTGTTATCCAAAGATTAAGGTGCAGTCTTAGTAGTGAAAGACGACCTCCTTGTTCTGTAACCTGTGCAATATAAATTCTCTGTTATGGTGCCCAGAATGTCCCTTTAAAAGCAAGAGTGTTTACGTAAGTTTATCCCTGAAGCCCATGTTATGTGTCCTTAAGGGATTAAACTAAGGTTTGTCCTGTTGTCTAAGGACACACCACATATACATAGAGATGGGGAGCACATATAAAGGGGTGTCTGCAGTATGTACAATTTATATGCTGCTTGATTCCTGATAATGACTTGGCCTCATACATTTAATCTACGCCCAAATTAATCGATCCAACTGGGATTCACCTGTGGAGTCTTATTCAATGAAAAACCGTGGATAGATCCATGCGTTCAGGCGTAGATTAAAAGTAATTTAATTTGTTCAAACCAGTTGAAACATATTTGTGCACACGTCTAGCACAGGCTTGTCATGTCACACAATGTCCTCGTGTGACAAGCGCTTTGCACACAGTCCTCCTGATCACCTGGTAGACAAACATATGTACTCATGCTGCACTTTTGATAAAATTTAGGGCACTTGCACCCATATGCAAGCACTAAAGCAGCAGTCAGTATGCGGGCAGCCTGTCTTCCTATAGCACGTCTCTGCAGTGGAATTCCAACACTGAAATGTATGGATCCATGATGGAGGAGAGCCTCAGAGGAGCACACCAGTGTCACGGTTAACTTACTGGTTTTACCCAAAGGGGAGTCCACCCAAAAGGATGGGCCAGTCTGAAAAGGGGGCATGTAAGCCTGCCAGTGTCACTAGCCGTATGCCAGTGAGGGCAGTACATGCATAGAGCAGTGTTAAAATGCTATGCCCACTGACTGTCCTCAACGCGGTGTGAGCGAGTATAATGACGCTGCCATACTGTGCCTTAAAGGGGACGTTGCTGTTAATGTTTCCAGATGCAGGTCGCCAGAGAGCAAACCCAGTACAGCATAAATAGGAGGGCGCAGTAAAATGGGCAGGCAAGTGACGCAAATTACGTCACTGGTAATGTCTATAAGGGTGGTTCCACCCAAAGAATTGCCATGTCAGCCTGGCGTTAATGCGCTCATGCTCGGTTTCTCATAGACCGTTCCCTGGGTTCCCAAAAAGTGTAGAGCTGGGGAACAAACAGGACAGCACCCTACAATCAGGACGGATCAGCAGCACCCCGAATAGTGGTCGACCCCGCCGCACAGAGACAATCCGTATATTTTGACTATATTTTCCAATTTGGCTTCCAATCGACAACTAGTTTGTTATTTTAAATTAATAAAAGTGGATCGGGAAACATTACGCCATTGTAGCCGAACGCAGAAAGAAGGGCTGGGTCGGAGAATGACTTACGTTACAGCCATTTTGACATGAAATTTGCAAATTATCTTGTTTGTTCTCCAAATCCTCCAGTTTACAGAATAAAGCATTATAGTGATTAAATGGAGAATTTTATGGGTTAAAACCCTGCCTTTTTACAAGTGTTGCATTTGTTCCCATTTACACTTTATATCAATAAACAAAATTTAATTCATAGACTATGGGCAGAAATGTTTTAAAAAGCAGCAAGCCAACCCTGCCTGGTGTGTACTGAATGTAATAAGGAGATGGTTTAATAATAAATAAGAGAATTTATTCTCAGGAACTCTTTAACCTACTCGCGGAGGAATACGCTAGCATAAAAGGTTGAATCACCCGACCGCTGCACCGCGCCATGCAGGCCTGTGTGGCGCGCGGAGGGATCGGTAAGGGGCGTGTCCGAAGCAGGTACCGCGCACGGTGCCCGTGACGTCACGCAGCGGTGGGGGTGACTGGGAGCCCAGTAAAGTATTGGGGAGAGCCGCACACGGTTTATTAATCGGGCGGTGGGAGGGGCCTGCCCCTCCCTACCGCGGTCACGCCTCACGGTTGACGGACAGCCGCCCGGCAGTGCGCGTTGTGGCTGCGGGCGGTATCAGTCCAACATGACACAAGGCACTGCGCGGGCACGGTGCGCGCCCCCGCCCCACTCAGGCCAGGTAGGCGCCTTGTGACTCCGCCTCTTCCCCTGATAGCGAGCCGTTCGCTGATTGGTGGACTCTCCGGGTGACCCCACCCCCAGCGCGGCGTCTGATTGGCCTGCGTTTCGCTGACGCGGTCCTCCCCTTCCCCCATTCTAGATCCCGCGCGCCCAAGGTAACACTCGGCGAGACGAAGGGTCAAGCGAGCAAGAGCGCACGAGCCTCTCTCTCTTGGCTGCTGATTGGACGATTCCCTCGCTCGGCGCATCACTTGATTGGTCTGCGGCAGCTTCGGCTCTCCCCATTGGCTGGTGCTGGACCTGCCTGCTCTCTATCGGCTTCTCCTATTGGCTGGCTGTTCCCCAGTCAGTGAGTGCGCCTGGCCACGCGCAGTGTCTCGCGGCGGCGGTTGGAACGGATCGAGGCGCGCGCCGCTTTCCTCCATTATAACCTCCTGGGCCCCGGCTTCATCTTCCTCACCGTATCCTCCCCCCGGACCGAGCTCGGCGCTGCCCTCCGGTTCCCCTCCAGCTCCCCTCGGAACATGCTCAAGCAGCCGGCATTGCCAAGCCGCAAACCCGCCGCAATGGCAGTGCCTGGAAACGGCTCCCCCGGGAGCCCCAACGGGAACCTCCCCTCCGCCGGCAGCAGGAGCGCGGAGCGGGGCGCAGCGGGAAGGTATGTACTAACCCCCGGGAGAGGGATACCGGCAGCGGGGAGAACAGCTACTGATTGACGGGCGGTCTGTCCAATCACACCGCGGGGGGCGGGGTTACCGGGCTCAGTCACATGGTCTGTCCGCTTACCCTCCCTGGGTTACCGTTACCGGGCCGCGCATGCGCTGTGTGGGATTACCGGGGGGGGCGGGGCAACTGTATAATTCATGTTTTAGAGGAGAGGGGTATGTAGCATTCACACTGGGGGGGGATATGTAGCATTCACACTGGGGGGGGATATGTAGCATTCACACTGGGGGGGGATATGTAGCATTCAAGCTGGGGTGGGGGGGATATGTAGCATTCAAGCTGGGGGGGGGGGGATATGTAGCATTCAAGCTGGGGGGGGGATATGTAGCATTCAAGCTGGGGGGGGGATATGTAGCATTCAAGCTGGGGGGGGGATATGTAGCATTCAAGCTGGGGGGGGGATATGTAGCATTCAAGCTGGGGGGGGGGATATGTAGCATTCAAGCTGGGGGGGGATATGTAGCATTCAAGCTGGGGGGGGATATGTAGCATTCACACTGGGGGGGGATATGTAGCATTCACACTGGGGGGGGATATGTAGCATTCACACTGGGGGGGGATATGTAGCATTCACACTGGGGGGGGATATGTAGCATTCACACTGGGGGGGGATATGTAGCATTCACACTGGGGGGGGATATGTAGCATTCACACTGGGGGGGGGATATGTAGCATTCACACTGGGGGGGGGATATGTAGCATTCACACTGGGGGGGGGATATGTAGCATTCACACTGGGGGGGGATATGTAGCATTCACACTGGGGGGGGGATATGTAGCATTCACACTGTGGGGGGGGATATGTAGCATTCACACTGTGGGGGGGGATATGTAGCATTCACACTGGGGGGGGATATGTAGCATTCACACTGTGGGGGGGGATATGTAGCATTCACACTGTGGGGGGGGATATGTAGCATTCACACTGTGGGGGGGGGATATGTAGCATTCACACTGTGGGGGGGGGATATGTAGCATTCACACTGTGGGGGGGGGATATGTAGCATTCACACTGTGGGGGGGGGATATGTAGCATTCACACTGTGGGGGGGGATATGTAGCATTCACACTGTGGGGGGGGGGATATGTAGCATTCACACTGTGGGGGGGGATATGTAGCATTCACACTGTGGGGGGGGATATGTAGCATTCACACTGTGGGGGGGGATATGTAGCATTCACACTGTGGGGGGGGATATGTAGCATTCACACTGTGGGGGGGGGATATGTAGCATTCACACTGTGGGGGGGGGAGATGTAGCATTCACACTGTGGGGGGGGGTGGTATGTAGCATTGATTTGGTTGTGCTGCAAATCATGATCTGGCACACTTAATACTGTTTGTTTCATTATTTATCTATATCCCATTCATACTGAAAATGATCTGTATCTGTCAATTGCTAGTAAATGCAAATATACATTCTAACCACTACATCACACTGCAGTGGTTGATGGACCACTAAAGTCACCCAGAGTACTTCATCTCGATGTCCTGTACTTTAACCCCTTAAGGACCAAACTTCTGGAATAAAAGGGAATCATGACATGTCACACATGTCATGTGTCCTTAAGGGGTTAAACTTATGTTAAACATTGCCTTTTTGGGGGGGAAAATAAATGTTAACATTACGTGGTTTAACACAACTCCTGGCTGTCTTCATGGCTGCCACTAGAGGCACAAATTCCTCCACAACTGAGTAAAACTTTATTATTTAACCCCATGTTGCTGATAGTAGTAGTTGATTGGAGGAGCACAGGGTTTGCTGCATGCACTTTCGTCCAGTGCTTCTCTGAGAAGCATTCCATTGGACAAGACTGCTGGTGATGTCAGCATATTGCTGACATCACTGGAGGCTGCAATGGAGGAGTCTCAGCCATGGAAATGAGGTAAGTAATGTATCATTTGTACACGGCAAAGGGATTAGACTGTTTGATTGTTAAAAAATAAAGGCAATTGAAGCCACAAATGAGAGGCTCAATATAAAATGGGATTCTGCTTATGGTTATTTTTGTGTATATAAGCACTCTTCTCTTTGCACGTCCATATGCGTAGTCCTACTTATGCACATGCATACATATTTTTTTAACTCTAAAAGCAATATCAAGACTCTTTGCAAATGATATGCTAATACTGAGGATCACGCGTTCAGAGTTTAGTTGCTGAAAAGATTCTTTAGGATTGTTTGTGGGTGGTTCTTGTTGTGTTGCCCTCCCCATCAGAAAGTTCTGTCCACCTTGGAGTGCCCCTTGCATATGTGCTCTTCTATTCATGAGATAAAGTGAGGGGCAAATAACTCTTAAAGGGAAACTCCAGTGCCAGGAAAACAATCCGTGTTCCTGGCACTGCAGTTTCCCTCTCCCTCCCACCCCCCAAAACCCCTTCAGTAACTTACCAGAGGCAGCGACATGTCCTACGTCGCTACTTTTTCCGCCGCCGCTCCTCCCAGTGATTGCATCGGCTTTTCAATGCTTTCCTATGGGGAAATGAGCGACGCTGGAGGTCCTCACACGGAAGTGCCCTCTAGTGGCCGTTTACTAGACAGTGGAGTTAACCATGCGATGTAATTATTGCAGTTTATAATAATAAAAAATACAATAATTACAGTTGCAGGGTTAAGAGTAGTGGGAGTTGGCACCCAGACCACTCCAATGGGCACAAGTGGTCTGGGTGCCTGGAGTGTCACTTTAATTTGGGGATGTTCTGCATTCAGAGGGTAGATGTGTGATTATTGTATTTTTCTATTTTGAAAAGCACATCCTGTACTGACCCTTATTTAAAAAAAAAAAAAAAAAGTAGATCTATTCAAATTATTTTATAACTTAAAGGGACATTATAGGCACCAAAACAACTTTGTCAGTGAAGCAGATTTGGTGTACAGATCATGCCCCTGCAGTCTCACTACTCTGTTCTCTGCCAATTGGCAGTTAAATCACCTTGCTTATGCAGTCCTAGTCGCATCTCCCTGCTTGTGACTTGCACAGGCTTCCTAAACACTTCCTGTAAATAGAGGTCTAATATTCAAACTTGCTTTATTGCACATTCTTTTTAATTTATGATGTATCTCCTGCTCTGTGAATTGCATCCTAGACACTGCAGAAGCCTCCTGTTTGTGATTTAAAGTTCAATTTACAAAGCAGAAGATTAGAAACTTCTAAAGCAAGTTAACACCTGAAACGAAAAAAAAAAAAATCATGCTGACTAAGTAACATCCAGGGAAATTGTGGCTAGGGCCACGTAAACCGAAACAGGCAATTTAGTTCCTAAATGGCAGAGAATTGGACAGTGAGACTGGGCATGACCTATAGCAACCAAACAGGCTCTGGCCTAACAGGAGTCCCAGTGGAACTTCGGATATCTGCTAGTGCAATCTTAGTGGTGATTGCAGGTGGTGAGGGACAATCCTCAATTTACAAATTGCAGCTGAAGTGATACGAAGTGGTTGCTTACCCTTGACCTATACACTTAAGTTGCTTCATTAAGCTGATCTGATGCCCATAGTGTTCCATTAAATTCATGGTTCACATCAGGTTTGTATTGTATTCATTAAATAAGTGTCAGCTAACCGCTCTCATCCAATGAATATTGACTAAACCTGGTATGATATTGTAGCCATATAAACTTCCACTGTATCATAGCAACTTGGATTGTAACACCTACGTTTATCCAACACCGCAAGGGAAGTGTGAAAGAGTTTCTAAATGGTTTAACAGATTTTCATTTGACAGTGCCCAGGGACTCCATGACAGCCACAGTGCACTATAAAGGAGCAGTTTAACCCCTTAAGGACATGTGTGACATGTCAAGATTCCCTTTTATTCCAGAAGTTTGGTCCTTAAGGGGTTAAGGACTGTAGCCACTAAACAGGAGCTGTGGCTACTGATCTTTTAGCACAGCCCAATATGTAGAGGAGTCTGCTATGGATTGTACTTTTATTTCTTTTAAAATTCTCATTTATTTTTTTGAGTATGCCAAAAGTTATGTTTCTGGTTGCAAAGAGGGAACATTTCCCTCTTCAATTCTAATTCTCTTGTACGCGGTCTTTCTACGCATTACCAAAAACAATGGGTTGCACGTGTTTTGTTTCCCTTCCCAGCCAAAACCATATTGGCAAGTAGTGCTATGTTTTTTGGCCATTTCTGATGTAGGGTATAAAGCTCTGTCCTGCATCTGTTTGCTTGTCTTTATGCTTGGATTCAAATTGTACATAAGAAGCTATCCAGTAGTTGTCTCATACATTGGGTGCTGTAGATGTCCTTATCAGAGCAGTAATTTAGTGGTCTTCTATTATATATATTTTTTTAAATTTTGTTAACGGAGTATTAACTGAACTGCCTTTGTGTTTGTTTTTTCCTGCAGGGGCAGAAGTATAGTAAAAGGCCTGCAGCCTCCGGTGAGTTATTCTGAAATGCAGTGTATCTGGTTTATTTTTAGTACATGAGGTTCATCATTGTTGGGAACACAAATTATAAAGATTGCAAGATACAAAAGTCTGATCATACATGCGTGTATAATCTCATTTTTATTTTTAATACATGCTTGAAATTTGGAAATATGTTAAAAGCAGCACCCCATTTAAGCATGTTTAGGTGAGTGCAGCCAGCCCCTTGTTTTCCCATATATATTTAGGAGTCTAGCCCGCTCCTTGGTTTTGCGCCGCCCCCGTCACAGGTGTCTCATCTCAGGACCCTATTTAACCCTTGTACTGCAGAGAACTCGAGATGGAAGCATTTCCCCAAGTGAGTAGTTCATTTAGTAGATAGTTGGCAGTAAGAGTAGGACCTGCCAAAGATGGGGTGCATTTATGTTTGTGGCAGGCTTATGCAGTGTGTGATCATATAATGTAACTAAACCCCCATTATTTTTTGCCTCGATTAGGTGTTTTTAATAAAACTAGTCATATTAGCTGTTTAGTAGATAAGTGAGTGCACTGGATTTCTATTTTTAAAATATTTCAAGTGCTCTCATTTCCTTTCTGAATGTGTTGCATAGTGCATGCGCTATGGAATGGAAGCTGTGATTTTTGTTTTCTGTTTTTAGGTGAGAATTAGTGGGAAAGGTGTTTGTATCTATCATGCTCTGATTTGAAAACTTAAGGAAAGTGTATTTTAATGAGCACTTGGGCTATATGATAAACGCTGTATTTTTCCCTTTGGTCCTCTCACTGCAACATCATTGAGAAGGATATGACTGAATTTAATGAGTGCACCATTAAATGATCTGAATTGGTGGTGGGGGGGGGTGCTTGGTTTAAAAGGGTTATTCAAACAGTAAGCATTCATATTAGTTGCACCCTAAACAATCTCACTGGCTGTAGACATTCATTTTTTGAAGGTGGTACAAGTCTGCTGTTTTCATGGCAGTTACTTGCGTTTAATTATTTGTGTTTAATTAGCATTCAGTCTGCTCAGTTATGTACTTCAAAATGGCCATGTCACTGGGGCAATTTGCATAAATCCTCTTGAATGCAGTGGATAGGTCTGTGCTTTACCACACACAATCTTTCTGTGGGTATAATACATGCTGTTTGCTTTTTGTTTTCCAGGTTTTTGAAGGGGTTTATAATAATTCTCGCATGCTGCATTTTTTAACTGCTGTTGTGGTAAGTATCAGAATTTGGAGCTTCTATGTATTACCAAATGAGTGCCCTGCTACTTGTAAAGTTTTGCATTTGATGCTGCGCTTCTTGCTTATCGATAATAGTTTAAAAGTGATTTTTGTATTAGGATGGCGCTGTTCTTGTTTTTATGATGACTGTACTCTGAGTGGCCATTCACTAAACTTGAACATTTTAGTATAGAGTAGGGATCGACCAATATGAGTTTTCCAGAGCCGATACAGATTGGCACCTTTTGGGACAATAACCAGTGCCGATATTATGTATGTTTAACGTTTTCACTAAAAAGCAACATAATTTCTACACAAATCTGTCTTTAACCGAATAAAAGCATTAACATTATGCTGACCATCTTAAGTTCACATTTGGGGTAGGAGAATGTGTTTGGAAGATGTTATGTGACAAGACTTGCCTTTTTATGTTTGTGAAATTTGCTTCCTTTTTGCAGGTAATACATTTTGTCAGCTTTCTGCGGAAAGTACACGCAATCTAATTCCTCAGTTCATGATGTTAACTGCTTCTTGTTGTAATGAATGTAAATTATCTTTAGGTGTAATAGAATGTTAATGGGTGGCAAGAGTGTAACCATGTACGGCAACTCGGTCAGTGACTGGTAGGGCTTCAAGGTCCTTATTTTAATTTTAATTTTTTTTTTAGGGTTCAACGTGTGACGTGAAGGTGAAAAATGGTACTGTATACCAAGGGATCTTCAAGACCTTAAGCTCTAAGGTATGTATATAAATTTCCTTATTGCCATAGATATGATACATTAGCTTGCTGGTAATCCATTACGATCTCAAGGAATGTCCAACATATAGTGCTAATTGTTAAAGGACCACTATAGTGCTAGGAAATAAAACTTGTTTTCCTGGCACTTTATGGTCTTTAGGTCCCCCTCACCCGGGCTCTAGGGGGAGGAAGGGGTTAAACACTTGCCTTTCTCCAGCGCTGGGGACTCTCCTCCCTTTTTGACCGCATGCATGGCAAGAGCCGCGCGCGCATTCAGCCAGTCCATAGGAAAGCATTCTCAATGTTTTCCTATGGAAGCGCCTCTAGTGGCTGTCAATGAGACAGCCACTAGAGGCTAGATTAACCCTAATGTAAACATAGCAGTTTCTCGGAAACTGCTATGTTTACAGCAGGCAGGGTTAACCCTAGATGAACCTGGCATCCAGACCACTTCATTAAGCTGAAGTGGCCTTGATGTCTATAGTGGTCCTTTATGGTGGAAATTTATGGTTTGCCTATGTTTTACTAATAGTGTTCTTTCTTGCAGTTTGAGCTGGCTGTTGATGCCGTGCACAAAAAGACAAATGACCAGCCTGTGGGGCCAAAGCGTGAGGATATTGTGGACACCATGATTTTCAAGCATTCAGATGTTGCAGTGGTTCATTTCCGCAACGTAGACTTCAATTATGCTACAAAGGGTAGGCTGGTGTTTTCAGTACAATGCCTTTTTTCTTCCACTCCTGGCACAGAATGATCCTTCTCAAACATGCCATTGGGTGGATCTTCCCAATAAATATAGATGTCCAGCTCCAATTCCTTGTTTGTGGACATATAGCATAGATCCATTGAGGAACTCTTCCCCAGTTGTTGTTTGTATAGCTCTCTCGCCCCATGATTAATCTGTTATACCATGTCTCCCCTATTGTGGTTTTGGCTGATCCCACATGTAAAAACTTTGTTTCTTCAATTTAGTTTTGTTGGCTTACTCCATAAACCTCTAATATTGCTTTTGATTACTTTTGGTTTGCAGATTATTCTACACTTGCCCAGTGTGACAAAGCGTGTCTTTATCTTTTTATTTGCTATATCTATCTGTATTTTTATTTATAATTTGTTTGCTTTTAATCTTCAGATAAATTCACAGACTCTGCTATTGCCACAAGCTCTAAAGTAAATGGTGAGCACAAGGAAAAGGTACTAATGCGGTGGGATGGAGGAGAGACAAATACCGACGAATACGATCTTGACTCTGATATGGTGAGTTCAGTCTTGGGTGTTACATTAGTGGATTGTTTGGCTTTTATTTTTGCCTTTTTTTTTTTTAAACTTCTAATTGTTGCTCAATTCTAAATATCTTCTTTGACAGTCAAATGGCTGGGATCCAAACGATATGTTCAAGTTTAATGAAGATAACTATGGTGTGAAGACCACATATGATAGCAGCCTGTCTTCTTACACGTGAGTGATTAGATAGTTTGCATAATGAAACCTTGCTCTCATAGTCTCTTCATTGCGAATGCAGAACACAAAATTGCATATGTTGAGCTCACTAATTAAATGTGGTGGAGGGGGGTTCCTCCCTCTCCCCTATGCATGTGTTGCATGGCACACATGGTTTTATATGATCCATATCTACCATATTGGTTTTAGTTCCTATGTTTTGCTATGCTTCTTGGGAAATCACACACCCACTTACCCCAAGAATCTGTACCGTGTTTTATTTATCACTTCCTGACAAATAATTAGATGATCTTACATTGTCTGTTATTAGGGTTCCTTTAGAAAAGGATAATAGTGAAGAGTTTAGGCAGCGAGAAGCACGGGCAGCACAACTGGCTCGAGAGATAGAATCCAGTCCCCAGTATCGTGCACGGATTGCCATCGAAAATGATGACTGCAGGACTGAGGAGGAGAAACACAGTGCTGTCCTCCGGCCCAGCTCTGACCGGGACAGCCCCAGCCTGGGGTCAAGGTTAGTAATTATTTAGCAATTCTTTGTAATATGTTGGTCTAAAAGCTTTCATTCATTCATATATCATACATACATAAAAAGGTGGAGCTCAATGCAGCAAATATTCTGAAAAACAAGATAATGCAGCAAAATAGTGTAACACAGTATATGTAAAATTTGGTTTAAAAATATGTAATGGTGTCACTCACAAGCCTGGAGTCATACCGTCATATGACTCCGGTGGTATATGCCTCTGGACCATTCAAGGTTGTCCAAACCCCTTCTGTGTGAGGTGTTTTCCTTTAAAGTGCTGTAGTTCTTCTTTCCAGTGCTTTGGAATAATAGATACACTAGGTCCAGGATAGTGAATCCAATAAAGTGCTTTATTATTCACTATTTATATTCACTATCCTGGACCTAGTGTATCTATTATTCCAAAGCACTGGAAAGAAGAACTACAGCACTTTAAAGGAAAACACCTCACACAGAAGGGGTTTGGACAACCTTGAATGGTCCAGAGGCATATACCACCGGAGTCATATGACGGTATGACTCCAGGCTTGTGAGTGACACCATTACATATTTTTAAACCAAATTTTACATATACTGTGTTACACTATTTTGCTGCATTATCTTGTTTTTCAGAATATTTGCTGCATTGAGCTCCACCTTTTTATGTATGTATGCTATGTATTTTTAAGTGGTGTAGGGGATACCACTTTTTAGGTGTTTGAGCATCAGTCCCTAATCACCCCCACATTGTGCACCCATTTTATTATATTATTCATTCATATATATATATATATATATATATATTTATATATATTATCTATTATATATATTATCTATTATATATATTATATATATTATCTATTATATATATTATCTATTATATATATTATCTATTATATATATTATCTATTATATATATTATCTATTATATATATTATCTATTATATATATTATCTATTATATATATTATCTATTATATATATTATCTATTATATATATTATCTATTATATATATTATCTATTATATATATTATCTATTATATATATTATCTATTATATATATTATCTATTATATATATTATCTATTATATATATTATCTATTATATATATTATCTATTATATATATTATCTATTATATATATTATCTATTATATATATTATCTATTATATATTTTTTTTTTTTTTTTTTTTTTTTATTATTTATGTTCTGTTAGACCCGGAATGGAATCCTCCATTCATTTTCTGTTTTCTTTACAGAGATGGGAAGTATGTTCCACTTCCTCAGCGGGTTCGTGATGGTCCTCGTGGGGGACTAAGAAGTGGCACGCCTAGAGGAAGACCCGGATTAGGCTCCATACCCTCCCGGGGATCCTCTCAACATTATCCAGAAACAAATTCCAGCCCTGCCCCAGAACAGAGAGGCATCAATGGAGGTAAAGTCAACAAACCTTATTAGATTGTGTATTTAGAGCACAGTGTAGTAGCTATAAGTGGAATATGCTGAAATCCTAATTCTGTGAATACTTTGTCTTTTGACCAATGATCTTTAAAGCAATTTTACTTTTTATATGATCGAAACTGCGCATTTGGGTTTGTATTTTCACATTCCCTAATTAGTATAGTGTGTAGGGTACACTTTGTAAATATAGCAAACATTTTAATTTTAGAACCTTGAGGTGTAGACTTATATAGGTTGGATACCTTTGAAATAAAGATTATAACTTTTTTTTTTTTTTTTTTGTTATTCTCTTCTCTTCTCAGGACCCTCAAGGATGTCGCCCAAAGCTCAACGACCAATCAGATGCTCCAAGCCCATGTCTTCTCCATCCACTAGACCAGTTGAAGTGTCCACCTCGCCATCAGGTCAGTTTAATTTGCTAGTTCAATGGATTGAGAATTGGTTTGGCATTTCTGTATATCATGGCACGTGTTGCATTCATATATTAGTCATCTGTAGTTATCGAACATGTTAAAAGAAAGTCCTTAAATTTGTATTTGTATTTTTTTATTTTTGGCTGCAGCTTCCTCTCGTGTGTACTCCCCACTGTCTCCTAAATCCAGTTCTTCTGTAAGTTCCGTTGATTCTTCTTTGGGAGCGCCTTCTACTACGTCAACCCCTGACTTGCGGCCTGCAGCAGAGCCCATCATGGCTGCTAAGCCATCATCTCCGAAGAGCGTGACTCCCATTTTACTTGGGGAAGGTGAGAAGAAGTCTTCTTTAAAGCCAGAGACTCGTCGTCTGTAACAAAGTCTCTGCCAAAATATCTCCTATAATGTATTGTAATTGATTATATAGACTGAAGTATTGTAAGCTGATGCTGGCTTCTCTCTGTAGAAGCACTAGTATTTTGTTTTCCCTCAAAGCAGTCGATTTTCAGCTGTTGGAGATCCTGTACCTGATCTGAATGACCTTGCACTTTACAATTTATTCTGCACCTTTTACTTGAATGTTTCCTTAACGTTTGATACTAAGTAACATTTGTGGCACTGTTTCTTACAAGTTGCAATTTTGTGCACCTATTTATGAATTGGTTCCTGCCGTTTGCTGGGCAGGCGTCTTGTATTTTGACTAGCTGTTGTATTAAAAAAAATAAAGTTCTTGTTTTCCTTTATCCTGTCAAGTGCTCCACTGCAGGCTCTGCTTGATAGAGAATACCAGTATAGGTAGAATTTGGGTTTAGGAGCTACTTAAACAGCAAAATGAGGCCATTTAGAGTTTCAGGTATACCTTTCATGGTGCACACATTTTGGCTTTAAAGAGCAGAAATTTTTATCTATACATTTTTAAATGTCTTCTTACCAGCCCGTCCAATTCACAGGACAAACCTCTGTGCCAAGCACAGACTGACATGAGCACAGGAAAACCCATGTTCAGGACCTTTTTTGTTTGTCAGAGCTACTCCTAGAAAGCATTTTCATTCACTTACTGGGAGACTATAGGGGCACAGAAGCCTGCTTGTCATTTGGGAGAATTGCCCTGCATAAGGAAGTATCCTTGAGCAGAGTCAATTGCATTAGAAGGTTGGGAATGGATTGTGACTTTTAATAACGTGACACCCACTGACCTCCTAGAAGGCCAGCATTTAAAAAGATAAACAGCAGCTAAGGAAATGTAACACCTGCTAAATCAAATATATAACTTGTCTTTTATGATTCTATATTTGTAATGTTGGGAGCGGTTCTGTTTATTTGAACCTGGCATTCCAAGATTACTTAGTAGACCGGTAGTTAATGCTTTGTCAGCCTTTAAAGAGTTACTGTAGACACAATAAAAATGTCGGCTTGTTATAGTGCAAGGATCATATCTGTGCAGTATTTCACATGGAAATGCTGCCACTTCAGAATTTGGGTTTGTTTGTGTGGTTTTTCTCAGTTGGATTATACTTTTTTTTTTTTTTTTTTTTTTCTCCTACTGGGAGGCATTTTCGGGGCAGGTGAAAACTGGCCTGTGAGTGGAATGCCATGCTGTGTTATCAATGTGCTAGGCTCAGACCACCTGTTAGGCATGCGTTTAAGCCTCTAGCCTGTGATTAGCTTTATGGCTAGACTTACTGGGTTGTTGCACATACAGTGCCTTTTTATGAGAAGCATTGGACTGATTAAACCGTGCGCAGAAATATTGATGCTGACCAGCAAGAACAAAGTTCGTTTTCTCTCCATGTGCATTAAAGGTACACTCCAACTTCAGAAACAAGCTTTGATTTCGTGTGTGTTAGTGTGTGTGTGTCAGTCTTAGTCTTAGTCTTAGTCTTAGTCTTAGTCTTAGTCTTAGTCTTAGTCTTAGTCTTAGTCTTAGTCTTAGTCTTAGTCTTAGTCTTAGTCTTAGTCTTAGTCTTAGTCTTAGTCTTAGTCTTAGTCTTAGTCTTAGTCTTAGTCTTAGTCTTAGTCTTAGTCTTAGTCTTAGTCTTAGTCTTAGTCTTGTAGCGGTAATAAGTACCACATTGAGGTATGTGTCAAGACTTGCTGGCAGCTCACGGTTGTCAAATGAAGCTACCGCGCGTGTGCAAGAACATCTCGGTAGGCTTTATTGGCTCGCGCGAGTGCATCACATTCAGGCTTTTTAAGCAGCAGAGCGGTCTCTGCTACTTTATACACTGTGTAAATCAAAGTTACTTTCTCCACACTACTTGTGAATCTCTTTTTTATAGGAAAGGAAAATCACTTCTAAAATAGTACAACCAAACCAGTTATTTTGGATATGCTTACATTTTTAGATTGAAATTCATCATTTACATGTCTTGCTAGGCATATTGCTGTATGCATGATACTGCAATAGAGCATGCACATGTACAAAACATGGGTGGTGGCTCCAGAACGCTGAAGTGTGGGGTAGGGGGGGTTGAGTGTGGTATATATCTTTATACGTTGGAATAAAGGTTAAGAAACCGCAACAAATGTAATTTTATGCTGGTGCTTTCCATCTAATGCTTTAGAGTTTATGTATTCAAGAGTGGGGGAAAAAGTGGGAAATATCTAAAATTCTAGAATAACTTCTGTATAGCAGCTTCTGCAGAGACCAGGAACTGGCTAAGGTATCTCAGCAATTCCTGGTCTTCATTATTTTTCATGAAAGCAATGTGCTTGGCACATTTTAAAGTGGCACTGTCACTGTTTGGTGTCTTTGCTGAAATTGTAAAGTTGTCCAACTGGGACGTCGCCAGGTGAGCTCTGTTGGGCAGAGGAGAAATACAGAGACAAGGTAGAACTTGGTCTCTCTATACCTCTTGACTGTTGGAACTTCACTGATATTGCAGCACAGTCATAATGAGTATTTTGGGGACAGTGCTGCTTTAACCCCCTAAGGACCAAACTTCTGGAATAAAATGGAATCATGACGTGTCAGACATGTCATGTGTCCTTAAGGGGTTAAGAGAGTCAGGTGTAGTGCTCTTCTACGAAACTATATGTGATTTAAACTTGTATGTACCGTTAGGAAGCTTTCTATATGAACATATGTGATTTTATTATTTTTTCTGTGTAAGGATGACACCGCAAACGTTGATTTTATGAACTTTTATTTGTCTGGACTTTCACATGTGAGGTGCCTTTAACCCCTTAAGGACACATGACATGTGACATGTCATGATTCCCTTTTATTCCAGAGGTTTGGTCCTTAAGGGGTTAAAGAAAACTGCCTATGTAGGATAATATAAAAATAAAAACCGAAAATTAACAAAACTCATCCAAACATGCTTTTAGTGCTTAAGATGTTCAGTGAAGTACCCTTAACAACCCCTGGTAAGAACGTGTAATGCAAAAAGTGTCTTTGTAAACTTCAACCTATGTATAAAGCTTTTATTTATTTTTAAATTATAAGTTCTTAAAACCGTTTTAATAATTGCTGAAATCTTGCAAAAGTCTGTCAACTCGTGTCGGAAAGTATTGTGGCCATTTATGCCATTAGTTAGTCTCTTAATGATTGGGTCCAGCAGGATTCTGAAAACTAATTTGTTTACATTATTCAGGTAAAGAGATTCCTACTCCACCTGCAGTGAGAGAGCCAGGTCGTACACCAGAACAGAACGCTCAGCCTGATGTTATCAAGCAGCCTTGTAAAGGTTTGTAGTTTCCCTTGTGTCCAATCTCTGATTGCATTTTATTATTATTTTTTAAATTATTTTTATTAAATTGTTTTCTTTATGACCTGTACAAATAACATACAATACAATTCAATTCATTTGAGTTAGATTGTCTGTAAGTTAAACATATATTAGACATACAAGTACAAACCTATATCGCATTGTGTGGGTTCTAATGACGATTATCCTTTACTTTATCTAACGGATATCAATTTCTTGTACAGGTGCTTCCAGTCATATTTCTTAATCAGATGTTTCATCTCTGCATTGTCTTGTTAATTAATATTTGAATGTTCATTAATTGCCAGCTCCATTCGTAATTGAAATAATTGGTTTATTATATTTTTCCATACTGGGAAGTTTTTTTTTTTCAGTTTCTGGATATTGGCATTTCCATCCTTTGCCCTTTTTTTTTTATTTTAATTTTTTTTATTTTATAACTTAAGCCATCTCAAATGTAATAAAGCTACCCGCTCTCTGAATGCATTCTAATGCATATTCGGCTCGTTCATCCAGCCGTAAAGCTTTAATATTCAGTAGTGCTTAGTAGTTTATCAAAATGCCCAGCTTTGCCCTTAAAACTGCCAGAGTAAGGAGGCTAGTGTGAATTGAGTGCATTTACTAAACGGTGCCCAAGCTCTTTTAAACTGGTGCTTCCGTAGCACTATGCAATGTCTGCACGTTAAAGAGCCCGTGGTAACTGGGATTCATTTATTTTTGCTCCTCTCTTAACTCCTTATGGACGCATGACGGTAATATTCCATCATGATTCCCTTTTATTCCTGTAGATCACTCTATTTTTCTTTTATTTATCTTCATTATTAGTGATCTCCCCTCTCCCACACCACTCTAATTTTGTTTTTAACTTTCAGTGCTGCAGATTGATCAAAAGCGAAATCAACTGGATGAACTTCGCAAATTTGGGGCAGAGTTCAGAGTAAGTGATATGAATCAAAATTAAATGTCTTGAGATAGATATAGATATAATTTGTGTATGAGAGATCAGTGGCTTGTACCCTATTTTTTTTTTTATTTTATTTTTTTTTTTTTAAGGCTCATTTTTTTTCTTGATTGTGTGTTGAAGAAAAAAAATAATTATGCTGAGTATAAATTATTCACTCTTGTATGAAATATGTTTTATCCTATTTAATACTTCATGGTCTCTGTTTAGCTACAGCCAAGCACTGGCCCAGAGTCTGAAGCCTTCTCATCAAGGCCAAGAGATGCATTAGAGACAAAAGTTCCTCAGCCAGACTCCACCCCATGTGAAGGAGCAGAGCCTCCCAGCACCGTGCAGAAAATCCTTGAGCCAGCAGAAGACAAAGAGGACAGAGTTTGTGACAATTCGGAGCCGCAAGATGAGGTAGTTAGTCCTCCAAGCAAGACTGAAACCGAAGGAAAGGAGGAGCCAGCAGTGTGCGAGTAAGTTGGCTATTGCCATATATAAAATGTCTAGCTGATTGTCAAGCACTGAAAACTGCATGTTTCCTATAAAAAAAAAATCTCGTCTCTTTACCTTTTTAGTCAAGTGAAGAAATCCACCCTGAATCCGAATGCTAAAGAATTTAACCCTTCCAAAACCCTTCTAGCCGTGGTATGTTATTGCTGCTAATTCTCCTTGAGGTTTCTCTCTAGCTATAATTTTATTGTGTGTTTGTATAATACTGAGGCTTCTGTCTCATTGGCAGAGAATGTAATAAACTTGCTAGGTCTTCTTTGCTTTTGTTTACTTGGCATCTGCTTCTATCTGAGGCAATCCATACAGGATGCTTGGAGTTGCTCTGTGCATGTCATGAGATTTCATTTAATGCTGCTTTGTTCCCTTACCCCCAGAACAAAGCGACCAGTACGCCCACCTCCCCTGGACCAAGGAACCACTCCACCACCATTCCAATGCTGACTGCTGGGCAGAGTGGGGTGTACAGTCCATACATATCCTACATTCCCCAGCTTCACATGAGCCAAACTGTGCAAGTGAGTGCATGTTAAACGGTCTTCCAGGTTTTTGTTTGTCCAACCATCCCATCAAATGAGTCTTACATGCCCCTTTTCTTTCCCAGGCTCCTCAGATGTACCAGTATCCAGGCTCTGTGCCAGGGCAGCAGGGGAAATACAGACCAAAAGGTAAGGGGTGTTTGTTTTTATTCCCCTACACAGCAGCTTTTAAAAAAAATCGGATAACCTGTGTTTTTGTCAAGTGTTACTGTATTGTTTATGGGTTCAATGCTTTCACTGCTGCCACTGGTTTTTGCAGCCTTAGGTTTGAGGTTCTCACAGCCTTTTCATTCCTATTTGCAGGATCCCTTCCTCCTCAGCGCTCTGACCAGCCAAACTCCGCTCCCCCTCTCATGCAAGCAGCAGCTGCTGCTGGGCCTCCTCTAGTAGCAGCCACACCATATTCACCTTACATCTACAGCCCTCAGCAGTTCCCTGGACAGCCAACAATGATGCAGCCCGTGGCCCATTATTCTTCTCAGGTATAAAATATGGATATGAACTAAACAGGCCAAATCCCATGTTTACTTATCAAAATGCATTAACGACTGTACATGGAATTAGTTTACTCTTTGGGTATTTACTTGAGACCCCTTTAAATAGATGTCTGACTTTTTTATTTTTTATTTCAGCCTGTTTTTGCTCAGATGATTCAAGGTAACACACGTTTGATTGCATCTGGCAACCATCAAGCTTTGGTTTCTTCATCTAATCCTCAGTACCCTCCCAACGATCAGCCCAATCCACAAACTCTCTATGGTGAGTCTCACACTGACCACTAATGTAGGCAACATATGAAATATTTTGGGTCTTTCGTGCATGTACCTAGCATCAAACATGACACTAATGTGATTTTTGCTTGCAGCCACTGTGCATCAGTCGTACTCTCACCATGCAGCGCAGCTTCACCCACAGCCAGCTAGCACCCCTACCCAAAGCCAGCAACAATCCCAGCATGCCAATCCCAGTCCTGTGCAGGTGAGTCTACTTCCTGCCTATGCCTTGAGCTGCCCACTGTTTTTGTGGTCTACAAGATACCAGCTTGAGCCTTCAGAAGCCTAACTGGTGTCTGTTTTTTAATGTGTTTCTGATCTATGCTTGAAAATGAATTGATCATAACGGATTTAATAATGTATTGTAGAGCAGTCAGAATGAGGAAGAAACTAATTTGTTAACCGTACACCATGCTATGTTTTACCTTTAGTGGAAGCTAAAACTCACACTATCCTTCATTTTGAAAACTTGCAAGGCGTCCTGATGTTTGCAATCTTGGCGAAACCAGTTTGAGAAATTGCTATTAATAGGGATCACGTTTGTCTTTCATTGATTACATTTAGAACACCATTAACATTGCTTTGGATGTGTCCACCCCAAATATTGCTATAGTCTGGACCTGATCCCATCCTGTATTAAGAGGGAGGTTGACAAATTCATATTCATTTTTGCATTGCAACTCTTTAATGGCTCTTAAATGATGAGTCTGATTTAACTTATACTAGACTAGGTTTTTCTTGTTGCATTCTCCAGATATTTGTTTTCAGCTAGTAAATTGTTCATGTGTATTATTACAGGCATGTAATATGTGCATGATATGTGTATATTTATATTGACTAATTCATTGTATTTCATCTCTCTAGCATCAAGGTGGCCAGCCTCCGCATATGGGTAGTGGTCAACCTCAGCAGAATTTGTACCATGCAACTGCCTTAACAGCAACTCCCCCCTCCATGACTCCTGGGCCAACTGCACAGTCCCCACAGAACAGCTACCCCCAGCAAGCTGTATATGCCATCCATGCACATCAGCAGCTTCAGCACGGGTACACAAATATGTCTCACGTGGCTCAGGTACTTAAACCTATCCGTCTCCTTGGGGCTTTCTTGGGATAGAGAACATTACTTTCCTCCACCATTGCACCCCACCTGATATATAAAATATAGATTCACTTCCACGCTCCCTCTTCTTTCCCAGACTGTGTGGCTATATCTATATCTAATTTTATTTTTAATGCTCTCTCCTCGATTCACTTTTTAAGGCTCATGTGCAGTCTGGAATGACAGGAGCACCTCCCCCTCCCCATCCTGGTGGCCCTCACCCCCCACACCCTGGTGGCCCTCATCCTCCCCAGGTTATGCTTTTACATCATTCCCAGACCCATGGAGGTCTTCCACAGGGCGGTGTTCAGCAGACAACCGTATCAAACCCTTCAGCGTACACCTATATACAGCATCATCCAGGTGGGTTTGTTTAAAGGTATTTATTTTTTCTTTTTATTTGGGGGGGGGGGGGGGGGGTGTTAGAAAATGTTAGAAAAAAGTTTGTATTTCTCTTTTAGATTTTGTTACCCGTGTGTCTTGAAAGAAGCTTATTTTCATGGTTCAAGTTTGTGTTTGAATAAAAGATGAGCTTCTGTCAATATTAGGGACTGTCAGAGCCTTTTGTTCAGGTACATTAACCCCTTAAGGACACGTGACATGTGTGACATGTCATTATTCCAGAAGTTTGGTCCTTAAGGGGTTAAAGAATCCTTTGCTTGTGTATTATTTCTTTTACACAAAATGTTGTACACAAACTAGATTATAAGAGGTAGTGTTGCATTGGCTAAACTCACAAAGGGAAAGACTTGTAGAGTTTTTTTTTTGTGTTTTTTTTGTATATGCATGCATCTGTAAAAGCAGTCAATGTAATGATCTCATATCGTTTGAACAAATGCTGATCATAAACACTGTTTTTTTTTTTTTTTTTTTTTTTGTTTTTTTTAATATAGCCTGTAAATTACTTTTATGATAAATCATTGCTTTCTGGTTATTATTGCAGTTCAATCACATCCGTCCCAACAACTTCCATTCCACCCACCCGGTAACTGAGCTCTTAAACTAGCCCTCCAGTCATAACCCCCGAAGCAATCCTGCCTCCAGCCCCTGTGGTCCTGGAAACTGCATGAGGCAGAATATGTGGCCCCCAGCCTGCATAGAGACTTCCTGAGGTGATGGATCTGAGGGCTTCCAGAGGCAAGTGTGTAGGACCTGCCTCCAAAGCCCTGCAAGGGATATCCAAGGCAATGGAGAGTAAACTGTCCGAAAGAGTTACGATGTGTGGATTCTTCAGTGTGAGGCAGTTCCTATCCTTCCACTGGCCCCAATGGGGGGGGGAATTTGTTTTTTGGTTTGGTCTGTGGGGTGGGAGTTCTCAACTCTCATCATTTTACAGAGACTGGAATAAAACAATTTTTATTTTTAACTTATGAAGAAAATTGGGCAATTCCAAGGCAGATCTTTAGTGTTTATTGTTTTTGTATTTTATTTTAATTTTATTTTCCCCCCTTTTCTCCTGATCTTTTCCCTCCTTTCTCTCCATCACCTTTACTCATTAACTTGAACTGAGTGATGGACTACTTTTTATTAAATAAAATATTTAAAAAAGAAAAAAAACTACAAAAAGTTTATAAAAAATACAAAAAAATACAAAAAAAAAATAAAGTTTTAAACTATAAGTTCCAGTTGTATTTTCTAGATGTTATGTGAAAGCGTTTCCCTTGTTTTAACAATACTGGCATCCTAGTAAGTGATGCTTTTTGGAGACTGACAGCTCTTTATAATCTGTAATATTTTTGCTTTTGCATCAGTTTGGTTCTTAGACATATGTCCCCCTGGGGAAGGGGGACACACACACACTTGTGATCCTGTATTCTCGTATTTTATGTTTTTTGCACAGTATCAATACAACTCTGCATGCAAGACAATGGTAATCTTAGATTTAAATGACCTGAGTTTGTACCTTATTGTGCCTGTTCAAAGCTACTCTGTCACAACGGAATTCTTATAAGGCACAAACAAGGCATTCCATGCATATCTTCGCTTTTCTCAAGATAGCTACGTATTCACTGGGTTTGTTTTTGCAAATTTTCCATATTCCCTAGTTTAACAAACTAACTGTTGGGATTAAAGGAAATCTATCAAGTGACCCGTTATTTAAACATTTATGGCATGACGGCCTATGCCATTGTGCAGTGATTCAATGACATTTGATGGCATATATAGTTGTGCAGTAAATGTCCAAAGGAATAGCGGCTATCTTTCAATAACAAGAGTTCTCCTCTGTCAGCAGAGACCACGGTTCGTGGCACCAGACTGACATGTTGGCTGCAGTGCTCAAAGTGAGCTTCACATAGCCCTTTAAATACTTTTGAGTGAGCATACATGCTTAGCTACAGTCAACCGAGGGAATCCCTCTGAGCTGGAATTGGGGGCACGATTAAGGAGAAAAGGGTAGATGTGTCGTAATTGAAGTAGAAGAATTCCCAAATATGGATTGTCTGCAGTAGTGGGGTATTTTCTCACAGTAAAATGTATTGGGGAGGCTTGTGATAAAATGGAAGTGTCAAAATGCTCTTGGTTACAGGACCGTGGGATCTACTTTCCAAGAATGTGGGGCGGGGGGTTGGTGGAGCCAGTTTGGATTTTTTGACTACTATAAAAGTTGTAATCACAGCACGCCAAATGTTTTTGCTTTAAAACTGTAAACGACTCCATTGACTTCATGCATTCCAATGGAGTTGCATTTTATTTTTATAGTATAAAAGTATATACTCCATCATACATAATTAGACAAAACACATGCTTAACAATTACGTAGAAGTCTGAGAGGATTATCCCTTTCTAATTTGGATCTAAATTTAATATAGGCATGTTATGAATATATTATTAAAGTGCTAATGCTTTCTGGAGACCTTTTTATCTTACCGTGTTTTTGGGGAAGTTGTTGTTTATCCAACCCATACCCTTTTTCCATCTTTAATTAGTAAATAATTTGATATTTCCACTGGTAATATTGTATTTTGTGTTTCCAATCTCTCGCTATTAGAATTTTGACTGCCGTAAAGCCATGAACTGCAAGATAGTATTGTTTAATATGGGATGGGCCAGAACATATGCAAAATGGCCATTTGCGGTTTATTTTTTATTTTAATCTGGTTCATACCTAAAAGACCGCTACCTATCGCGACACAACATCTCCAACAGAATCTTGAAGTATTTGGGTCAATTTTAGCTAATCTCGTAGGCACCAAATACCATTTATTACTTTAAAGGGACACTATAGTCACCTGAAGAACTTTAGCTTAATGAAGCAGTTTTGGTGTATAGAACATGCCCCTGCAGCCTCACTGCTCAATCCTCTGCCATTTAGGAGTTAAATCCCTTTGTTTATGAACCCTAGTCACACCTCCCTGCATGCGACTTGCACAGCCTTCCATAAACACTTCCTGTAAAGAGAGCCCTATTTAGGCTTTCTTTATTGCAAGTTCTGTTTAATTAAGATTTTCTTATCCCCTGCTATGTTAATAGGTTGCTAGACCCTGCAAGAGCCTCCTGTATGTGATTAAAGTTCAATTTAGACATTGAGATACAATTATTTAAGGTAAATTACATCTGTTTGAAAGTGAAACCAGTTTTTTTTCATGCAGGCTGTGTCAATCATAGCCAGGGGAGGTGTGGCTAGGGCTGCATAAACAGAAACAAAGTGATTTAACTCCTAAATGGCATAGAATTGAGCAGTGAAATTGCAGGGGAATGATCTATACACTAAAACTGCTTTTATTTAGCTAAAGTAATTTAGGTGACTATAGTGTTCATTTAAAGAATGTTTCTCTTGGTGATTATGAATGTGTTTAACGCCCACTAAGGCTTTACCCCATTCATTGGCATAAATTCTAACATGAAGTTTCTTTTCCCATTTTAAGATCACCTTAGACGTTTCCTCCCGTATTCATTATTACTAGATCATAACATCTAGCCAGTCACTTTACTTCATCCCTTGGATCAAACACTTGTTTTATAAGATTGTATTCTTTATCTGATCCTTGGAAGATATATTTTAATATATGATTTGATCCGTAAATATTTTGGCATTTGGGATATTGTAGTCAGAAACTAAAGAGGAAATGGTTTAATATTTTTCCCATTCTTGATCTTGTCCAAAGTATTAATCTTTACACCCTTCCACCTTGCCAAAGATAAGTCTTGGATAAGAAATTCCAATGTCTCTAATCCCATAAAACCAAATATTTTATCTGTACATTGCATTTTTTTTTCTAATTTTATACTATATTGTAAGAGTGTGTACCAATATCTTATATTTTATTTTATCGGTTTCAACCTTAACTTATATTTTGCTATGAGTTTGTACAACTCTGAATTAATGTATCCACTTCCAAACTGTACCCACCCTTCTTTGCTCGATGTTTTTTTTTATTTATTTATTTTGAATTCACATGGTATATCCTACTGGCTGTTTTCTTATAACAGGAACATTTACTCCTCCTTGATACACCCTATTACCTGGGTCCTATCCAGGGTTTTTTTTCCCCTTCCATATATAATTTCTAAGACTTATTTGAATGAGATCTAACCAGCACTTTGGTATTAGGGAACCATTTTAAAGAAGTCCATATAGGGAGAATATATGCATTTACAATGTTAATTCTACCTATCCAATTTACTATAACACTGCCCCATTCTTTCATGGTGACAGTGACTTTCATAATACTCAATACATTAGTTTCTATGATCCGACATATTTTTTTCTTTTAGGGAACATAACCCCAAGTAGTTACGTGTAACTTCACTGAAATGAAGGATACATTTATTTAAAAATATTTTGTTTCAGGTTTAGATCCATATTCATAAAGCTGTTTTTCCAATATTTATTTTATAATTTGAGATCTGTCTAAATTTGTCTATTTCCTTCATCAAATATTTGACCACGGTGTCATCAGCATATAAACATTTAAGTCTGTTGGCACACCCTTAATCCGAGAACTAGATTTTAATTAATTTTTTTTTATAGCAAGAGGTTCTATAGATATGTATAAAATTGGTGACAGAGGACACCCTTGACAAGTGCCATTATTTAGATCAACCATTCGGAACCTAAATCCACCCCTACTAATCTAGCAGTAGGATATATATTTTTTTTTATTATTATTGGGTTTAACAACCATCTGCAAAAGCAAAATGCCTCAAACATGTATCCCCATCCTGTCAAAGGCCTTTTCTGCATCCAGTATCAGAAGGGGAATCTCATTACGAGCACCCCAATCCATTACATAAATCATATGTCTAGTATTACAACAGGATTGTCTTTTTTTGGTGCCTGTGAACCAAGTTAGAAATAAGTATTTATCCTCTCTGCTAGAATTGCAGAGCACAGTTTTGAGTCTACATTAATTAAAGATATTGGAAGATAGTTTTTAATCTGTGGATCTTTCTTTCTTTAACCCCTTAAGGACACAACTTCTGGAATAAAAGGGAATCATGACGGAATATTTTCATCATGTGTCCTTAAGGGGTTAACAGCGGAATGTTATTTGCCTGGGATAGTTATTTTGGTACTGTGCCTCTAGTGACCACTTAATTAAACAAATTAGCTAGGTGTTCACTTATAATTTCCCCAAAGACTTTATAAAACCTGTTGGTCAAACCATGTGGACCAGGCGTTTTAAAGTTTGCGAGACAATCTATAGCTTTGACCATTTCTCTTTTTTTTTTTTTTTTTTTTTTTTTTTGTGTAAATGGGGAGTTAAGAATTTTATTTTGTTAATGAGTTATCTTGGGTATTTTCATGTCTTTTATATAGTTTGTAATCTGTTTTACCCCTGATTGATTTGGTATGTTATACAACTTGTAGTAATTTTGAAATGCTTTAGCTACATTCTCTGGAGTCCTATATATCTTTTGATCTATTTCAATGCACTGTTTTCTATTACCTGTACGTTTTGTTTTTTTTAATTTCTAGAAGCGGACTTGTCGTATCTTTGGTTAGATAACTCTTCTTTTTATTTATAATCAATATATAACTTCTCCTGTTGTGCGCCCCCCCTCTTTTTTTTTTTTTTTTTTCCTCTTTCTATTT
Source organism: Pelobates fuscus (assembly GCF_036172605.1). Classification (NCBI taxonomy): domain Eukaryota; kingdom Metazoa; phylum Chordata; class Amphibia; order Anura; family Pelobatidae; genus Pelobates; species Pelobates fuscus. The sequence goes on along the minus strand of NC_086324.1, from coordinate 167,529,784 downwards.
TTGAGTTTAATCAAATGGCCTCTTATGAAGGCTTTGCAATGTGTCTGGGAGATCACTGGTCCTCAAAGGGTTAAATCTCCCTTTAGCTTCTGTGAGATTTTTAGAATTCTCACTTTTAGATAATATATTGTCATCCAAATGCGATGTACCAAATGGTTTATGTAAATTAGAATCTTTCAAAACAAAAATGATATAGCTGTGGTCTGCCCACGGGTTATCCCTAATCATAATTTTTATGATCTCCACCAAATTATTTCCCCCCAAGATTAGGTCGATTCTCGAAGAGGATTGATGAACCCTAGAGAAATGTGTATAATTTCTTTCAGATGTATAATTTACTTGCCATATATCTATAAAATTATTTTGTCATTTGTCAAAACATTGGACTGTTTAGTAATTTGTTTATTAACTTTGCCATTATCATTTTTTTATTTTTTTTTTAAAATCCATTATCACGTCTGGGACACAATTGAAATCTCCACCCATAATTAGAGTTCCCATTTAAACTTTCTCTATAACACTCTTTAAACAGTTGGTAAAATATTTGGAAGGTAAAGGTGGTGGTGACATCTTTTTGACCACCTGTATCCTCACTCTCCCTTCAACCATTTTCCTTGATTATAATAAATAGGGGCAGTAGGGGAGGGAGCAGGAAGGTAGCCAAACCCCATACAAAAGAGTAAGAGGAAAAAACAAACTTTTTTTTTTCCCTTTACTTTCTATAATTAATGCTAATCTAGGCTTTCACATTTACATATTGAATGCCCTTCCAGGTTTCAAGTATAATTATTGATCTCTCAAAATATGGAAAGATGTTCATACTCAATTACCCTAATATGTTCTTATTTATTCGTTCATGCTTTTAACTTTATGAAATCAATTATCTTTTCTTTTCTTATCCTTTGTCTATCAAACATACTACTTATATATAATGCATTCTATTCATGTCTTCATATTCTATATCCCATTCATAACTCATACTTTTGTGATAATTATAATCATTCGGATTGTGCCGACTATCTCAACTAGCAAATTATTTATATATCCTCCCGTGTCTTATTAATTCTGTACATGTATTTGTGTTGCATTACCCTTATGGTCCCTTATTTAACTATTACATTCCATATTCATCAAATCTGCAACAACAAAAAAAACCTTTAACCTTTCGATAATTACTACTAATTTACACACTTTCCCCATCTTTACGCAGTGAACACTCTTCCAAGTGTCAAATATAGTTAATGTCTCAAAGTGACAACATATTCATCCTCTTATTTCCCCATCTACAATACCTTGGGTGGTCTATTTTTGCAAATTGTATGACATCATGGGGGTAATTCTCATTCCTAGGCTACCATACGGTCTCAAAGGCTCAGAAGAATTTGCTGAACACAAATATTAGTGTTTCAAAACCGGAGAAAGTATTACAACAACTATATTAGTGTAAGTGCAAAAAACAGAGGGGCAGGGCCGGGCCGGGCCGGGCGCCCATGTCAGCAGGCTGCAAGTCACTAGGGCTCCTGAGGAACCTAGCCATTTTCTGGTAAATACCCACCTTATGCTGCTTGTAATACCCTGGAGGCGTTTAATAAAATGACAATTATGTAAAAATATTACATAAATATATGTAGAATTAAAATATATATCAAACCACGGGGCTGCACTCATCTGAACATGCATAAATGGGGTGCTGCTGTGCGCTAATTTATACCATACACAAGATCCAGCGTACTCACCTATCCACTAAACAGCATCTTCAATGTTGACAGATTTTATTAGGTTTTTTGTTAAATACCTAAGCTAGTCCAAAATAATGGGGGTTTATTTACATTATATGATCATTCAATGATCTGCATCTGGGGCTCTCTGCATCGCCACTGAGCAGGTAAGTGGGAAGGACGGCGTGGACGTGCTATGCTGCCTGTCAGTGTTTAGAGCCGGGTCCATAGCATGCCCGCTGTCCTTAAGGGGTTAATGGGATAAGAGCCTGGTTTGAGATTTTTAAATAAGAAAATAAGGCAAAAAAGAAAATATTTCTCTTTGATGTCCTTGTTTTTGCTGGAAATGCTCACTGCTTGGTACTATGACTTTTAGCGCTTATCAAACCAAGAAGTGTCTCTCCATTGGTACTGATGCTCACAATTGCAATAAGAGAATTGGGAATTACCAAAACATGCATTTCTACGCAGTGGTCCTGCCTTTGAGACCAAAATTTATACAAAATAGAGATTGGGGAACAGAGCACGCAAAAATGGTTTTACGTGTTATAAGGCTACTTAAAAATCACCTATCTCCGCAAACAAATATGGGGAATGGCCATATTAAGTTAAGCCCATTACTACTTCAAAGTACCCCAATATTGGTGGATCTTTCATTAATGCCAACGTGAGAGACAAATTAAATAGTGCTAAATAAATTAGTATATTTTAATCTATTGTAAGAGCATTGTGAATATAATGCAAAACTAATAAACACACAAAAAAATAGAACTAAACAAAGGTGATATATACTCACAATGCATATATCTGCTATATCAAATGAAACAGGAAATTGTTACAATACTTACCGTAATTTTCTTTTCCTGGCCAATATCCTTGTCGGCATCACCTGTGGGTTAGCTCCTCCTTCTCAGCTGATAGGACAGGAATCTAAATTTCAAATGCTGGTACATAAGGAATCCACCTCCAAAGAATTAGAAGTCTTGTAACCAAGTCAGTCAGAAAAAAGGGAGGGTTTTTTGATGCTGACATGGATATTGGCCAGGAAAAGAAAATTACGGTAAGTATTGTAACAATTTTCTGTTTTCCTGGCCAATCCATGACCGCATCACCTGTGGGACTTTACAAGCAAAAGTAATGGGTGGGTGATAAAAACCAAAAACAATTATACCATATCAATGCTTTACTGGAGAGAACAGCCTCTCTCCTACCTGCTTCCTGGGAGGAGACAGTCCAAAAAAAACCTGGCCTGGATCTATGTCTCCCAAGAAAACCACTAAACTGTGGAGTGGAGCAATGGCCCACCCTTCTCTCCAAATGCTCCACCCCAGGGGCCCATAACTAAACATAGCTTTGTGTTGCTCACAACACAAACTACACATACTCCCCCTGGGGTTAAATGGCCTCTCTGCCTTCACTTTATCACAATATATATATATTACTCAATCATCTGGGGTGGCAAGACATAGCCTTACATATTACATGCAACAAGATATGGCACAATGACTTATGGGGCTGGTATGGATTTTTTTTCCAGGGCTACTTTGTATCCCCAGTCCGGCCCTGGTGACAGACTTAACAGCAGTGGAAACCAAGCCCTCCTTGGCCAGTGAAGAATAATTGCTATCACCTCTACATTTTCTTACCGGGTCTTTTTGAAAGTTATCTGGATTAATGGAAGGAGAGAAAATACATATCCCAGCAAAAAAAAAAAAACATCTCTGTGTTAGGGCATCTTGACCTTTGCGCTTGGTTCAAATCTTATGGAATAGAGAAAAGGGGGAACTTGTTTGTTTCTGTAGTTCACCATCAGATCTATATCTGGTGTTCCCCAAAGATCTCATCTCTGCTTGAACGTATCCGAACTCGCTTCCATTCTCCTGGATGTACATAGTGTCGGCGACATTGTTCAGTTGTCCTGGAAGATGTATTGAGCTCCCCAAACGTATCCAATGTCATCTGTCGTCACTAATTCCGACTCTGGGTCCCCTAGCGGGAAGCCTCTCCTGATATTTTCTACGTTCATCTACTACTGAAGAGACATTCTTACTTCTTCTGTGATCCAGATCTTTTGTTTCCACTCTTGATTGAACTGCTCTAAGATAATAACTGTGTTATTCTCAGGTTCCAGTGTGCCCACCTCACAAAAGTTGAGGTTGATATTTGTTGAAGTTTATAATACAGCCGAAATCTTGTAAGTTCCTTTTGATTTGTTCACGATCAGTATATTTTCCAGTTAATGCCATATTCTGATTCCTTATTCCCATAGGAGAGCATTTAGGCTGGATCAGGATCTTTGTGAATGAACTGGGTGCGAAGCTTAGACCAGACGGCATACCTAGGAATTGGAAATTACTGTGGAAAATCTTGCTACAGGGATGTGATAGTATGCATTTTGAAGATTTATGGAGGTTAGCCATTCTGTAGGATATATATTTGAGGAATTATAGTCTGAAGACTCTCCATCTTGAAAGTTTTTTCTTTAATAGCGAGTTCACCTTTTTCAAATCCAAATTCATTTTCCATTTCTCTGATGGCTCTGGGGCAAGAAAAACAGAAGAGTAAATTCCTTGAAATCTTTCTTTGGAAGGAATATAACAAATCACTTCTTGTTGAAGGAGAATTTCTAGGTATCCTTGCATAGGTTTTTCCTTTTCTCTATAACTGACAGAACTAAAAGATCTGTGATGTTCAAGGACCAGATTCGATTAAATTTTGCAAGGCGGGTTCCTACCTTGAATATCGGTTATAAGTGCTGTCAATGGAGCAGAGGGGTCTAGCCTGCAGGTAGCAGGTGCTCTTCCTGTTGGGGGGAGCAGGAGAGCCGTGCACTGTGAGCACAGGCTACTTCCTGTTCCCCTCAGAGTGCTTCCAGTGTTCACAGGCAGGGAGCAGCTGGGATATTAAGTCATGTCCCGCTTCCCCTGCCTGCAGGAAGCACAGAGCTCTGCTCAGGTGATGGGGTTACAGCATACCCCTCTCCTGAGCAGGCAAGCAGCTGAATGGCTGCGCTGGGGGGTGGCTAAGAAGCCGCTCGCCCAGCACATCAGCCCCAGGCAGCAGCAGGGCAGCCCATCAGGAAACCTCCCGGTGGGCGCCCCCCAGAGGCCGGCGCCCCAGGCGAATGCCTTAGTCACCTTAATGGTAACGCCGGCCCTGCAGCCGCTAGAGGAGCTTCTGCGATTCTCACTGTGAAAATCACAGTGAGAAGACGCTGAACGTCCATAGGAAAGCATTGAGTAATTCTTTCCTATGGGCGGTTTGAATGCGCGTGTGGCTCTTGCCATGCATGCGCATTCGGAGTTGAGAGGCGGATCAGGGCAGAGAGATCCCCAGCGCCAAGGGAGTCCGGCGCTGGAGAAAGGTAAGTGCTTAAGACACACACACTCTCATGAACAGACGCACACATTTACTGACAGACACACACTCAGTGACAGACATACATACACACTCACTGACAGACAGACACACTCAGTAACATACACACACAGTAACACACTCACTGATACACACACACACACACTCTAACACACACACACTAACACATACACACACTCACTAACATACACACACACACTCACTAACATACACACACACACACACACACACTAACAAACACTCAAACTCACTAACATACACTCACACACACACACGTTTTTTTTTGTTTTTTACTTAATCCTCCCAGCCTCCTTACCTGTGGGAGAGCTGAGGGGATTCCCTGGGGTCCAGTGGTGTCACCCGGCTGGCTAGTCCTGTGGGCGCGCGAGGGAGCACTCTCCCTGGCTGAGTGCTTCCTCTTCAGCTCCCTCGCGCGCCGCATACTGATACCGGAGCCGGAAGATACCGGAGCACAGGGTCGCAGGGTGGGCAACCCCGGTATGTATGCCACTGCTGCTGATCAAACGATTTTCCTCTTCCTCGTCTTTATTAATAATATTTGAGATGGTTAAAACCATCAGTGGCATTTTGTACCAGGAGTGAGGTCTGAACCCACGTGGACATTTGTCCATTGGAACATGTACCAGGAGTGGGGTCTGAACCCACATGGACATTTGTCCATTGGAACATGTACCAGAACATGTACCCCCTCCCCTCCTTTGAACCCATGTGGGCACAACCCATTTTAAGGAGATCAATAATATTTGAGGTGGTTAAAACCATCAGTGGCATTTGAGGACACCATTGATAAAGATCAGGGTTAAAGGACCACTCTAGTGCCAGGAAAACCCTCAGGGTCCCCCTCCCGCCCGGCTCTGAAAAGGGGTAAAAGTTACCTTTTTCCAGCGCTGGGTGGGGAGATCTCTGCCTCCGATCCTCCTCCGTTCCGCCCCGTCGGCTGAATGCGCACGCGCGGCAAGCGCTGCGCGCGCATTCAGCCGGTCGCATAGGAAAGCATTTACAATGCTTTCCTATGGACGCTTGCATGCTCTCACTGTGATTTTCACAGTGAGAATCACGCAAGCGCCTCTATCGGCTGTCAATGAGACAGCCACTAGAGGATTTGGGGGAAGGCTTAACCCATTAATAAACATAGCAGTTTCTCTGAAACTGCTATGTTTATTAAAAAAAATGGGTTAACCCTAGCTGGACCTGGCACCTAGACCACTTCATTAAGCTGAAGTGGTCTGGGTGCCTAGAGTGGTCCTTTAAAACCAACATTAGCAGCAGCAAATTCACAAAGCCAACCACCCAGAAGGAAAAACTTCCTTAAATGTCAGTCTGGCCTTTTAAGGCAGTTTGCACATGCTCAATTTTGGATTCTTTAGATAGAATCACCAAGTCTGGATGTTAGCAAATTGCACTAAAAAACGGCACCAAAACACAATTTAAAAAAAAAATGGAAACGTCATAGAATAGGTCTGCCAGAGGACACTGAAGTCAATAAATTTGAAAATAATTACTTACATAGCCTGCAGCGGTCATCTTGGTACACCCAACATGCACTTAATGTAACCAGGCTCCCTTACCACCTCAATATTCGATTTAAAAGTTGTAGAATTTAGGTCCAGCAAAGTCCAATCTTCAATTACTATGAACTATCATAGTAATCTTAACCCAGGGAGTCCCAAACTGATTGGGCTGTATCTGGGTTCTTACTTGGGGAGAGAGGCTGAACTTCCCAAGGGTGCCATAATGAAAAACTAATGGCAGGTGAACTTTACTATAAAACTGTTGTGCTGCCTAACAGCTGGAAGACAGGAAAAAAGACGGCTTATTCTGGGGAGGTGGATTCCTTATATACCATCACTTGAAATTTAGATAACTGTTCTATCAGATGCGAAAGATGAGCTAACTCACAGGTGATGTTGACATGGATTAGCCAGGAAATATAATTATTAAAGTGACATTACTATCAAAACCTCCTCAAATTTATACTTTCCTGTGGTCACATCTTAAGCTGCTGGATAGGGCACTCATCCTAAAGGAATCTGGTCTGGACTTTTTTTTTAATTATGTATGTTTGGAGTCCAGTATTCTATCCTGGCCTTCAGTACTGGGTTGGGCATCTGTGAGCTCCAGCAGTGATTGTGCAATGCATGGGCAGGGAGTTCTTATAGATGCAGGTTTTAAATTCCTGCTGTTCTTCCAAAAGCAGCATTAATAAGGAACTGAATAAGGACCCTCTTCGCACCATAGCCTATGCAGTGAACAGAGTTCTGGGGCATCCAACATGCGGCCCGCGTGAGATCTGCAGTGGTATCCGCATCTCCAAGGTCCGTTTGACCAGCAGGAGGCTGGCTTGTCACTCATTGCAGTGTGGCCGAGCCATGGACTAAGTAGAGGAGCTTTTGTTGCCCTCTCTTTATGGTCTGACAGGAAGTGCTCACTGAGAGTACCACACAGCTTCCTGTCAGAAGGAATCAGAAGGTCATCTACCGCAGTCCGTTGCTTGGCCAGTGCACATATTCCCTCCTCTACCCTTTGTGTGAAGTCATGCGCAAGGGAAGACAGAAGCACACCAGTATTAACCCAGTATCAATATGCACTACACAGCAAAATGGCCATATTTTCTCTCAGTGAAGTATGAATGCGGCCCATGTGCACCAACATTCCATTTAGAGTCCTGGGAAAGCTATGAAGACTGAGGGCAGCACATGGATGGCATGGAGGAGGGAGCCACCATTGGTTCACTGTCACATCAAACACGCACAGAATTGACATGAGCCAGCCCAGGACTCTTGTTCATGATCGCTTTAATGACACCCCAATGATGGAGGTGGAGTTACAGCAGTCGGGATTAACCGGTATGGGCAGCATTTCATAGGAAAACACTGAACATACAGACTCCAGGCACCATCACCACTTTAAATGTTGACTAAACCTTTTATTGACAAAATAGCTGAATGAGAAAATGTATGCAAGGCAGCGCTCTCTCCAGATCTCCGGTTCTGATAGTGGAGATAGCGTAAAATAACAAGAGAATGGCATCGGATCTCTGGCCACCAGAGCAAGCAGGGGGACATGGACATGGAAATAATCAATCAGGGAAGATTCACTCAGATCTGTAAATATTCTCCCATTGCTACAGTCACTGCTTGGCTGGCTTGGCCTTGGTTTAGCAGTTTGATCTCTACTCATTACTGTACATTTTGATGTTTAGTTATAAGCCCACCCAGTCAATCTCCACCCTCCCCTTATTGATCAGGAATAAAGAAACAACAAATGATGGAAAGAACACTCAGCGCCCTGTAGTGGTTATGGTGACCCTGTGTCTAAGGAAATGCTACAATTCGTTGCCACAACCAAGATGGCGGCCTCACCGCTCCGTCAAGTGTCAAACTCCTTCCGGTGGCTGGAGGTCGCTTCCTCGTGCCAGCAAGATGGCGGTACGCGTGGTGCTGTCAGCATGTCGCCGGGCCGGTGAGCTCTTTTACCTGTATATCCCCCAGGAATCGGTATCCCAGGGCCGGTACCGGGTGCTGGCTATCACAGGACAGCCGGGCAGCCAGGGAAAGGCCCGGGGGCCAACACTCACAGGATGAAGGTCATAGGATGCTAAAGGTCACCCCAGGGACCCCATGTGCTCTCCACACCCCCACTGACTCCCCCCCCCCCCCGTAACCTGCCCTGACACCCAACTAGGGGGTTAACCCCTCATTGGCTCCCCCTCCAGGAACCTGCCCTGACCCCCAACTAGGGGGCTAACCCCTCACTGACTGCCCCCCCCCCCAGTAACCTGCCCTGACCCCCAACTAGGGGGATAACCCCTCACTGACTGCCCCCCCCCAGTAACCTGCCCTGACCCCCAACTAGGGGGATAACCCCTCACAGGCTGCCCCTCCCCCCCCCCCGTAACCTGCCCTGACCCCCAACTAGGGGGCTAACCCCTCACTGACTGCCCCCCCTAACCTGCCCTGACCCCCAACTAGGGGGCTAACCCCTCACTGACTGCCCCCCCCCCCCAGTAACCTGCCCTGACCCCCAACTAGGGGGATAACCCCTCACAGGCTGCCCCTCCCCCCCCCCCCAGTAACCTGCCCTGACCCCCAACTAGGGGGCTAACCCCTCACTGACTGCCCCCCAGTAACCTGCCCTGACCCCCAACTAGGGGGTTAACCCCTCACTGACTGCCCCCCAGTAACCTGCCCTGACCCCCAACTAGGGGGATAACCCCTCACAGGCTGCCCCCCCCCCAGTAACCTGCCCTGACCCCCAACTAGGGGGCTAACCCCTCACTGACTGCCCCCCAGTAACCTGCTCTGACCCCCAACTAGGGGGCTAACCCCTCACTGACTGCCCCCAGTAACCTGGGCTAACCCCTCACTGACTGCCGCCCCCTCCCCCCCCCCTAACCTGCCCTGACCCCCAACTAGGGGGCTAACCCCTCACTGACTGCCCCCCCCCGTAACCTGTCCTGACCCTCAACTAGGGGGCTAACCCTCACTGACTGCCCCCCCAGTAACCTGCCCTGACCCCCAACTAGGGGGCTAACCCCTCACTGGCTCCCATCCCCAGTAACCTGCCCTGACCCCCAACTAGGGGGTTAACCCCTCACTGACTGCCCCCCAGTAACCTGCCCTGACCCCCAACTAGGGGGATAACCCCTCACAGGCTGCCCCCCCCAGTAACCTGCCCTGACCCCCAACTAGGGGGATAACCCCTCACTGGCTCCCCCCCCCCTCCCCCAGTAACCTGCCCTGACCCCCAACAAGGGGGATAACCCCTCACTGACTGCCCCCCAGTAACCTGCCCTGACCCCCAACTAGGGGGATAACCCCTCACAGGCTGCCCCCCCAGTAACCTGCCCTGACCCCCAACTAGGGGGCTAACCCTCACTGACTTACAAAACATTTTTTTTAAAATGGTCACTTTGTTCAACATGGTTTTATTATTTTACCCATAGAAACGTTGCCGAAATGCCGTAATATCAATGTCAATCCATGTTTCGTACTGCTGCATTGTTTCAATGAGGGGTTCTCTTAATTTTACTATCCTACACACCTAGGCAACATTGATTACATGGCATCACCTGCTTTCTTATAGCTTGTCCATTTCAAAGATGTGTGAAATCACTGATTAGTTTAAATGCTTCCTGGTTGCTGCTTAGGTCTGTGGCATCATGGGGGATGAGTTCTTCAAATAGTTATGTTTAACCCATTTGAGGCAATTAAGTACAGCAACCTAATGGGGGTTTGTTTTTGTTTCAGTTTTCAGTGGAATTCCAGCTCACAGCTTGCGCATCACTGTAAGTAAAGCTTTCCTATGTTGGAGAACTTATTTTACATTTTGTATTTGCCTTTATGTGTTGATGCGGATTCCCGTTTCCCCCATTGTAGATGAACATGTATTGTCTTTTTCTCTTGGTTGGCTACCTGATGGTAGAACTTTTACAGGACTCTGTGATAGCTGATTGGTCCTTGTTTGTGATATTTAGACCCATGTTTCTATTGGTTTCTACAGTGCCAAAACATAGAATGTGACGGCAGATAAGAACCATTCTGCCCATCTAGTCTGCCTAATTTTCTAAACGCTTTCATTAGTCCCTGGCCTTATCTTATAGTTAGGATAGCCTTATGCCTATCCCACACATGCTTAAACTCCTTCCTGTGTCAACTAAAAATCTGATTTACATAAAGCAAGCATACTGTATGCATTTTGCAATATTTTACTCTGCAAATGTAAAACTGTTCAGTGTATGAAATGGTACCCACCAAATAACATTTCAATTTCTTGTTTGTATATAATATAATATAATGGTGGTGTTGTATGGTGCATAAATATTTTTGATAAACACATTTGTCATGTTTGAAGACTCCTTTAAAAGCATGAACACTGCATATCTTGAAACTGGCTAATACCTTTTTTATTATTAAATCAGACTTGGCCCAGCCACACAACTCGATTCTGCCCCTTACTGTGCAGAAACTATGCTGCGGAGGCTAAAAAGACTTACCAAAGAGACAAGCCTCATGTGAATATCGGCACGATTGGACATGTGGATCATGGGAAGACCACACTTACGGCTGCAATTACTAAGAGTAGGTATCCTGATGCAAAAGGCCACTTTGGTCTGTGCTCTGTGCAGGAAATCCACTTGAGATAAATTTGTTTCCATGTAAAGTTATTGCATTTACAGTTATGATTACCAGCGTAGACAGATTGTAAATTACTGAATATGTGAGCACACCTTTCTATGGATGGCCTGTGTCCTTTACACAGCTTAATTGTTTGTATATACTCTGTATATACTTTTGCAGATTATAAAATATGTAAATTTGTGACTAATGTTAGTATTTTTTCCTCACAGTCCTGGCAGAGGCTGGTGGAGCCCAGTTTAAGAAATATGAAGAGATTGATAATGCCCCTGAAGAGAAGGCTCGTGGCATCACCATTAATGCATCACACGTGGAATACACCACGGCCAATCGGCATTATGCGCACACTGATTGCCCGGGGCATGCGGACTATGTAAAGGTGAATATAGCATCTGGGGATGGTTAAATTGTCTCCCTGTTAGATCTGTGACAATAGGGGGGCTAAGGTGAACTTGCATGTTGGTTTAAACACATTTCCTGCAAAGCATGCATTTTAAGCGGTGACTAGACATTACCATCTACATAATTACAATTCTCTTGTGGGTTCTGTGCAGAATATGATCACTGGCACATCTCAAATGGATGGCTGTATCCTGGTGGTTGCTGCAACAGACGGACAGATGCCACAGACCCGTGAGCACTTACTGCTAGCTAAACAGGTTAGTAATGTCATTGTCTTATCTTGGGTTACATTTAAAGGAACACTCCCAAGCACTGTACCCAGTGTGCTGCAGTGGTTATGGTGCCAGGAGTTCCTGCCTCTTCTCACAGACCATTTAAAAATGAAATATTACCCTTTTATCTGTTAAGCAATTACTTTGAAGTTTCATGTTTTGAATAATGACAGTCACAATGTTCAAGTGATGTTCATGAGCTATATATTAGGTGAAACGTGCTGCATACTTTGTAACTCCTCTCCTTGCCCCCTACCCAGATTGGCGTGAAGCACATTGTTGTGTTTATTAACAAGGCTGACGCAGTAGATGACAAGGAAATGTTGGATCTTGTGGAGCTGGAGGTGCGAGAACTGCTGACCGAATTTGGATACGATGGCGAGAACACACCAGTGATTACAGGATCTGCTCTCTGTGCACTAGAGGTATGTCTGTAAATGGCGTTGTGTGAATCAGCTTTCGTAGTGAAAATGGTAGACTCTTCTCTGGTTGAACAAAATCTAATAGTTTTGTTATTATAACACTTTGCAGAATAAAAATCCTGATATTGGCTTGAATTCCATCATGAAACTGCTCGATGCTGTGGATACTTACATTCCAGTTCCCCCTCGAGACCTAGACAAACCCTTCCTCCTTCCAGTGGAAGCCGTCCATTCTATTCCAGGTATGGACGACTTATTATAGTTACATTCATTAGAAATTGACTATTGATATCCCTGTAGTTCATGCAGAAAGTTTGTTGTAATTTGTATAGCCCTGTGTGAGCTGCTGTTCCCTGAGTAGTATCCCACATTAGTCGGTCTGTGTGTTTGGATCAGTAGCCGTATCCTGACATGCCCCACTTAGAGGAGGACACAGTCCCTCACTGAAGATTAAAGGCTGGAGTTGGAACTAAAATAATCCTGCAATATTTTTTTGATACTTTTGAAAATAGAATTAATGGTTTACTGAAAGCCTCATCATAACCACTCCAGCCACTGTCGAGGTTTTGATACTAGGAGTACCTGGTTTTGTTCCCCGATAATGGGGCAAACAGTTTACCATCAGCTTATCCTTTTACCTGGGTCCCACCGGGCGCCGAGCTTCCTTTAATGGTAGGTGACGCACATCTGGCTGCTGCAGAGCTGATCCTGCCAGTCATTCACTGGCTGAGAGCATCAGCTGAGTTGACATTAGCCAGCTCGGAACTCTCATTTTGGGATGGCAAATGGCACTGCCGGAGGTGGAGTTACCAATAAAACATCTCTGAGCATCATTTCAAACTTGCGTTTCTAGTGAAAACAGGAAGTGGTTATGGTGCCTGAAGTGCCCCTTTAACATATAGTGCCACTTTTTATTTTTAATATTTTTTTATTGTTTGTCATTAATTGCTTCTTTTTTTTTCTTCTTGTTTTCCAGGCCGGGGGACAGTGGTGACAGGAACTTTGGAAAGGGGAACAATCAAAAAAGCAGATGACTGTGAATTTGTTGGTCGTAACAAATATATCAAGTCTGTGGTTACAGGTAAAACCTTACTTCCCTTCAGCTGTGGAACCATCTATTCTCTTTCATGTCCTCCCTGTGTTCCTATGCCTTCCACTGTTTACAGACTCTTTATCCTCCTTAGGACTTTTGCAATTTTCTTCCAGGCATCGAGATGTTCCACCAAAACTTGGAACGTGCGGAGGCTGGAGATAACTTGGGAGCTCTTGTTAGAGGGTTAAAGAGAGAGGATGTACGGCGAGGGATGGTTATGTGCAAACCAGGCTCCATCAGACCCCACCAGAAGATCCAGGCTCAGGTATGTTTAGTTGGCCTTATGTACACCATACAAACACATTTCAAATAATGGCATAACACGGTATGCAAAAAAAACCAATCATCAACTTCAACCTTTCATAACCCTATCTGCTGGCAATAAAAGCATTTTTTATATTTGTACAGTTCCATTCACAAACTGGACTATTGTGTTGTTTCTGTTGTCTTTGTGTGTTTATTTTCTAGTTAGCACTTACACACTTACCTGAGTTTTTAGCCTGTCTTTAAGTGATTTTATTTTTCCCCCAGGTGTATATCCTTAGTAAGGAAGAAGGAGGGCGCCACAAGCCTTTTGTCAGTAATTTCTTGCCTGTGATGTTCTCTTTGACTTGGGATATGTCCTGTCGTGTTACACTTCCACCTGGGAAGGTTTGTAGTATTCTTTAATTGTCTCCGTATTTACATTAAGCCCAAACCTAAAGGCACTCTATTTCACATTGCTCTGCCCCTTCTATTTTGTATCAACATCCCTGATTAACTCATTCCCTTGCTTTTGTAGGAAATGGTGATGCCTGGAGAGGATTCAACTCTGACATTAACTCTTCGTCAACCCATGGTCTTAGAAACCGGTCAACGTTTCACCCTGAGAGACGGAAACAAGACAATCGGCACCGGGATTGTGACCGACACCTTGGAGATGACACCAGAAGATGATATAAATTGGGGGGGCTGAACCCAACAAACTGAACTTATAGTAAAGAAGGAGGTGTGTGTTTACTGCATGGGAAGCGTAAACCATAGCTGCAGTGATAAGTGCGTACACGACTCCCCTCCAGCACCTCAAGCTCTTTTCCTCTGTAAAATAACCCTTTCCTCAATAAATGAGCTTTGGCACTTGGTTGTAATCTGTGCTTAGTCTCTGAATACGGTATGGATGCTCTCTGGACTCCATTGAGTTTTATCTTCAAGATTTAGGCCTTCCTAGGAATTCTGATGCCTAAAAGAAAATGTCCAGCAATACGTTCTTCCTGGAATGTGAGCGATATTTCATTGTTTGTACTTTCGATACAACATACTGTTTTCAAAGGCTCCGAATACACATTGATTCAAGATCTTTTACAGCTAGATGTAGCATGAAAATAATTTCAACAGGGGTCCTGATGTGAAAAGATTAGTACCAACAGGAAATAGAACCTCACCAACAAATAATTACAAATATACAAGAGAAAATAAAGTAGTGTTCCTAAAAAGACACTCGCCTACCAAAAGCCTCAAAATTGTAAAATTCCAAAACTTTATTAGTATTTAATAGCGACAAAAATAGTAAAACTACAGTGAAAACTTTGTGTAATTAAAAGAACACTATATGGTCAGGATACAAATGTGTATTCCTGATCCTACAGTGTTAAAAACATGCAGGACCAAACTTCTGGAATAAAAGGGAGTCATGACATGTCACACATGTCATGTGTCCTTAAGGGGTTAAATAACGAACATCAGAATTTGGATTCAATGAATCTCTATGAGGAAAGTTCAGTGTCTGCATGCAGAGGAAGGAGACACTGAATGTCAGTCAAACTGTGCAGCACTGCCCCAGGAAGCACCTCTAACAGCCATCTGAGGAGTGGCCAGTGAAGTTATCACCAGGCTGTAATGTAAACACTGCATTTTCTCTGAAAAGACAGTGTTTACAGCAAAAAGCCTGAAGGTAATGATTCTACTCACCAGAACAAATTCAATAAGCTGTAGTTGTTCTGGTGACTAGTGTCCATTTAAGTTTTACCACTAGAGGATGCTAGATATGACCAGAGAAAACAAACTCTCCAGGGTATAATACCATCTGTTGGAGGGGAACATTTATCCAGGGTTGAATAGCCCCTATATTAAAGTAACTGTCTTCAGGCTACATGTACTAGGCTCTACTGTAAGCCTTCATCAATGAATAAAGACAGTGTATCACACTTTTCCTCTTTATCTAAATTATTTGACCAATTCTCCTAATCACGGGAATGCTTCTATCTTTTATAAATCTGCAAAGCAGGTCTATCTTCATATAGTCATTGGTTCTCCTATGAACTTGCTAAGTTGCCCTCTATTCAATGTAATTTACTGGTGAGGGCTTACAGTAGCATCTAATACATGTAGTCTGCAGACATAGTTTTTAGACATAGCTTTAAAGGGTCACTCCAAGCACAATGGCCACGTCAATAATTTAAAGTGGTCATGGTGCCTGGAATCTGTATATTCAGTTTCACTATGAAATTCTGAACATACAGAGTTCAATCTCCTCTGCTGCTGGATACTCTACCTCCGGCAGCATCATTAGGGTGTCATCAGCTAGCCGAGAACTCGAGGTCTAGGCTGGATAATGTCACTTCTGTGCAAATTTCATTGTACAGAATGTCATTGGCCGAGAGCAGTTAGCTGACGTTTTTAGCCAAAGCATTGAATGTCGATGTCCCCAGATTCTGCTGAAGACTGGAGCATGTCACCGAACCACAAGGAAGACCAGCAGTGACCCGGGTAAAGGGGCTATCACATCCCGCATCATAGCCATTACAGCGGGCTAAATTGTATAGAATAAGAGGCTGGATATGGGAATGGTCACCCAGATAGCTTTGTGACTAGGTCTCTGAATCACTTAAAGGGAATCTATATGCTATGAAAGCAAAGTTGGTTTTCTAGCACTATAGTGACTTTCAATGCCGCTGGCGGAGGGGACCTGATGGGCATTCGCGGCGAGTGCCATGCTCGCAATATTACAACCCCATAGGAAAGCATTGCTCATTGCTTCCTACGGGGTGAAAAAACACAAACTAGTATACTTGTACTAGTCTGCAATCTAACCTACTAATGCCTTTACCCGAGATGGGAGAAAAAAAAAATCCACTAAAATAAATGGCCACATAGGCAGACAGACTGCCACAATACAAAATAGAAATATAGGGGAAAAAAGTACAGCTTGGTGCTACTATCACTTAGTGTGAATCACTCAACCACACAAAATTTAAAGTGCACAGAAAATATATAATGGTGAGACGAGCACTCTAAAACATGCAGATAAATTTTTTACCAGTACTGTCTTGGGTATATATCTAAAAAGAAACATAGGGTAATATTGTTTAAAATACAAATATTGACCATAAAATACCGGTTAAACTCACATATTTCTGAGTCACTTATACAAGCTGACTCAGACTATGAACTGCTAATGGAGATGAAGATCTTTTAAGCTGGACGTCTTTAAGATGAGTTTCCTCTGGATGTAAGCTTTACAATCATTCCAGGATGCAGGATCAAAATAAAACGTGTTTATTTGATATAAAAACAAAGATTATTAAAACAAATAAAAATATTAAAACTCAAATATAAATAGAAAAGATTGTCCGTACTGTATGGACAATCTTTTTTATTTATATTTGAGTTTTACTAATCTTTGTTTTTATATCAAATAATCAAGTTTTATTTTGATCCTGCATCCTGGAATGATTGTAAAGCTTACATCCAGAGGAAACTCATCTTAAAGACGTCCAGCTTAAAAGATCTTCATCTCCATTACCAGTTCATAGTCTGAGTCAGCTTGTATAAGTGACTCAGAAATATGTGAGTTTAACCAGTATTTTATGGTCAATATTTGTATTTTAAACAATATTACCCCATGTTTCTTTTTATGTCTTGTTGTTTTTAGATATATACCCAAGACAGTACTGGTAAAAAAGTCTAACTGCATGTTTTAGAGTGCTCTCACCATTATATATTTTTTCTAGACAGACTGCTACAGTTCTGTGTTTTACCAGCAAATGAGGATTGGCTGCTAAACAGGCTCCTTCCTAACTGCTCTGAAGGACGGGCAAAAGACTGCCTCATGAGGCGGAGACCTTTCTATTTATAGTATTTTCAGAGTTCTGTTTCTTGTCATACCTGCTGTGATAAGCTAACACATTGATTTATCCAGCTATGTATTCATTAGCAAATTTCCTTTTTTTCACTTTCTTTGATGTGATCAGTTACAGTATCTCACAAAAGTAAGTACACCCCTCACATTTTTGTAAATATTTTATCTTTCCATGTGACAACACTGAAGAAATGACACTCTGCTACAATGTAATGTAGTAAAGGTATGTCCAAATTGGGCCCAAAGTATCAATATTTTGTGTGGCCATCATTGTTTTTCAGCACTCCCTTAACCCTCATGGGCATGAAGTTCACCAGAGCTTCACAGGTTGCTACTGAAGTCCACTCCTCTGTGGCGACATCACGGAGCTGGTGGATGTTAGAGACCTTGCGCTCCCCCACCTTCCGTTTGAGGATGCCCCACAGATGCCCAATATGGTTTAGGTCTGGAGACATGCTTGGCCAGTCAATCATCTTTGGCTTCTTTAGCAAGGCAGTGGTGGTCTTGGCGATGTGTTTGGGAATCGTTATCATGTTGGAATACTGCCCTGCAGCCCAGTCTCCAAAGGGAGGGGTATCATGCTCTGCTTCAGTATGTCACAGTACATGTTGGAATTCATGGTTCCCACAATGAATTGTAGCCTCCCCCTTCCCCCCCTAGTGCCGGCAGCACTCATGCAAGCCCAAACCATGACACTCCCACCACCATGCTTGACTGTAGACAAGACACACTTGTCTTTGTACTCCTCACCTGGTTGCCGCCACACATGCATGACATCATCTGAACCAAATAAGTTTATCTTGGTCTCATGGGACCACAGGACATGGTTCCAGTAATCCATGTCAATAGTCTACTTGTCTTCAGAAAACTGTTTGCGGGCTTTCTTGTGCATCACCTTTTAGAAGAGGCTTCCTTCTGGGACGACATCCCTGCAGACCAATTTGATGCAGTGTGTGGTGTATGGTCTGAGCACTGACAGGCTGATCCTCCACCCCTTCAACCTCTGCAGCAATGCTGGCAGCACTCATAGGTCTATTTCCCAAAGACAACCTCTGGATATGACGCTGAGCACATGCACTCAACTTCTTTGGTCGACCACTACAAGGCCTGTTCGGAGTGGAACCTGTCCTGTCTTGCCCACCGTGTTGCACCTCAGTTTCAGGGTTTTGGCAATCTTATTGCCTAGGTCATCTTTATGTAGAGCAACAATTCTTTTTTTTTTTCAGATTCTCAGAGTTTTTTGTCATGAGGTGCCATGTTGAACTTCCAGTGACCAGTATAAGAGCGTGTGAGAGTGATAACACCAAATTTAACACACCTGCTCCCCACCTGAGACCTTGTAACATTAACGAGTCACATGACACCGGGGAGGGAAAATGGATAATTGGGCCCAATTCGGACATTTCCATTTAGGGGTGTACTCACTTTTGTTACCAATGGTGTAGGACATAATGGCTGTGTGTTGAGTTATTTTGAAGGGACAGCGAATTTACACTGTTATACAGGCTGTACACTTACTACTTTGCATTGTAGCAGGGTGTCATTTCTTCAGTGTTGGCACATGAAAAGTTATAATAAAATATTTACAAACGTGAGGTGTGTACTCACTTTTGTGAGATACTGTATGTAACTATAGGGGGTTATTTTACATCATGGGCTTCACTCCCTGGTTTATCGTAATCACAATTGGCATTGCTCAACTTGAAGGATTGGTGGTTTTAATTGGGAAAATTAATGTTTTCATTATAGAACACCAAAATACATCATTATGCCAAAAAGAATACAAAGACAACATTTATATTGTTTATTTTAAGCAGCAGAGTAGATTAAGCTACAGTTCTGATCCTATATCTTGTTGCTACATTATTATAGGTCCCCCATTGTGCGTACTTGAGTTTCCAGTACTGATGATTTGTTTTCACTCTGGTCACCAACTAAACAATCAGTAATTCCTCTGGTTGTATTGTTAAATGAAGCAGCTTCAGAATAGAGGTACATGACATCAATCTGGAATTGGGCTATTATTAACTAAAGCTAATATGTACGGTGTAGGCCATGGTCGAGAAATTTTGCTTCCTTTAAATGGATTCCAGTTCACAGTTCTTGGAGTAACAGGACATGTATTTCCAGAAGACTAGGTACTGTTACCCGTGAAGGTTAGTTCTAGATATGTCTTTTCCGAGTTTAAGGTTCTATGCCCCAGCTCTCGAAGTTAAATGTTAGGAAAATGATCAAATTTTTGAAACCTTGGTTTGTTTTTAGCGTCTGGAGCAGGCGAAGCCCCATTGCCAGGGATATATGGCAAGAGTTGACTCTGGAGGAGAAAACAAATATATGAACAGTGGTTAAGTGATTATAGAAAATGTTAAGATATGGGACCTCCTAAGCTTGTCCCATGTAGCACATTGAGGAATTAACCAATTATTTATGTCTCACATTTTTTGCAAATGTGGTACTTAGGTCTTACCTGTTGTATTCTTCTCCTGCCTTTGCCTCTCCTCTTCTCTGTTTCCTCGCGGGTGGAATTAAAATAAGCACTCTCTATCAGCTGCTCACAGGTGTGCCGATCATCTGGATTCATACGCAGACAGCTCTGGGAACACAGGCTCTAGTCATTACCTTTACAATGCCGCACAGTAGGTAACTAGAGCTGGTTTCATAGCACTTCAGAAAGTTCACTAATTCATAGTAAACTTTTTAAAATGTCTAATTCAAGAAGAACACCAGGTTTTGTAATTAGATATAACATTGATTTCCTTATTTATTTTTACCTTCATGAAGCTCATAACCACAGGCTGGATGTTTGTGAATTTCTCCTCCAACGTTTCCTACAGGAAAAAAAAAAAAAAAGAATAATGTCAAATTGCTCTCAGTGAACTGTCTTTGGGTAAATACAAAAAACATAATTTAAAAGAAAAATTTTAAAAACTGGATTTTCTGAAATCTATATTAAACTTAAGATAGCTGGAAATTTCTAAAATGTTCTTCATTTGTAGCAGAAAAAAATAAATAAATCAATAAAACCCAGAATTAGAGGATTTCCAACCAGTTTGGACAATAAAGATTCATAGAATTCTGCACATTCTGGTTCCATTAAAGTAGTGTAAAGTAATTATAACGGACAAGTAGTCATTCAAGATGAGTGGGTTGTGGACCATTGATTTGTTTATTATGCATTCCTGGGGGTGTTAAGAAGGAGGGTCATACCACGTCCCCAGGGTCAGGTTCAGGGATGCTGGCTCCATGAAAGAACTGGTTGCTGTGGAAGATATACTGGTGCCTTGGGATCAGCTTTCCTGCAAAACAGAGAAGATGGTAAAGTAACTCATTCCTCTAGTACTGAAATATCCCGTATCGAACACCTCTAGTATTAAAATATCCCGTATCGAACACCTCTAGTACTGAAATATCCCGGATCTAATACCTCTAGTACTGAAATATCCCGGATCTAATACCTCTAGTACTGAAATATCCGTATCTAACTCCTCTAGTACTGAAAAATCGTATCTAACACCTCTAGTACTGAAATATCCATATCGAACACCTCTAGTACTGAAATATCCATATCGAACACCTCTAGTACTAAAATATCCCGTATCGAACACCTCTAGTACTGAAATATCCCGTATCGAACACCTCTAGTTCAAAAATATCCTGTATCGAACACCTCTAGTACTAAAATATCCCGTATCGAACACCTCTAGTACTGAAATATCCGTATCTAACTCCTCTAGTACTGAAAAACCTTGTATCTAACACCTCTAGTACTGAAATATCCCGTATCTAACACCCCTAGTGCTGATAAATCTCGTATCTAACACCTCTAGTACTGAAATATCCATATCTAAGCCCTCTAGTACTGAAATATCCCGTATCTAACACCCCTAGTGCTGATAAATCTCGTATCTAACACCTCTAGTACTGAAATATCCATATCTAAGCCCTCTAGTACTGAAATATCCCATATCTAACACCCCTAGTGCTGAAAAATCCCGTATTGAACACCTCTAGTACTGAAATATCCCGTATCTAACACCTCTAGTACTGAAATATCCATATCTAAGCCCTCTAGTACTGAAATAGCCCGTATCCAACACCTCTAGTACTGAAATATCCTGTATCTAATACCTCTAGTACTGAAATATCCCGTATTTAACACCTCTAGTACTGAAATATCCCGGATCTTATACCTCTAGTACTGAAATATCCCGTATCTAACACCTCTAGTACTGAAATATCCCGTATCTAATACCTCTAGTACTGAAATATCCCGGATCTTATACCTCTAGTACTGAAATATCCCGGATCAAACACCTCTAGTACTGAAATATCCCGGATCTAACACCTCTAGTACTGAAATATCCCGGAT
Organism: Pelobates fuscus; assembly: GCF_036172605.1. NCBI lineage: Eukaryota > Metazoa > Chordata > Amphibia > Anura > Pelobatidae > Pelobates > Pelobates fuscus. The sequence goes on along the minus strand of NC_086324.1, from coordinate 167,507,855 downwards.
CTAACACCTCTAGTACTGAAATATCCCGTATCGAACACCTCTAGTACTGAAATATCCCGTATCTAACACCTCTAGTACTGAAATATCCCGTATCTAACACCTCTAGTACTGAAATATCCCGTATCTAACACCTCTAGTACTGAAATATCCCGTATCGAACACCTCTAGTACTGAAATATCCCGTATCTAACACCTCTAGTACTGAAAAATCTAGTATCTAACACCTCTAGTACTGAAATATCCCGTATCTAACACCTCTAGTACTGAAATATCCCGTATCTAACACCTCTAGTACTGAAATATCCCGTATCTAATACCTCTAGTACTGAAATATCCCGGATCTTATACCTCTAGTACTGAAATATCCCGGATCTAACACCTCTAGTACTGAAATATCCCGGATCTAACACCTCTAGTACTGAAATATCCCGGATCTAACACCTCTAGTACTGAAATATCCCGTATCGAACACCTCTAGTACTGAAATATCCTGTATCTAATAACTCTAGTGCTTATTATCTCCTAATACCTTTAATCCTGGGATACTCTGTATATGATACTATTATTACTGTATGGTATACTGAGGGTTTTTCAAACAAGCCTCTAAGGAAACCATCAGTGCAGAGCTCTAATTATCACCAGTGGAAAATGCTCAGCTGCTAATTATCGTCACGTTTTTTCCCCTCTTTAGTTCTTACCAAGGGTTCGGATAATGAGGTAAAGCTGGTCCACGTCAGATTTTCCTGGCCACAGAGGCTGCCCGGAGAGGAGCTCAGCAAAGACACAGCCCATAGCCCATACATCAACTGCCGCTCCGTACTGTGTGTCTCCCACCAGGAGCTCTGGGGACCGGTACCAACGGGTAGCCACGTAATCAGTGTAATCATCACCGGGCCGCGCTGGAGAGAAACACAGCAAATGGCACCTTTAATTATAAGCTACGCTAGTGATGACTGATCTTTCTTCTGCTGTCTTTGCACTATAACCACCTCAAAGTTCAAAGGCAGCATTCACTGAGATATGACATTCAATGCCACATTAACATTAATAATGTATTTAAATATAATCACGGACAATACCATTATAAGATAGAATAATGTTCTTACTGGTGAGGGTCATTCTGCTATCAGGTGGTGAAATACTCACTTAAAATCCGTGCAAATCCAAAATCACAGAGTTTTATCACGCCTTGCTTGGTGAAAAGAATATTCTCAGGTTTGACATCTCTGTGGATACACTGGAAGGAGAAAAAAGATCAGAATGATGTCTACATCAGAGTGCGCCATGTTGGAACAGCCAAGCAGTGAGTGGGCCACCTCTGCAAGGAACGAGGAACGAACCCGCGATCACTGCCTCACTGTCCTGTGCTGTTATTAGCTCTCTTACTAGAGGACAAAGACATCTTCACATTGCTACAGTATCTTCACCTGATATCTACCTTCACTACAATATTGTAAACCATCTAAATATGGCTAAAGTAATAGCTAACACCCAATACTCACATTATTCTTATGGCAAAAGTTTACTGCTTGAAGTATCTGCCACATAATGTTCTTTGTCAAAGAGTCAGGAACTCTGCAAATGGAAATGAGAAAAGTTATTACTTGGGAGAGTTTAAAACATAAACATCTCTCTAACGAAGCTCTAACTAGGCTGTGTATTGCATCAGAGATAGTAAAAATCTGTTAATCTCCTCAGCATTTCTATGTCCAGAACAGCATCATTCCCTTACGATGTTCCAGGGGCTAAAAGCGTGCTCGGACATATGCTGAGTTAAGCCATTTAAAGGACCACTATAGGCACCCAGACCACTTCAGCTTAATGAAGTGGTCTGGGTGCCAGGTCCATCTAGGATTAACCCTTTCTGCTGTAAACATAGCAGTTTCAGAGAAACTGCTATGTTTACTTATGGGTTAATCCAGCCTCTAGTGGCTGTCTCATTGACAGCCGCTAGAGGCACTTCCGCGCTTCTCACTGTGATTTTCACAGTGAGAAGACGCCAGCGTCCATAGGAAAGCATTGAGAATGCTTTCCTGTGGACTGGCTGAATTCGCACGCGGCTCATGCCGCGCATGCGCATTCAGCCGATGACGGGGAAAGGAGGCGGAGAGTCCCCACCGCCGAGGGAGCCCGGCGGTGGAGAAAAGGTAAGGGATTAACCCCTTCCTCACCCTAGAGCCAGGCGGGAGGGGGACCCTAAGGGTGGGGGTGGACCTAGAGACCCTATAGTGCCAGGAAAACTGGGCACAACCCATAGCTAACTTTTACTTAGTTATCGAGTAGTGTACAAACTCACATGTGACAGCTCCAATTAAAAGAACACTCTAGCGTGAGGAATTAATTTTAAAAAGTGTTACTTACCTGCCTGCCTGCCAGTCTCGATACTGATAGTCTTAGCGAATTCAATGCTTTCCCACATTGTGGGGCTGAATGTGGGACTTGCAAAGAGTGCAGGAGACCTCATCCAGGACGTCCGTCTAGTGATTGTCACAGTGAGAGAGTGACAGCCACTAGAGGGGGTATTAGGCTTTTTTCTGAAAATGTAGAGTTTACACTGCTCAGTCTGCACGGACATGCTATATACATTTAGCTCTAGGAGTTCTGGTGTCTATAGTGTACCTTTAAATATTAGGGGAAGAAAGTGATTAAGCAGCAACCTAAAATATTTGATTTTTTTTTAATTTTTATTTCAAATGTTCTATTTTAGTTTATAAACTCACCATAATTCACTGTAAAAATTAATGTTTCCTACTTTCTGTGACTAAAATTAAATACATTTTGACTTCAGCTTCATAAATATCTTCTGCCATAGCAGTAAGAACAATGGGGCATTTCGCTGACTAGGAGGGCAAAACCTCACAAATCCTCCCGTCATTCATTAGATTCTCATACGTGTCAGATGCTGGTGATTTAGCACAACCTCCCCGTCCTGTAAATGGGTTTACATAAAAGCTTACTTTAGCTTTTTTAGTTTAGTTTTTTTTTCTGCACTAAAACAGGAATTCACCAGGGGAATACAAATTGAAAATTTTAGGAATACGAAAATTTTTAAGATTTGGCAATTTTGTCCTATAATTTGAAATTCCCATCCGGTTGCTGACAATGCTTTGTTTAGAAAATAACCCATGTTCTGCTGGAGCGCTGAGGTCCAGAACTGTCCGTGAAAAAAAAATGACTTATTGACCTGCAGCTCACTCGCAGCATCCACATACCTGGGATCTCCAAACCTCAATGGTAACGCTCTTTATCACTAAGCACTCACCCGTTGGGGTGTTTTTCAAGCTCATTAAGAACAGTGTGATCACAATATTCAAAGACGAGATGAAGCTTTCGTTTCCTCCTGAACACCTCCAGCAAATTCACCAGGTTGTTGTGTTTTAGTTGCTAGATAGAAAGAAGTTTTAGATTAAGGGGGATTATTCGCTAAACAGTAAATTGTGGTCAATTTGAAAAATGAATTTGCAAGCTCATGTCAAAGCAGCAATGCTGGGCTTAGCTCCAGTTTGAATTCTCTATTAAAGCCACCATTTAGGGAATATACTTCCAAGAATCTGAAGTTAATCTTTTGCCTGTCCGCACACTATCTAATACACAGAACCATCCAAATAATTGTATCTCAGGAAATTGTATTGTTACTAGTATATATAGGTTAGATTTTATCCTTCAATCCCATGCTTGATCCTACCTAATTAATTATCTTCCTTACCTGATGGGAGTGAGGGAGCTGTGTTACTTCGTGTGTATCAATTTACATATGCATAGATAATCTTAGTTAAGAAACCTGGCTTAAGCTAAGAGAAAAATCTGAAGATTGCCCCAAATACAGGGCTAACTACAGAGCACTTCTACTGAAACAAGATTAATTGTGATGGATACCACGTTGCGCTGGGGTTTTGGGAAACCCGAATCACCTTTGGAAAGCCTGGGTCAAGGGGAACCCTTAGGTCACACACCATCATATGGATCTGCTACATTTTGGCTCCCCGGAAACAGAATCTCTTTGGTTTGGGAGTTAGTGTGGGCCATGGGAGTTGTGTGAGGAAGATGGAGTTTTGGGTTTATTTGCTTCCTCCGATTTCTAAGTCACCCTATGCCTATTTGAGGGAAAGGGTGGCCAAGAATACCAGTTTGGTTGTCCAGGCAAACCTCAGGGACTAAGTCAACCATTGGAACTAGGTGTAGCCAAAATGCTCCAACCGTCAGACTTAGAGACACAGAGCAGGAGATGACTATCAGCTGGAGATCTTAGTGCAGGAAGAAGTCTTATTGTGTGGAAATCTCTGAAGGTCTCCTGTACTATTAACACTGCAGTCTGGTCCGGTAGAAGAGGTACTCAGAGATCCCAGCTTTTGCGACTGATTCTGAAGTGCTCCAGAGTCCCTGGTAGCAGCGAGGAAGCTGACCTAGCAGAAGTATTTCGCCGGAGTACAGGAGCTTGGTCACATTTCGTGGCAGAAGTGGGATGGCTTCCTAGCTATTGGGGAAACATTCAAACCACCAGCGGGACCCCTGCACATCTTCCAGAACTCATGGAGGTGGATAGAGCTAGCACCCATGCTGTTTTCTCATGCGATGAGGAGTTCCAGAGGAGAGTGTTGGAGAGATTGGCATTCTTCGGAGCCAATCCATCTGCAAAAGTGGTGCAACAGATATTGGAGGATGTGCACACAGAGATGGATCTACAGAGGCAGATCTGCCTGGCCAGCCATGCACGAGCAAAAGCAGGTAACAGAGTAGAGAAACCCAGGTAGCAGACCTCAGAGTTTCAGTAGCAAATGCAGGAAGCTATGGCCCAGTTGGATGGTCCTGTCCTGGATGAGAATGAGTCTGGAATGAGGTCCTCGAGGAGCTTCAGGTTCTCCAGGAAAATTCCTTCCCAAACCCCAGGGCAAAGTGATATTCGTCACATTTCTCCCAATTCCAATGGAGACTAACTGGATAGAAAATTATCATATCGCATGGAGTCATCGGGTGACCTTCAATCATTTTGTTCTACATAACATTAGGCTAATATAAAACTGGTTATTATTACAACAATTTTGACTAAATGTAAAACATTTGCATGCATTTGTTTTGGAAATAGTTCAGACAGCTTTTTATGAAATGAACATCCTGAGTTTTGGCAGAACTTGCTAAATTTGTTTTTTCAAAAATAACAAACAAAACCTTCTGAAACATACAGAAATACCAATCTTAGAATAAACTACTAACTACAATGTTTGTACATAGGTGTAATACCCACGGGTAGGAGAGTCTGTTGCTTTGATCATACAAAGCATCTATTTTATATACGACACTGCAGGCCGCTATTACATACTGCAAAGAAGCTCTGTAGCATGCTATGGGCTGTCCCTTTCCCTCTCAGGCTGCTAGAATCATCCACACAGTTTGACCTACAAAGGCATCTCTACAGTATGAGGGAGATGTGGAATTTGCAGTGCCTGAGCTGAATAGAGATATTTGTTTCTATGCAAAGAATTGCAAAGTGCAATTGTAACCTGCTATGGAAGCCATATAAAAAGTACCGTATTCAAATGATAAAAATTTAATGTACCATTATAGCAGCACTAACATTATATATATTGGGAATTTCAAAATAGTATGATATCATTACAACAAAAGATAATTTTTCGCATGCGCACATGGGGCTGGAAGGGTAATATATGCTCAAAATTACTGTGACACCACCACCACTTAAAACTTGCCTTTTCTCTGCTATTGCAAAAAATGATAGTATCCATTACTGTTAGAAAGTAAATATGACCCAATACATGCAAGATTCAGAGATGGTACCTTCAGCATGCGAATCTCACGCAGAGCTATCTTTTTAATAACCGGATCATCTTCAGACTCAACAAATTTCTTGATGGCAACCACTTGTCCGCTCTCTTTATTGCGACATTTAAACACCACCCCGTACGACCCTTCGCCAATTTTTGCCAGCTTCTCGTATTTCTCCATTTCTGGACTAGGAAAAGGCACAAATAATATTTTTAATCGATATCAGCCAAACCAAATGCTGTCAGTAACGGAAAAACACTATCCGAGGGGTGAATGTGAGACCTGTAACGAAATGAGGGAAACTTTACACGGTTTCAGGACACAAAGTACTGGCATTTGCATATCATGAATTTAGAATTGATACACATGAACATTTAGCGGCTTATTCATTTAAGTCCTAATTGTAGTAAAATGCAGCCTAAATGTTATATTCAATTGTTACAATTCTGACATCAACGAATGAACATTAGGCTAACAGTTCGTTTTATAGAAATGGTGGATTAACAAACGCTTAAATTGCTGGTTTGGAAATATATCTGAAATTGAGAGTTAGAGATATTTTCAAGTATTCTAACCTAATTTTTGTAACTCAGTTATTCAATACACTACAATGGACAGGTTAGTCTTTAGCAATGAAACATCCGTGTTTCTGTCAGGGAGTTTATTAACAAACACAGAATTGTAATGAATAGAAAACCGGGTTATTTTTTTTTTTTTTTTAAATTCATTATTTTTGTAGTGCACGTAAAGGAAACAGGCAAGCTTGAGGTGCCCCAAAAGCAATCCTCAGGAGATTCCCACGCTTAACATGCGATGTATACGATTAACTGGCACAATTTTATATTTTATCAGGCTTATTAATGTAACGTTAAAACATCGGTTGAAATGTAAGTATATTATGTAAACAGGATTGGTTCATGCTTGAATTAGGTTAGTGGCAACATAGATAGTACAGGTAGTGTAGTGAAACGCTAGTGATAACATTTAGCATATACATATGTATCTGCGTGATATTAAACAGGTCGCTTATATAGTATAACCAGTTAGGGCAGATTCGCTTATAAGTACATTAGTTGCGCTTATGGTTATAAATACGTGTCTTACATTTAATGTGATATGTTTGCCTCATGCGCATAGCGGGGACATGTGAGTGGCAATATAAGCAAGCTTGATACTACTACTATAGTATAGACTTCACTTGATGGGCAATTGTATAACAGTGCTGTAATAAACATAATGCTTCCGTGGGATTTGCCTAAAGTGTGAACTCTGATATAAGGTGTGATGCCTCTGTGTGTGGAGGAGGGTAAAACAAATATGCGTAACTGTATTAAAAAGACTAACAGGTTTCCACATGATGGTATAATATTCAAGAGTACATCTGCCTAGTGCACTTAGATTAGGTAGATTCAGGAGTTAAACATAGATGAGATGAGACGTTAGCTACTAAGCAAACCTACAGGTGAACAAATGTATAGTTCTCATGGCCTATACGTGGGTAAAGAATGTAAGGAGCTTAGCATGCCAGTCCACCTGTGCCTAGCCGATGCCCAGTCTGGAGGCCTTGACTGTAGCCCTGGGATGGACGTTTATTCCTTGTACGCGGTAGTGCTGCATGTCAGATCCACTGAAATTGACACTCGTCGTGGACCATTGTAGATAGTTATCCGTGTCTCCCATTATGGTTTCTCGGTGTCGCCTTGTGGTTGGCGTCCAGGGAGCGCCCCGTAGGTATTGCTCATTGTATAAGTTCCAGGTATAGTGTCTGAGGCCTATATATCTCATCCGAAGATTACTTTGTCTGGCTGACTGTGTGGGAGTAGTGTCGTGCGTGGCCCTTGTAGCGTGCAAAATGGTCGGGTCGCCCATGCAGGTCAGGGATCCCCCAGCGCTCCCCCGCCCCCCTGGTTGTCAGGTCCCGGCCGGACCCCAGCCCGGCCCAGGCCGCCCCCCAGTAGCACTGCAGCCCGGTGGGCACTCGGGGGCAACATGGGCTGTTGCGGTCCCCCCACCCAAAGAGTCCGCACCCCCAGTGTCCCCTGCACCTCCCCCGTACCTCCAGTGCCCCGGTGGGTCCACAGCCCACTCCATATGTCTCTCCCATCTCCGGCCACTACTGCTGAGCAGGGGCTGCACAGCCTCTCAGCCACCAGTCCGCCGGAGGCGTGCACCGCCAGCTCCGCCGGGCTCACAGCGGTGGGGACAAGTTCCTCCGGTTGCCCACCTCATCCGGAGGTGGAGCGGTCATGGCAGCAGCTCCCGGGCCGCCCGGGTGGTCCACCCGCGACCCCAACCCCCACGGGTCAAGCGGCGGGCGTGGGGTCTCCCCACATGCACGGGTCCGCCGTCTCCCGCTTCACACTGCTGGCGGGTCCCTTCGTGACAGCCTCTGCCAGTGTAGGAGAGCGGCACAGATTCCGGCTGGAAGCTCCTGCCTCGGCGTGTGCGGTCCCCATGTGGCCGGGATTACCCCCGCCGGCCGGGGGGGGGGGAAACAGGACCGTGCCCCGGACCGGTGTTGCCCTCCATGGTAGTGTGACTCTCCGGCATGTGTGCCTCTTGGTGCGATCCGTGAGGATGTGTCTCCTGGTCGTCAGGTTACACTCAGCAGCCGCATGTGTTTAGGCTTATGGCAGCTATTAGGCCGCGGGTGTCCGTTTCGGTGCAGTTGGAGTGCATTATGCCTCTTTCAGGTATCTGATTAAAGCTGGGGTTGTTCTCTGTTGAATGGTGTTGGAGGATCCAGCTTTGGAGCGGTTGGTACCGGCTTTTCATGTAATTTCCCTGGGCTCAAACCTGGAGCCCGAGCTCATGGCTTCCAGTCGGCCCAGTCGGCCCGGCGGCCCGGCCTCCCTGTTCACCGGGTTCTTAACTAAAGTAAGAATTCAGGGGGAATTTCATATTTAAGGTCAACATAGCCGATCTGGAAATATTCTCTAGTTAGCGATCCTTCCAGCTTAGCTACTCTGGCCTTAAATTTTGTATAATGCACTTAAGGTTACAGATCCACTAAACCCAGTGTTCATATTATTTCAATTGGCTTTAACTTCAAGCATACACTATAACAGAGCGCACACGTAATATAACATATACGATACAATGAATAAAAGCAGCTAGATACTATATAGACCCTTCCCAAGCTCCTACAAACAAGTACAAAAATAAAAAGTATCAGCGCTTAGGCAATCTTCCCCTTCTAAATTATATCGGGGGGGGGGTATAACCAATAAAATGACTGAATAGTGAGAGTCCCAAAATAGGAAATAGTTTTAAAAGGATACATGCCAAAATTGCTGGGGGCATAGTATAGATGGCACAGAGTTCCTTAGTGTTACTATTTGGTTCCAATCTCCAGTCCAGGGGAAACTATGTAGCCACCTTTTAGACAGGAAATAAACAGATATAGTGTAACACTGTTTATTTAAAAAAAAACAACTATGGAATCCCTTTGTAGAACTCTTACACAAAGTAGTGCTGGTACTTATCGCTAAGGACCACAAAGAGGCATACGTGCAGTACAGAATGGAGGTGATGGCAGAGTTACCCCTCCGTTGGTGTGATGTTGCGAGTTGTTTCCTTGCACTGGAGCCGACCCGGACCTCGTACACCTCGGGAGTCTCGTTGTACTGGCTTCCTAGCCTTCAGAGTTTGAAAATGCCGCCAAATCAGCGATCCACGCGTTTCGCCCGTGATACCGGGCTTTCTCAAGATAGGATGCCAAGGCAGAAATCTCGCAAATATATACCCTTTTCGTATAACTGAACTTATCAGTGCTCTTAACCCCTTAAGGACCAAACTTCTGGAATAAAAGGGAATCATGACATGTCACACGTGTCATGTGTCTTAAAGGCACCTCACATGTGAAAGTCCAGACAAATAAAAGTTCATAAAATCAATGTTTGCAGTGTCATCCTTACACAGAAAAAATATTAAAATCACATATGTTCATATAGAAAGCTTCCTAACAGGACATACAAGTTTAAATCATATATAGTGTCATAATTAATTGGAAAAAAAAAGGACATGATTTGTTCTTATGATAATCATGACAAATAGAGGTGAATTCATAATGCTATTTATATATATTTTTAATGTAATATGATGCTTCTATTTATCTCTAATGTCTATGATAACTCAAATAGTTAGAAAAGTTACTTATAATGTCAATTCATGAGATCAGTGCAATACAGAATATGAAGATAAAAAAAGTTACATTAGGAAAAAATCTTAAAACAGACCTATCTGTAAAATAAAAAGTATGTTAATGATAAATGAAAGGTACTAGATGAAAAAACATTAACTTAAGAATTATTCACATTACCGATAAAATTCGTAAAAAACAAAAACCATAGAAAAACACAGGAACAAAAACTATCATAATAAAACGGAAGTACTAATTTATACTTTATATAGCATACTACGGCAAGATAATATTCGTAGTGGTTATAGTATATTTGCTAATTTGCTAATAAAGTTTTAAGATTATAGATCCATAAGGAATTGTCTTTTTATATTATAGACATATTCACCTAATCTTGTTTTCAACATTCGTTTCGTTTGTCCCACATATTGTAAACCACAAGAGCAGCCTAATAAGTAGATGATCTGTTTGGAATTACAAGTCATACATTCCTTTATTTCGAACCTCTTTTTGGTAACTGGATTGAAAATCTGTGGTTTTACCAAAAGGTGGGCCTACTACTTTGCATATGCTGCAAGTACCACATTTATAAAAACCTTTATGGGAATTTAAAAAGTGTTTTTCAGGGGGTCAGTCTAATGTCACTGTGCAACGATTTATCCTTTAATGTAGGTGCTCCCCTAAAGATAATTCTGGGTTTCAAAGGTAGTACCGAAGATAAAACCTGACCTCGTTTTCATAGATCCCGGTGCCTAAAAATGAAAAATCAGAGGAGATATTAATATTATTTTTATTCCTAATAGTAGGGACAAGGAGATTGTTTCTGTCCACAGCATTAGCCTTTTCTATAGATGTAGATAGAAGTTGTGGATCATAAAGTGTTGATTTACTTTTTCTATTTGTTCTTTACATACATCCTGGTCAGGGCAGTTCTTCTTAATTCTGAGGAACTGTCCATATGGAACACTTGATAAGCCCGAGGGATAGTGACAACTTGAAGTCCAAATAAATAAAACTGTTGGCATCAACAGTTTTAAAAAAAGTTGGGGATTTTAAACTTCCTTCATCTACATATAAAACTAAGTCTTAAAAGTCAATGTTGCTGGCACTGTATTTGTAGGTAAAATATAGATTAAAACTGTTGTCATTGGGGGGCGGAGCCTGGTAGCCATCCTGTATAGACGCCATCTAAAATTGCTCTCTCGAACCCAGGAATAATCCATTGAATATCGCCCAAACCAAGCCCCATCGAGCCTCGACAAGCACCCAGTGTTGATCAGGGACACATACTGCATCGATTGATGCCTCTTTTCCAGGCACCCAAGCAGCTCAGGCAAAGGCGCAAATCCGCGGCCTACCGTGCAACGCCAATTCACGGCCTGGAGGCCTACCTCGGCGGAAGCCTTCTCGAGCACTACCCATCTAACCCGGACTCCGGCACCACTACCATGGGCCGCCGCTCACACAAACCCATGGCTGGCATACAAGACAGAGACATAGGGGAGATGTGGCATCGGCCTGTACAAGCTGAAATGGCATGCACCGCGCATCGACCCCCTACTGGCCACACACCCGAGCCAGACCGGGATATGCCAACCATGACAACTACTCCCCCGGCGGAACACCCACAGCTGCCCGAAACCCAAGATGACTCAGCCCCCACGACTAAAGGGGATTTAAAAGCACTCTGCATTAACATACAAACACTACTGGCGGCCGATGTCGCTATGGTCAAATCTGATATACAAAAAGTCACAGAAAGGGTGGGAACGGTAGAGGCAGACATCACCAACGTACAAGATACGGTGTCCACCCTCAAAGATTCGATCCAACGTCTCCAGGCAGAGCACCATGTGCTAGCTGGTCATATTATGTCGATGGAGGATAGACAACGCCGGACGCATATTAAAATCCGGGGCATCCCATCCACAGTCTCGACTGAGGAGCTGCCGCACTTCATAAGGCGGCTACTCACAACGTTGTTGCCACAGGCAGTCGCCAAACAAATAGCTCTGGACGGGATCTACAGAGTGACAAGCTCCACACGCATACCGCCCAGCACTTCCAGGGACCAGGGATGTTATCCTGCGCTTAGTGACAATATCAGACAAGATCCACATAATGACTGCCATAAAAGGCAAAACACCACTGGCCTTTGAGGGCGCACAGCTCTCCTTTTTCCAGGATGTTACCAGAGCCACATTGCTGAGGCGAAAGGCATTTGAACCTGTGACAACGGCACTGCACAAAGCTGGCATAAATTACAGGTGGGGGAACACAGGCGCACTACTCGTCCATCACAACGGGACTGCACACCATCTCACATCCCCAACCGGAGCACCCACCTTCATGAGGGCACTGGGACTACAACCCCCACAAAACGCCCATGTGACCGCAAGCCAACCGAGAGCTGGGAACCGGAGGACAGCCCTACCCACAGACAGTCAACGGATGAACCGCCGGCACTACCCACCTGACCCCACGTGAAAACTGAAACCAGGGGCAACACCCAGGGCAAAGCGGTGTCTACCACAATGAGGACCCAGACCTTAGTGGAGGAGGAGTGACCCCCTGACCACACACTGTGATTTTCCCTTTTTTCTTCTTTTTTTTTCTTTTCTATTGAATGGTACCACTGCAACCCCCCGGTTTCATGTTGAACTGTATGGGAGCCTCTGCATCCCCACGCTTACTTTCTCTATGGTAATTTGTATATGACAATTTTTCATTGATAAGTATTTTGGTTGAATCTGTTTCCTTATTATGCATATGCAATGTTGGGGCCCACATACCCAAGAGAGGGCTAGTTAGCCACACACGATTGATAGATAATGGGCGCTTACCATAGTTTAACGCCACTCCGCCAACCCCCCCTCATCCCCAGGGTTAAAGGGGACAAAGGAGATGCCACAAGTCGAAGCACCCCTCATACTTGCCACCCTAACCTTATTGGAAACTACAGCAGCTCCACTGGCGAGTACACATAGGCATCCAGAACCACACGCCTGTACTAACCTGCTACAAATATTTACCACCCTCACACTTGGAGTATCCCAAGGGAATATAACACACTCAGACCTGCTACAACATTCTCAATCCCGGGTATGTCACCAAACCTATATGCTAAATTAAATTAAAATGTGCTTAAAATCTGAAAACGGAGGGGGCGGGGCCTAACCGCAGAGCCGAGAGGTCGCAGAAAAGAGCTGCTCCTGCACCTCGGGACAGAAACCTCGGGTTCAACGCCTAAAACTTACCGTAAATTCCTCAAACGAGTATCCAGCAGAAAGGCGAGACCGGGGGCTACCTACCGATACCAAATATGTGGCATACCAAGCAGAAACCCTCGAAGTACCCCTCAAGGCCTGCCTGCATAGCCGGCACAGGGGAGACGGCCGCTTCCCTGATGCCTCCAACAGAGATAAACATGATTACGGGCCCTAACCCCCCCCCCTATGGACCGGTGGGGGTCATCCCGGTCCCAGGAGGACCACCCCAGAAGCTGTGGCAGCAACCCCAACGGGATCGACCTGTAAGCAAAATGGCGGAGACTACACTCGAGCCAACAGGCCCAACAAAGGAGACCGACATCCTAGCCCGGCTGGACGCCACGTTTACAGCGTTTTGGGACAAACTAGCAGACCGGCTGAGCACAAGTAAGGCTAAAGCTTCAGACCCACCTAAGGCACCGCCATATCGCTCTCGTCCAAAGCGCACACGTAGTCAAGCCAAGCGCGCCAAAAAAGTATGGCGGAGAAGAAGACGCTCTCTCCTGCAGGCAGGGACACACACGAGGCGGCGCCCGACAGCACGGCACAAAGTACAGCAAGCCGCACCCAAGCAGATGAAAACAGAGCTGCTAACCATGAGAGCTGGGAAGAGCCTGCACTCACACCCGAGAGGGGTCCACACCACGCCTGCAAATATACCGGGGAAAAAGAAGATCTATCCACATCTCAGCAAACGGGCAGCAAAGCACATGAAGCACACAGGCCTGGTGGTCGGAACGGAAGGCAACCAGCACAGCACAACACCCCACACGGACGACAACAAAGCCCAATGCGAAGCAGAACCAGCTGCAGCAAAGCAGATTCCAGAGAAACAAAGCTGTTGGGAAACCTATACACGGAACCCAGGAAGGACCACACCAGCCAGAACGGGAGTTGGGTGAAGCAACCAGGACTTATGCACTCCACGGCCTACAGCCGCAACCCTGCCTGTAAGGCAGAGACGGACACTCATAGCAGCCGACAGTAAAGTATAAGACTCTCCTTTACATGGGGAACACCCACCCTACACACCCAGCTATAGGCACTAGCAATGTTACGCTTATAACTTAACTCTCACCGGGGCCACTTTAGACGTAACATAAAGTCGTGCGTTAATTAAACCCGTACCTGTGACCCTTACACCTAAGTATATGTTAGACTTAGCATACTGTAGGAATAGGCTGAAGCAGCTCAGACAAAGCGACTGAAACTACTAGCTGGACTGATTGTTCACTCTAGTTAAAATGGCGACGTTTTCGTATTAACTTAACTTAATCTATGACATTAACCTGTTATTGTTTCAAGTTGTAATGTTTGACCTAACCCTGTATCACACCTTCCCAGATAAGATGAACTGACAAACTACTTGATAAGCGACAATTATATATAAAATGTGCAGAACCCTCTAATGCCTGACTATTGTAACATGATGTCTAATTACATGTTTTCCTTGCTGTTGTGGCATGATAAGCACGTCTTGTTGAACCCTTGCACAAATAAAATAAAGAATTTTAAAAAAAAAAAAAAAAAAAAAAAAAAAAAAAAATCTGAAAACGTGTATGTTAACGCCAATGCATTGATCTGCTTGAAACCAAACTGCAACACTGTCTCCAAATGTTTCTGTTGACATGTTATACCAAGCACAAATAAATAAAGAATTAAAAAACAAAACAAAAAACTATTGTCATTAATATATGATAAAAAAATTCAGAAGATCCGTCTCAGATCCTTCCCATATAAAAAAACCTGGACAGAGAAAAACTTATTTTTTAGGGGATGTAGAGGAGGGAAGAGAACCCGGAAAGAGAACCAAGTGGTAGAAACAGAGGGCATTTTTAATTTGACTGATGTGGTATTGAACAAAGACCAAATTAAAGTCCTAAATAAATGTCTCAAATATGCCCCGAAGATTAAATTAGACCCGTTTTTTAATTTTCTAAATTTACAGAAATTCATGAGAACACTAACATTAAAACGTTTTTTTTTTTTTTTTTATGAACAATCGAATCCCGTCTAACATTGAGTCTAGTACAAGTATGTATAAACACACTACCCTAAATAATAAATCTACGTTTTGCCCCAGTAACCCCCAATCTATTAACGCATTCAATTTAGCAGTTATGGCTAATCTGGAAAAAATTCCTGATAAAATCCCGGGAAGTAAGTATAATCTTAGATACAAGAAAAAAAGGCATTACAGGACCCAAGTGATAATAAAATGATAACAATCAAACCTGCAGATAAAGGCGGGGGTATAGTATCAATCAAAACCACCGATTACGATACAGAATGTAACAGAATCCTTAGTGGTGATAATACTTATAAACACCTAAATAAAGATCCCACTTTAGATATTAAAACAACTATTTTTTACTCTTTCAGAAAAAGGGAGATATATGGGAACTTTAACAAAAAAAGAATTTGATTATGTAACGATTTTATATCCTAAGAAATCTGTATTTTATTATTTCCCTAAGATACACAAAAGTCTTCCACAACCCCCAGTGGAGACCAATTATTTCTGGGATAGGGTCTCTTACATCTAACCTCTCCCAGTACATTGATGCATTACTCCGTTTGTAAAACTTTCAAGGTCATATCTAAAAGACAGCAGTGACCTGCTAAGATCCAGTCAGGGAATAAAATGGAAGATACATTTATTGCTGGTAACCTGCGATGTGACATCGCTATATAGTATCATCCAGCACAATTTAGGGATTAAAGCTGTAAGACAAACGTTATATGCCCATCAAGAAATGCATTTGGAGCAAATTGAATTTATAATTGAATGTATTGATTTTATTTTAACAAACAACTTTTTTTGGCACAAGGAGAATATTTATGTACAGACTACTGGTACAGCTATGGGAACTAGGTTTGCACCTAGCTACACGAATATTTTTATTAGGGATCGACCGATTATCGGTCTGGACGATATAATCGGCCGATATTCTGTATTTTCAGCAATATCGGTATCGGCCACTAAAGATACCGATATTGCCAATAATGCAGACCAGGGCCACGAGTCCCGCAGGCGTCACAGCATTGCCACAGGTTACCATGGCAATGCTCCGCGCTGCACACAGGCCGCAAGAGTTAGACAGGCTAGCTGAAGGGAGCTGCTGGGAAGGTAAGTAAGAGTGTGCTGGGCCCCCCAGGGAATGTCATATCCTCCTCCCAGGCCAGGTAAGAAGCAGGGAGGGGGGACTAAAACTAAATGTTTGCTTTTTTTGTGTGTGTGTATACCCCATCTCAACTGTTATCTCGTGCCCCACGAGATCATGGAAAATAGTCCATTCATTACAAACATGTTTAGTTATCTCCAGTCCCTTATCCCTGTGCCATGCCAATTATATTGGCACCACACTTAACTCATATAAGGAAGGGTTTGGGGAGGGGAGAGATTCTCCATTAAACATTTCAGTTAAAAGTGCTTGGCACTGAAATTGCTAAACTAACTCTGCAATGTTCCTGCCAATTTTAATTATTTTGTATGTCACTTTTTGTACAACCTCTTCACTACTTTAGTTGTGTAGTGGTTACTTTTGCTGCTTTTTTATTTTAGTTTTATTTTTTATGCTCGACCCTTGAAAATGCTCTTTAAATCCTTCATCTCACCCCAGAAATCATGTAACTCTCCTGAAACTGTCAGTAGAGACATCCACTTTCCACCTTCTCTCTGGTGGTGGTGAAATTAAAATTTATTTTAAGGATAAAAAAAAATAGTATATGCATCTATATAGATCTGTTGATAAATGTAATATACATTTTTTTAATTCCACCCCCATTCTACACACATTACATACCTACACAAAGACACACTACATTCATTATATACACACACTACACAAACACACTGCATTCACTATACACACACTACACAAACACACACTCTGCATTCACTATACACACACTACACAAACACACACACACTGCATTCACTATATACACATTACACAAACACACACACTGCATTCATTATACACACACTGCACAAACACACACACACTGCATCCACTACACACAAACACACTACACAAACACACAATCTGCATTCATTATATACACTCTACACAAACACACACTGCATTCACTATACACACACTACACAAACACACACTCTGCATCCACTACACAAACACACACACACTGCATTCACCATACACACATTACACACACACACACACACTGCATTCATTATATACACACACAACACAAACACACACTGCATTCACTACACACACACACACACACACACACTGCATTCACTAATCAAATACTCTCACTGCATCCACTACACACACACATATATTCTTGAAAACATAAAAACTTCTGACTGGCATGTATATTTTGTGCATTTACCTTAATATAAAAAAGATTTGCAAAAAAATCAATAAATAATAAACATGTTCACTTAACAGTAGATTTGTGTAGAAATGGTTTATTTTTTCAAATTTGTAAAAGTACAGAATAAGTTATCGGCTATCGGCCTGAAAGTTCACAGATTATCGGAATCGGCTCTAATAAATCAATATTGGTCGATCCCTAATTTTAACATCCTACTGGGAAAGTCTCCACATTTAGAAAGGACATAGCTGGTCTGCAAACCTAGCCCTATATAAACGTTACATAGATGACTGTTTTTTTTTTTATATAGGAAGGATATGAGACGGATCTTATGACATTTTTTATCATATATTAATGACAACATTTTAATCTAGATTTTACCTACAAATACAGTGCCAGCAACATTGAATTTTTAGACTTCGTTTTATATGTAGGTGAAGGACGTTTAAAATCCCAAACTTTTTTAAAAACTGTTGCTGTCATCAGTTTTATTTATTTGGACTACAAGTTGTCACTATCCCTCGGGCTTATCAAGTGTTCCATATGGACAGTTCCTCAGAATTAAGAACTGCCCTGACCAGGATGTATGTAAAGAACAAATAGAAAAAGTAAATCAACACTTTATGATCCACAACTTCTATCTACATCTATAGAAAAGGCTAATGCTGTGGACAGAAACAATCTCCTTGTCCCTACTATTAGGAATAAAAATAATATTAATATCTCCTCTGATTTTTCATGCCCTATTGTATTTAATTTTAGTGCTCAATCCAATCTTTAGTTTTTTTTTTTTTTTTTTAAAGCATTTTTAAGCCCTGGGATCTATGAAAACGAGGTCAGGTTTTATCTTCGGTACTACCTTTGAAACCCAGAATTATCTTTAGGGGAGCACCTACATTAAAGGATAAATCGTTGCACAGTGACATTAGACTGACCCCCTGAAAAACACTTTTGAAATTCCCATAAAGGTTTTTATAAATGTGGTACTTGCAGCATATGCAAAGTAGGAGGTCCACCTTTTGGTAAAACCACAGATTTTCAATCCAGTTACCAAAAAGAGGTTCGAAATAAAGGAATGTATGACTTGTAATTCCAAACAGATCATCTACTTATTAGGCTGCTCTATTTGGTTTACAATATGTGGGACAAACGAAACGAATGTTGAAAACAAGATTAGGTGAACATGTCTATAATATAAAAAGACAATTCCTTATGGATCTATAATCTTAAAACTTTGGCACCCGTTGCACTTAAAGTAACACTATAGTCACCTAAATTACTTTAGCTATATAAAGCAGTTTTAGTGTATAGATCATTCCCCTGCAATCTCACTGCTCAATTCACTGTCATTTAGGAGTTAAATCACTTTGTTTCTGTTTATGCAGCCCTAGCCACACCTCCCCTGGCTATGATTGACAGAGCCTGCATGAAAAAAAACTGGTTTCACTTTCAAACAGATGTAATTTACCTTAAATAATTGTATCTCAACCTCTAAATTGAACTTTAATCACATACAGGAGACTCTTGCAGGGTCTAACAAGCTATTAACATAGCAGGGGATAAGAAAATCTTAATTAAACAGAACTTGCAATAAAGAAAGCCTAAATAGGGCTCTCTTTACAGGAAGTGTTTATGGAAGGCTGTGCAAGTCACATGCAGGGAGGTGTGACTAGGGTTCATAAACAAAGGGATTTAACTCCTAAATGGCAGAGGATTGAGCAGTGAGGCTGCATGGGGCATGTTCTATACACCAAAACTGCTTCATTAAGCTAAAGTTGTTCAGGTGACTGTAGTGTCCCTTTAATGCAGAGCTATACTATAACCACTACGAATATTATCTTACCGTAGTATGCTATATAAAGTATGAATTAGTACTTCCGTTTTATTATGATAGTTTTTGTTCCTGTGTTTTTCTATGGTTATTGTTTTTTACGAATTTTATCGGTAATGTGAATAATTCTTAAGTTAATGGTTTTTCACCTAGTACCTTTCATTTATCATTAACATACTTTTTATTTTATAGATAGGTCTGTTTTAAGATTTTTTCCTAATGTAACTTTTTTTATCTTCATATTCTGTATTGCCCTGATCTCATGAATTGACATTATAAGTAACTTTTCTAACTATTTGAGTTATCATAGACATTAGAGATAAATAGAAGCATCATATTACATTAAATATATTTGTGTTAAGGGCTCATGATAGTACAGAAGATACAAACACTGATAAGTGTAGGATGGTATTAAAAGAGCAAGTCGGTTGTGGTGTGCCGGAACCGACGATGAGGTAGGCCTGTAAATAAAGAGGGCCCACCAAGAAGAAATGTAAAGAGAAAAGGAGTTAATAATGAGGAGTGGGTGGGAGGGTGATGCAGCGCTGACCTCGAACGATATGGAGCCAGGTAAGGGGTGTCCCTTAAGTAGGGAAGAGGTGTGTCATACGCCCCTCCCACAATTACAGGCCAAAAGGCCTTAATACATATAAATAGCATTATGAATTCACCTCTATTTGTCATGATTATCATAAGAACAAATCATGTCCTATTTTTTTTCCAATTAATTATGACACTATATGTGATTTAAACTTGTATGTACCGTTAGGAAGCTTTCTATATGAACATATGTGATTTTAATATTTTTTCTGTGTAAGGATGACACTGCAAACGTTGATTTTATGAACTTTTATTTGTCTGGACTTTCACATGTGAGGTGCCTTTAAGAGCACCAATAATTTCAGTTATACGAAAAGGGTATATATTTGCGAGATTTCTGCCTCGGCATCCTATCTTGAGAAAGCCCGGTATAACGGGTGAAACGCGTGGATCGCTGCTTTGGCGGCATTTTCAAACTCTGAAGGCTAGGAAGCCAGTACAACGAGACTCCCGAGGTGTACGAGGTCCGGGTCGGCTCCAGTGCAAGGAAACAACTCGTAACATCACACCAACGGAGGGGTAACTCTGCCATCACCTCCATTCTGTACTGCACGTATGCCTCTTTTTGGTCCTTAGCGATAAGTACCAGCACTATTTCGTGTAAGAGTTCTACAAAGGGATTCCATAGGTTTTTTTTAAATAAACAGTGTTACACTATATCTGTTTCTTTCCTGTCTAAAAGGTGGCTACATAGTTTCCCCTGAACTGGAGATTGGAACCAAATAATAACACTAAGGAACTCTGTGCCATCTATACCAGGGGTAGGCAACCTTTTAGCAGAACTGTGCCGATGTAGGATTGTGATGTCCTGTAGCATGCCAGTCCTATTTTTTTAAAATTGAGGTGTGTATGCTGCCGTATTCTGCTTGTGTTATTTTTACTGCAGTTGCTTTGTATCGTTGTATTTGTGCGGATATGAGCTATTATATTGTATATGTTCATTAGTTTATGGTATCGTGTATGATATATATGAATGTGGGCTGTGTATGGAATTGTGTGTGGATGGATATGTCACATTGTGTGTTTGGTAGTGTGTGGGGGCTGTTTGGGGTATTGTATGTGAGAGGCGGCATGTGGTGTTGTGTGCATGTATGTGGATTATTAGCGGGTTACGTTTGTGCGGATTGTGTGTATGTTTGTGTGTGGGCTGTTTGTATTATTTGTATGAGGGGAGGGTTATTCTGCATTTCTGTGTATATCTAGCAGTGAGGGTGGCTTTCCTGGCTTCCAGTGGGGACCAGGCTGGCCAGGTACAAGTCAAGGACAGGAGCTGCAACAGCAGCTGCGGGCTGCTCTACTACAGTGTGGATTTCCATTCACAAGTGCTGGGAGGAAGTGATCTGAGATCACTTCCTGTACGTGCTGCATGCTTAAATTGAGGATTGTCCTGCACCACCTTTTCGTATTAGGAGATATCTGAAGTTTGGTATCTGTTTGGCTCTAGCAGCCTTGAGTGCCGTGCAAAGACACCTTGAGTGCCGTGCATGGCACTAGTGCCGTAGGTTGCCTACCCCTGATCTATACTATGCCCCCAGCAATCTTGGAATGTATCCTTTTAAAACTATGTCCTATTTTGGGACTCTCACTTCAGTCATTTTATTGGTAATACTCCCCCCCCCCAATATATTTTAGAAGGGGATGATTGCCTAAGCGCTGAAACTTTTTATTTTTGAACTTTTGGGCTTCCACTTCAGCTGGCTCAGAGTAATGGGAGTTACCCTCCACAGAATATGCAGTGTCTACACTAAGTGAAGGGACTTTAACGACATGTGGGCCTTGCGCTATAGTTATACCCGCCACTATGACCAGCGCTATAATTACACTGGAACACCATCACTGCATTCTGTAATATATCAGACAGTCCTCAGCCAACATACCATTTAGTTGCATGGCGGCAGATACAAAAGTCAATATTTACAGCAGCTCAGCAGACCTCACGCAGTGCGCCATGACTGGGAACGCCCGGGATACAATGATTTATCATTTCACAACCACAAATGTATGATGTAAACAGAGTCTGTATACACTTAAACCTTTTCTGTGAGCTGGGATAATTCACCTGTACCAAAGCACTGCAGGACTGACTGCCATGACAGCATGCAAACATTTTCAGAAAAATACATTAACACGTTACAAGTGGAAGTTGGGCGTCTAGGGAAGCAGTAAATGATAACAGTGATATAGAAAGGTTAGTAGATACCTGGAATAGCCTTCCAGTGGGAGCAGTAACAGTGATATAGAAACGGTAGTAGATAACAAGAATAGCTTTCCAGTGGAAGCAGTAAAGGCTAACAGTGATATAGAACGGGTAGTAGATACCTGGAATAGCCTTCCAGTGGAAGCAGTAAAGGCTAACAGTGATAAGTAAAGGGTAGTAGATACCTCAAATAGCCTTCCAGTGGGAGCAGTAACAGTGCTATAGAAAGGGTAGTAGATACCAAGAATAGCCTTCCAGTGGAAGCAGTAACAGTGATATAGAACGGGTAGTAGATACCTGGAATAGCCTTCCAGTGGGAGCAGTAACACTAATATGAAAAGGGTAGTAGATACATGGAACTGCCTTCCAGTGTGGGCAGTAAAGGCTAATAATGATACAGAATGTGTAGTCGACACCTGGAATAGCCTTCCAGTGGAAGCAGTAACAGTGATATAGAAAGGGTAGTAGATACCAAGAATAGCCTTCCAGTGGAAGCAGTAAAGGATAGCAGTGATATATAAAGGTTAGTAGATACCTGCAATAGCCTTCCAGTGGGAGCAGTAACAGTGCTATAGAAAGGGTAGTAGATACCAAGAATAGCCTTCTAGTGGAAGCAGTAAAGACTAACAGTGATATAAAAAGGGTAGTAGATACCTGGAATAACCTTCCAGTGGAAGCAGTAACAGTGATATAGAAAGGGTAGTAGACACCTGGAATAGCCTTCCAGTGGAAGCAGTATCAGTGATATAGAATGGGTAGTACATACCTGGAATAGCCTTCCAGTGGGAGCAGTAACACTAATATGGAAAGGGTAGTAGATACCTGGAATAGCCTTCCAGTGGGAGCAGTAAAGGCTAACAGTAATATAGAAAGGGTAGTAGATACATGGAATAACCTTCCAGTGGAAGCAGTAACAGTAATATAGAAAGGGTAGTAGATACCTGGAATAACCTTCCAGTGGAAGCAGTAACAGTAATATAGAAAGGGTAGTAGATACCTGGAATAGTCTTCAGTAAAACGGTTATTCGGTGAAGTGAGAATTTATGGTGAATTCAAAATTAATTTCACATTTAAGGTCCAGGTAGCCACACTGGGAGCCTAGATTTAGAGACAGGCTACGTTGGCTTTAAATTTATAATTCCCTTTAAATGTTGAAATTATGTGATATAGAAAAAATAAATAAATCCATGGGTTTGCCTGTCAGTGGACCCAGTAATGTCTATCAGCAATAAAGCAATAGTAGTAGATACCCAGAACAGCCTTCCAGCACAAGTAGTAGAGCCTCACACAGTAAACAAATCTGATACATCCTTGCGGATTGCTACGTGTTTAGAACTTTGGGAAAAGGATAGAGACAGAGAAGGGCTGCGCCACATGAAATTAGACAGATAGTACTGAGAATCTTGTTCCAACAGTGCAAATAGTCACAGATAAAAGTGTCTCTTTATCAAGAAGTAGATGCAACTGTGTTTTTTGGTGTTTAGAAGTTTGCCCCACAATCCGGCTCTTTGTTTATAAATCTCTTTAACGCTTTTAAGAAATCAAACAGAATATCACTGTACCGGAGAAAGTGTATGTCAGATCTTTAGATACCTGCCGTGGAAATGGCATATAAATCACCCCGAATCGGTCGCCTTACAAAGAGTAATGGATTCCCAGCGACACCTGCTGTGGCCCCATAGACCTGGAGCTATACTCACCCAGTTCACTCACCAGCGGTCCGGCTAGTAATGGGAACCTATGGGTTGCCAGGGGTAACACCGCTCAGGCTGCCTTGGGGCTAACAAGGCCCCAGAGCCCTTCCTCATTCCCTGCAGATTTCTGTTTACAATGTCAGGCAAGGAGTTACCATGGCAAGGCCAGGCCCATGATCACATTTCAGGCCTATTTAACTCTTTGACTGGCCAGGAATGTCCAAACTAAAATCTCTGTTAGTCCAATAAAAAAAGGGTATTAAAACAAACAGCAATACTTCACTATTTTGCGAGCTAAAAAAACCCACAAGAATCTCTCATACAGAGAAATGGGAAGTAAAACTGGTTTTCTTTCCCTGTGCAGACTACTTTGTGTAAAAATGACCTTATAGCAGTATTTCTGACACTCCTGGCTGACCCATGAAACGTTTAATACATCGGTGTACAAAGGCGAAGGAAAGTCTGTGAAACTTATTTAGATTGTCACACGTTTCACAAGAACAATGTTATCAGCTTGTAAGCAAGCATTTAATAACACAAAGATAACATCAGTAAATGGTGAATATGCTGCTCTGTCAACAGTACTACTGGAGTGCAGAAAGGTATATACACACATCCCAAGTGTCCCTATTTAGGAGAACAGTCCCTATTTTGAGCCCAAATCCCACTGTCCCTGTTTTCCAGCCTAATGTCCCTCCTTTCTAGGCGCTCCATATTGTTGGTGTGTCTGAGTGTATAACAGAGCTCCACAGCAATAATACTGCCAGTAATGTGTCTGAGTGTATAACAGAGCCCCACAGAAATAATACTCCCAGTAATGTGACTGAGTGTATAACAGAGCTCCACAGCAATAATACTCCCAGTAATGTGTCTGAGTGTATAACAGAGCTCCACAGTAATAATACTCCCAGTAATGTGTCTGAGTGTATAACAGATCTCCACAGCAATAATACTCCCAGTAATGTGTCTGAGTGTATAACAGAGCTCCACAGCAATAATACTCCCAGTAATGTGTCTGAGTGTATAACAGAGCTCCACAGTAATAATACTCCCAGTAATGTGTCTGAGTGTATAACAGAGCCCCACAGCAATAATACTCCTAGTAATGTGTCTGAGTGTATAACAGAGCTCCACAGCAATAATACTCCCAGTAATGTGCCTGAGTGTATAACAGAGCTCCACAGTAATAATACTCCCAGTAATGTGTCTGAGTGTATAACAGAGCTCCACAGCAATAATACTCCCAGTAATGTGTCTGAGTGTATAACAGAGCCCCACAGCAATAATACTCCTAGTAATGTGTCTGAGTGTATAGCATAGCTCCACAGTAATAATACTCACAGTAATGTGTGTGAGTGTATAACAGAGCTCCACAGCAATAATACTCCCAGTAATGTGTCTGAGTGTATAGCAGAGCTCCACAGCAATAATACTCTCAGTAATGTGTCTGAGTGTATAACAGAGCTCCACAGCAATAATACTCCCAGTAATGTGTCTGAGTGTATAACAGAGCTCCACAGCAATAATACTCCCAGTAATGTGTCTGAGTGTATAACAGAGCTCCACAGTAATAATACTCCCAGTAATGTGTCTGAGTGTATAACAGAGCTCCACAGTAATAATACTCCCAGTAATGTATAACAGAGCCCCACAGCAATAATACTCCCAGTAATGTGTCTGAGTGTATAACAGAGCTCCACAGTAATAATACTCCCAGTAATGAGTCTGAGTGTATAACAGAGCTCCACAGCAATAATACTCCCAGTAATGTGTCTGAGTGTATAACAGAGCTCCACAGTAATAATACTCCCAGTAATGTGTCTGAGTGTATAACAGAGCTCCACAGTAATAATACTCCCAGTAATGTATGACAGAGCTCCACAGCAATAATACTCCCAGTAATGTCTCTGTGTGTTTAACAGAGCTCCACAGCAATAATACTCCCAGTAATGTGTCTGAGTGTATAACAGAGCTCCACAGCAATAATACTCCCAGTAATGTGTCTGAGTGTATAACAGAGCTCCACAGCAATAATACTCCCAGTAATGCGTCTGAGTGTATAACAGAGCTCCACAGTAATAATACTCCCAGTAATGTGTCTGTGTGTTTAACAGAGCTCCACAGCAATAATACTCCCAGTAATGTGTCTGAGTGTATAACAGAGCTCCACAGCAATAATACTCCCAGTAATGTGTCTGAGTGTATAACAGAGCTCCACAGCAATAATACTCCCAGTAATGTGTCTGAGTGTATAACAGAGCTCCACAGTAATAATACTCCCAGTAATGTGTCTGAGTGTATAACAGAGCTCCACAGTAATAATACTCCCAGTAATGTGTCTGTGTGTTTAACAGAGCTCCACAGCAATAATACTCCCAGTAATGTGTCTGAGTGTATACCAGAGCTCCACAGCAATAATACTCCCAGTAATGTGCCTGAGTGTATAACAGAGCCCCACAGCAATAATACTCCTAGTAATGTGTCTGAGTGTATAGCATAGCTCCACAGTAATAATACTCACAGTAATGTGTGTGAGTGTATAACAGAGCTCCACAGCAATAATACTCCCAGTAATGTGTCTGAGTGTATAGCAGAGCTCCACAGCAATAATACTCCCAGTAATGTGTCTGAGTGTATAGCAGAGCTCCACAGCAATAATACTCCCAGTAATGTGTCTGAGTGTATAACAGAGCTCCACAGCAATAATACTCCCAGTAATGTGCCTGAGTGTATAACAGAGCTCCACAGCAATGATACTCCCAGTAATGTGTCTGAGTGTATAACCGAGCCCCACAGTAATACTCCCAGTTATGTGTCTGAGTGTATAACAGAGCCCCACAGCAATAATACTCCCAGTAATGTGTCTGAGTGTATAACAGAGCCCCACAGCAATACTCCTCCCAGTAATGTGTCTGAGTGTATACCAGAGCTCCACAGCAATAATACTCCCAGTAATGTGCCTGAGTGTATAACAGAGCTCATCAGCAATAATACTCCCAGTAATGTGTCTGAGTGTATAGCATAGCTCCACAGTAATAATACTCCCAGTAATGTGTCTGAGTGTATAACAGAGCCCCACAGGAATAATACTCCTAGTAATGTGAGTGTATAGCATAGCTCCACAGTAATAATACTCCCAGTAATGTGTCTGAGTGTATAACAGAGCTCCACAGCAATAATACTCCCAGTAATGTGTCTGAGTGTATAGCAGAGCTCCACAGCAATAATACTCCCAGTAATGTGTCTGAGTGTATAACAGAGCTCCACAGCAATAATACTCCCAGTAATGTGTCAGAGTGTATAACAGAGCTCCACAGCAATAATACTCCCAGTAATGTGTCTGAGTGTATAACAGAGCTCCACAGCAATAATACTCCCAGTAATGTGCCTGAGTGTATAACAGAGCTCCACAGCAATGATACTCCCAGTAATGTGTCTGAGTGTATAACCGAGCCCCACAGTAATACTCCCAGTTATGTGTCTGAGTGTATAACAGAGCCCCACAGCAATAATACTCCCAGTAATGTGTCTGAGTGTATAACAGAGCCCCACAGCAATACTCCTCCCAGTAATGTGTCTGAGTGTATACCAGAGCTCCACAGCAATAATACTCCCAGTAATGTGCCTGAGTGTATAACAGAGCTCCACAGCAATAATACTCCCAGTAATGTGTCTGAGTGTATAGCATAGCTCCACAGTAATAATACTCCCAGTAATGTGTCTGAGTGTATAACAGAGCCCCACAGGAATAATACTCCTAGTAATGTGAGTGTATAGCATAGCTCCACAGTAATAATACTCCCAGTAATGTGTGAGTGTATAGCAGAGCTCCACAGCAATAATACTCCCAGTAATGTGTCTGAGTGTATAACAGAGCTCCACAGCAATAATACTCCCAGTAATGTGTCAGAGTGTATAACAGAGCTCCACAGCAATAATACTCCCAGTAATGTGTCTGAGTGTATAACAGAGCTCCACAGCAATAATACTCCCAGTAATGTGCCTGAGTGTATAACAGAGCTCCACAGCAATGATACTCCCAGTAATGTGTCTGAGTGTATAACCGAGCCCCACAGTAATACTCCCAGTTATGTGTCTGAGTGTATAACAGAGCCCCACAGCAATAATACTCCCAGTAATGTGTCTGAGTGTATAACAGAGCCCCACAGCAATACTCCTCCCAGTAATGTGTCTGAGTGTATACCAGAGCTCCACAGCAATAATACTCCCAGTAATGTGCCTGAGTGTATAACAGAGCTCCACAGCAATAATACTCCCAGTAATGTGTCTGAGTGTATAGCATAGCTCCACAGTAATAATACTCCCAGTAATGTGTCTGAGTGTATAACAGAGCCCCACAGGAATAATACTCCTAGTAATGTGAGTGTATAGCATAGCTCCACAGTAATAATACTCCCAGTAATGTGTGTGAGTGTATAACAGAGCTCCACAGCAATAATACTCCCAGTAATGTGTCTGAGTGTATAGCAGAGCTCCACAGAAATAATACTCCCAGTAATGTGTCTGAGTGTATAACAGAGCTCCACAGCAATAATACTCCCAGTAATGTGTCAGAGTGTATAACGGAGTTCCACAGCAATAATACTCCCAGTAATGTGTCTGAGTGTATAACCGAGCCCCACAGTAATACTCCCAGTAATGTGTCTGAGTGTATAACAGAGCTCCACAGTAATAATACTCCCAGTAATGTGTCTGAGTGTATAACAGAGCTCCACAGCAATAATACTCCCAGTAATGTGTCTGAGTATATAACAGAGCTCCACAGCAATAATACTCCCAGTAATGTGTCTGAGTGTATACCAGAGCTCCACAGCAATAATACTCCCAGTAATGTGCCTGAGTGTATAACAGAGCTCCACAGCAATAATACTCCCAGTAATGTGTCTGAGTGTATAGCATAGCTCCACAGTAATAATACTCCCAGTAATGTGTGTGAGTGTATAACAGAGCTCCACAGCAATAATACTCCCAGTAATGTGTCTGAGTGTATAGCAGAGCTCCACAGCAATAATACTCCCAGTAATGTGTCTGAGTGTATAACAGAGCTCCACAGCAATAATACTCCCAGTAATGTGTCTGAGTGTATAACCGAGCCCCACAGTAATACTCCCAGTAATGTGTCTGAGTGTATAACCGAGCTCCACAGTAATAATACTCCCAGTAATGTGTCTGAGTGTATAACAGAGCTCCACAGCAATAATACTCCCAGTAATGGATCCTCCCTACCTGCCCCTTCCAGACCAGCCTTCACTGATTTTCAGCTGGTGATAGGCTGCAAGTGAATCACATGTACTGAGATTAGGGGTTGTCTGTATAACTCGTTATGGGATCAGCTGTAGATCTTATAATATAATAACAGACCCTTAGGGTAGACGTGAACATAATGTCAATAGATGCTTAAATGCTTTTTATCGAGAGATGTCTATACCAAAACATATTCTGCGTGTTAAGAATTTGTTCCGAATAGTAATGTATTAATGTATTTTTGAAAACGGCAGATAATGCTGTCCCTATGTGTCCACCATCGTGTTTGGTTGTGATTATAAGTAATTTCTTCTAAACATACACATGAACAATTTTTTTCTGTATTGGTGTCTATCAATAATTTCACCACAATCAAACAGAAAACACTGGTTAGTCCTTTAAAATCTTCATTTATTCAATTACACAACTCAAAACCATATCATCTTACTGCTGATCTGGCTTATGGAGTAAACTCAAGCTTACAGGAAAAAAAAAATCGAAACTTTATGAACAGAAGCTTGAGATTCGACCATCAATAACCAGAAAAACATAAATACACAGTATGATGTTTGACAGCAATGTTAAAAAAATAAAATAAAGGATGTATGAACCGTTAACCTGCAGGAATGGCTGGTTTAGTAGAAAGCAGAGGTATGCAACCTTTACCAATGACTTGGTATAAGTTATTTGTGTAGATCACCCACTGGCATGGGAAATAATATCCGTAAAACTGTGAAGACAAGGTCGCCATCACTGTTCTAGACAGCGTAACATGTTGGTGTATGTATTGCTGTAAATGCATTTAATTACATAACTTAAGGTTCAATAGATAATACATACAAATTAGTAATTCTATGTATTGGGTACTAGCTTAAAGGTTTGTTTTGGTGACCTAGAAACGAAAAATAAAATACGTTTTCACAGCATTTTTTTAATCATTAATTTTATGCCTTAACTTTTTAACTTTTAAAACAACTTAAGGTGTTAATTTAAAATCCTAGGAATTCTGAGGAAACCGCTACATGGTGTGCGCTCTCCCCCACTCACGGTTACTTAACTAGAGGTTTTCGTTAACCTCATCATCATGACATCCAGAAATATGCATACTGCTCTCCAGCAACGATGGGAGTCATCATTATAAATCATGAGATCCCATACTCATAATGCGTAAAATCCAGTGTCATTCACTGCAGGAGCACGGAGACACTGTCAACTCTTACACCAAGGTCAAAGAAAGAATAGCTCCCCCATACAATTTCAAATATATTGCCCGTACGGCAAGTTGGTCATTTCTGTAGTAAGGACAATTCTGGGTCAAAGTGTCCAACGTAGAGCCAGCAGCAGATACATTCTACCAGCTTGCTCCAGAATTGCACTTTGTACATAAAAAGGTTTATGTTGTTGTTGAATATTCCATTTCAAAATGTCAGTATTACAGAAAAAGTAAAGTCGATTTGTAGAACGATAGGGCATTAGTATGGATTTTCCTTAAAAACCATAGGCCATAAACAAAACTACAAATGAGCAAAGTGCTGGCAAACCTAAAGGCAGTTTATGAGTTAGAATACTATCGGGCAGCATAGATTTCTTATGACAAATTGCATATTTGGTTTTCATATGGCTACATCCCTTTAATACATGTTTATCTCTGATAGCAGAGGTAATAGTAAGGATTAAACTATCCATGCAGGGGTGGGAAGATCCCATGCAAGACTCTGAAGTGCCAGTGCCTTTAAATAAAACAAAAAAATATACCTCTCTGACTGTTGGAAGGATCCAATTTTCCATCTGCTATTATTTTACAGGGCACTTATTTTAGGCCAGTTAAAGCACGCTTAGGCTTTGTAGTGGCAGAATCACGAGGACATTGCTTGGCTATTTGGCTTTAATCATTCAAGCAAATGCTCAAAATACACCAGTTGCATATATATTTTATATATACACACACAAGTCTATGTTGGGGAATTAAAATGGAAAAATATAGTCCAGTCTACAACCCCAGGAAACAGACATAAGGGATCTACACTCCTTTTGCAGTTCAAATGACCCCAATTACCACCTAGGTGGCAACATTTTTTTAAAAAAAAATTAATGAATTTTGCTTGTGTTAGGTGTGGAGCAGTTTTTAAAAAAACAAGACTGCCTTAGCCAGATTGGGACTCGTGGTCTCCTTGAGTTTGTTACCTTTGTGTCCTCGTCGCCCCTTAAAACTAGAACTGCACAGAGCTCTAGTGACAACAAGTTATGAAAAAGAATAAAACCCGTATCCACAAGTCTGTGCAGAGAGAGAGCAAAATGAACTCAAGCAACCGGTAATATCCAAGTTCAAAGACATAACCATTTGTGCTCTCTGACTCTACATACATACAAAGAACTAGCTTTATGGTGGGAATTAGTCACCGTGGTCTCTAGTTCCTCAATACTTTAAGAAAGTGTATTCTTCTAGTCATAGGCTTAGCTGTAAGCCAAGTAAAATCATTTCATGCTAGGAGCTTACTGGCTGCAGCAGAGCAGGATGTGTATAGTGCATGGTACGTGCAGGGTGCACTATATAGACAGGAGGGCTACCTTCAGCAAAAAGCAGCACTTGCAGTAAACGGACAGGAGGACGTTTAGATTTTTTTTTTTTTAAAGTCCAGATCAGAACGTACATAATGTGGCATCCCAATGCAATCAATGGAGTCTCAGAATGTAAATAATAGGAAAGGGCAACTCATTGTGTACCTATAAAAAAAATCACAACATTTCTGAAACTGCCCCTCCCCCCCCCCCCCCCCCCCGGTGAGATATCTTGTCTATCATTCAGGGAGTAGGCGTCCTTTTTACTGCTCCCCTGAGAATGTGGATATCTGCTCCCCTTATATTCCGTTTTGATGAAGAGTGAATTGTTAGATGAAGTACCAAGCCATGACTGCAGCCAGGACTGCAGCACAAGCAGCTAGTATTACTTGAGGCTGTCTTGCTAGAGCCATTGCAGCATTGAATGGGCATCCCGAAGGGCTTTCTGAACCTGCTGGAAAGAAACATAAAAAGGGTCTTAAAAGCAAGAATTTATCCTTCATGGACAGTGTGCGAGCATAAAATCCCACCCGTTCACCGACAGAGACTGTGACAAACCACATCCTGTCACTGACAGAGACTGTGACAAACCACATCCTGTCACTGACAGAGACTGTGACAAACCACATCCTGTCACTGACAGAGACTGTGACAAACCACATCCTGTCACTGACAGAGACTGTGACAAACCACATCCTGTCACTGACAGAGACTGTGACAAACCACATCCTGTCACTGACAGAGACCGTGACAAACCACATCCTGTCACTGACAGAGACTGTGACAAACCACATCCTGTCACTGACAGAGACTGTGACAAACCACATCCTGTCACTGACAGAGACCGTGACAAACCACATCCTGTCACTGACAGAGACTGTGACAAACCACATCCTGTCACTGACAGAGACTGTGACAAACCACATCCTGTCACTGACAGAGACCGTGACAAACCACATCCTGTCACTGACAGAGACTGTGACAAACCACATCCTGTCACTGACAGAGACTGTGACAAACCACATCCTGTCACTGACAGAGACTGTGACAAACCACACCCTGTCACTGACAGAGACTGTGACAAACCACACCCCTTCACTGACAGAGACTGTGACAAACCACATCCTGTCACTGACAGAGACTGTGACAAACCACACCCTGTCACTGACAGAGACTGTGACAAACCACATCCTGTCACTGACAGAGACCGTGACAAACCACATCCTGTCACTGACAGAGACTGTGACAAACCACATCCTGTCACTGACAGAGACTGTGACAAACCACATCCTGTCACTGACAGAGACTGTGACAAACCACATCCTGTCACTGACAGAGACTGTGACAAACCACATCCTGTCACTGACAGAGACTGTGACAAACCACATCCTGTCACTGACAGAGACCGTGACAAACCACATCCTGTCACTGACAGAGACTGTGACAAACCACATCCTGTCACTGACAGAGACTGTGACAAACCACATCCTGTCACTGACAGAGACTGTGACAAACCACATCCTGTCACTGACAGAGACTGTGACAAACCACACCCTGTCACTGACAGAGACTGTGACAAACCACACCCCTTCACTGACAGAGTCTGACAAACCACATCCTGTCACTGACAGAGACTGTGACAAACCACATCCTGTCACTGACAGAGACTGTCACAAACCACATCCTGTCACTGACAGAGACTGTGACAAACCACACCCCTTCACTGACAGAGACTGTGACAAACCACATCCTGTCACTGACAGAGACTGTGACAAACCACACCCCTTCACTGACAGAGACTGTGACAAACCACATCCTGTCACTGACAGAGACCGTGACAAACCACACCCCTTCACTGACAGAGACTGACAAACTACACCCCTTCACTGACAGAGACTGTGACAAACCACATCCTGTCACTGACAGCGACCGTGACAAACCACACCCCTTCACTGACAGAGACTGTGACAAACCACACCCCTTCACTGACAGAGACTGTGACAAACCACACCCCTTCACTGACAGAGTCTGACAAACCACATTCTGTCACTGACAGAGACTGTGACAAACCACATCCTGTCACTGACAGAGACTGTCACAAACCACATCCTGTCACAAACTCTGCTAAAGAAGAAATAAATCACTTGGGACAGTATAATGTGTCTACTTTCTATCAAACTAAAAGCATAATTTCATACAGATTTGTATAAATCTCAGAAATTTTACAAATATCTTATATGGTCAACGAATGCATGCCGACTCACTTTGCATAGTTGCGTAATAAGGGCACTTGCGGATATCTCCCTTCCCATCATGCACAGGGAGGGCCCCATCTGGCACCTCATCAGGAAGTGTGGCACCAACTTTCTCCAACTCTTCAAATACCTGTCATGGGGGAAAAGGTGGGTTACTTGCAGTAATAGGCCACATTCACATAGTCCATTGTGACAAACACTGTGTAATACAGCTCTGTGCTGCTTAAGTTATTGATGGAGCATTATCAGTAGCCTGAGCATCAATGGGCAGCAATGACTGGATGTGGACATCAGCTGCCCATTGCGGTTATGGATTAGAATTGCAAAGGAAGAGTAAAAGCACTGCCTAAAGCATGTCTCCAGTGGGGGGCCGGGCTGTGGGCCGCCAGGGACCCACATTTAGTATTAAAATATCTGACATGGCTTAACAATGGGAGGAGGGATGATGCTAAGGGGACTCCAAGCTCTATAACTAGACTGTCCCTTCTGGAATGCTTCTGGAAATATTGTTTCAAACTGCTACTTTAAGAAATGAAAAATGATTGGGATGCCATTCAAATATAGGAGACTCATGTAGCAAGTTGGTTATCAGTCTTTAAAACGTATCTGTCCACGTGAATCAGGAAATAAAGAGAGAAGTACAAAACAAAGGATTGTTGGTGAATGAGAGGAAACGATAAAAATGTGTAGTCGCCAAAAGATTTCTTTAAAAGCCTCATCTAGAAAAGGATGTGTAGATTGATGCTGTGTAGTTACGAATGCTGTTCCAGTGACCACAACCAGACCAGACAATCTGTATAGTGGGGCAGCCAGAGAAGCGGTCATGTCTGCTGTTGAAAGAAATGGTCAGTATGATGAATGCACACAATACGTCAAGTACAGAACAGATTATAAGGAGACATCAAGCTACATAATCCTGATCAGACCAGGCCTGGACACTTCCATGTATGGCAGTTAATACAGTGTACTGAGTGAGAGACTTCCTGAGCACGTTACCTTCATATTGAACTCAAAAGCTCTGTTTGCTTCCTCCACAATTTTCTCCTTGGTCTCTGCATCCAGCTCCAGAGCATTGAGACGGGCTCTATACAGCTGTTTGAATTGCTGGGCATTAGTGACGTTCTCAAACTCGTAGAACTGGATCCCCTCCCCGGTGCTGGGCAGGTGAAGAGCTCTTTGGGCCACCTTTTTTAAGATCTGTCCACCAGATAAGTCTCCCATGTACCGTGTATAGGCATGTGACACCAGCAGCGCTGGACTGTGCTGACCGAGGTGATGGATCCGCTTAACGTAAGCCATAGTGGCTTCAGAAGGTCGGACAGAGTTCTCCCAGTCATCACCGTAGAAGTAGCAGAGGTCCTTATTCAGTCCTTCCTTCCTGTGCAGTTCTAGCGGGAAGTACAGAGGTTCAATGGCTGGATCCTCTTTATTACGGTCTAGTTCCTCTTCCAGCGCAGAATACGTGAAATATAAGGCAGCTGTAGCCAACTACAAACAAGAGACACAACAGTAAACAAAGTAAACCTTAAGGCTGACAAAGCATCATGGCAGTGGCACATTTTATTGTGTGTAAACCGTATTCTGACCATTTTTCACAATTCCATCCCTAAAAACATATCAGTGGATGATTAGCCATCTTTCTGAGGATTAACACCACTCTCTGATGGAAATAACAGCTGTCAATTTCAATACAGGTAAATCACAGAGAGGGTGAATCATCTAGAGAGGAATGGAAACAAGGTGTACTAGTAGGTCATTATTTAATGCAATTACAGTACTGCCCTGAGTCACTAATTTGTATGGCAGCATTTTCTTTTCAAATACATTTTTTATTAAAGGGACACTATAGTCACCTGAACAACTTTAGCTTAATGAAGCAGTTTTGGTGTATAGAACATGCCCCTGCAGCCTCACTGCTCAATCCTCTGCCATTTAGATGCCCTTTGTTTATGAACCCTAGTCACACCTCCCTGCATGTGACTTGCACAGCCTGCCATAAACACTTCCTGTAAAGAGAGCCCTATTTAGGCTTTCTTTATTGCAAGTTCTGTTTAATTAAGATTTTCTTATCCCCTGCTATGTTAATAGCTTGCTAGACCCTGCAAGAGTCTCCTGTATGTGATTAAAGTTCAATTTAGAGATTGAGATACAATTATTTAAGGTAAATTACATCTGTTTGAAAGTGAAACCAGTTTTTTATTTCATGCAGGCTCTGTCAATCATAGCCAGGGGAGGTGTGGCTAGGGCTGCATAAACAGAAACAAAGTGATTTAACTCCTAAATGACAGTTCATTGAGCAGTGAAATTGCAGGGGAATGATCTATACACTAAAACTGCTTTATTTAGCTAAAGTAATTTAGGTGACTATAGTGTTCCTTTAAAGATTTTAAATATTTCACAAAAAAAATTTTTTTTATTTTTTTTAAATATTATGAGAGGGGGAGGGGAGACTTCGAAAAAGGGAGGGGTATTCATCCATGAAAACAGAAAATACCAATAATACTTTGCAGTGTATTACATAACAATGACTTATATTATAAACAGTAGGCTTTTTCTAAATGGAAATAGCCATTGGTTTATATGAATTCAGTTTGCCAATCTGCCGTAGAGAGGGCCTGGAAACGTCACACATATATTATCCGGCCATTATACCAACACATTCCCCAAGTACCTAACTTACATCTCAAATATCTCCCCATCATATGACTAATCAGTGTGGAATCAAATTAAAAAAAAATAATAATAATAAATTAGCCCCACTCAGAACAGCAAGTTTAACAGCAGAATCATGAATACGAACAAAGCGAATTTACACATAGGTAGCAGTAGCAATCACATCCCGATCTGAACCTTGGCTTATTGTATTTTAGAACATGTTATTGATATATTACAAAAATATAATCACAAGTGAAAAATAATGCATATATTTTAATTCAATTATATTCCCCCTCAACACTGCCAATTTATTATACAATAAAATAAATCTCCTAACAGATGTCAGGGGTATAATTCGGGACATTCTGGAGCCGAGCAATTTTCTAGTTGCATACTCAGTAATTGCCATACATCTAACAGCCTGTCAGTTTACATGAATGTCGGCAGACACATCTTTAACAATGGAGACACTCCGAGCACACCCACCTTAAATAATTCCTTCTTAATCCGACCCTTCAGAAAATCTTTCACAAATGTAGTGTTCTCTGCCTTCTGGTGAGATTCCTTTGTTCCTTCTTTTAGGAGTTCCGAGAGGTCTGTGGGCCTGCAAGAGTACACAGATCATTTAAAAAAACAAAACTACAATGATTCGGGGGACACAGAATATTAGCACTTACCTCTAAATAAACCGCAGGTACCAAAATAAACGTAGCCAGAGCAGACAGCAGTACATTATTGACTAAATACAAAAGAATGCGCAAACTCTTCCCTTAATTAAAGGGACACCAAGCACCATAACTACTAAAGCTTATTGTAATGGTCTACGTATTTTTGTAAGATTCACAGGATTCTACTATGCCAAATTTCAGTTTACTTATTGGGTGCCATTGCATTAACACCTTAGGGGCTGGCACAAGAAGAAATAAGTAAAGTTGTTCTGCATGGATTGCAAGATAAACAAAGGTGCTGGTAGCTGGGAAAGTGAAAGGTACAGATTCATAAGACAGACCCCCTTTAATTGCACTGGTAATAAAAAAACTAATAAAAAAAAGCCCAGAATGTTATCCAAAAAGCTGTTACATAATCCCAAGAGTACAGCTCATCCCCTAGCAGTGTTAATAAGGTCTAGAAATGTTTCACTTGTAAAATTTCAACAATGTACTCTATATTAGAGCAAATATGAAATGGGTGAGGGGTTACGGTTATTTACAAACTTCTAAACAGACAACAGTGTAGAAGGAATTTAAATTGCAACATTGCTATTTGAACTTAAATTTAGGGAATAAATGGCACAGAATTCGAAATAGGACACTATACAAGTTTGTTTGTATATTCTCAATGACCTTGATGCTGTGTGCAGTCTGTATTCATTATCTAGATAACCTGGACACTCACCTAATGACACTGTCCTTCTCTTCCGTTCCCCTCACAGCAGCACTATAAGGGCCGTTTTCGGTCAGCTCACCACCACTCAGGGCATCGTATGTGGACATGGCTAATTGTGCAAGGTCCTGCAAACAAAGAAAATGAAATAAGAAAAGAGCAGATTACCTTAATATTGAGATCTAATGAAGGGGTTCATTTTAACTCATTCATCACAAGGATTGACCTAATATCGTGACAGTTGACTAAAGCGATCATGCAGAGCTAAAGAAAAACCCTTGAAACTAAGAGGGAGTAGGCTAACCCGACACATAAAACCATACCTTTATTTACATTCTTCACCCAAGAGATAACAAAACCTTGATCGCTTTTTTCTAGAAAGGAAATTCTATCTCCCCTTATTGAACACACTGTCTGACTCGCTAAAGGTTAATCACAGACAGACAGCAGGCTATTCCTGGCACATATACCATAAAGTGCTGTATCACTGCAGGACACTTTGTTCTCCCCAATCACTGCATACAGCACTTCCAGGCCAGGTATCCTACAGCCCTGCACTATCACACACAGCAATCGATGTCTGTGTCAGAGATTGCACAGTCAGCTCCACCCCGAGGCCAGGTGGTGTGCAGCTGATGCAAGCCAGTAATAAGTCACCTGCACGCAAACAGAATAGAAAGTACAGGAGTCACATTATTGCAACACACTAACCACTTTTGTCTCTTTGTTCAGGCTGCATCAGTGGTTCCCACTGAATGAATGTTTTGCCCAGGGAAAAGGAGCCCATAAATAAAGATTTCTGAATATTATACAGAAAGAAACCATAAGAATAAGCAATAATAGACTCACAATGGATGGTGCACATTGCCAGAACATCCGAAGACAATGCTAGGTTTGGATGTAATGGAGGGGTGTCTTATTGTACGTTACCAAAACAAGCTCAGAAAGTGCCAGGTTTATACATCATTTTATTAGGGGATTTTACATCAGATTATCAGGACAGGCTCTGGCAATGCTGGGTTTATATTGAATATAGGGGATTTGACAGCAGATTATAAGGACTGGCTCAGACAGTGCTGGGTTTATAGCTAACTTTATATTATCAGGACAGGTCACAAAGCACAGGGTTTATATCGATAGTTATTATACTTCGTTCTATAAGTCATTTTATTGGCATTATATATATATATATATATATACACATACACATGTTATAGTTATTATACACACAGAGCTCCAGTAATAATGCAATTACATACACACACATATACATATATATATATTATATATATATATATATACACACACACACACACACACACACACAGCTCTATTTATATTAGAGTTATTATACACACAAAGCACCCGTTACACTAATTAAATATATACTCCAGTAACAAGGCAATTTTATATGTGTATATGTGTATACAGAGAGTTCCAGTTATATTAGTTATTCTGTATACTTAGCTCCAGTAATAATGTAATTATATATACACACACAGCTCTAAATAAACACAGCTCCAATTATATTAGTTATTATACAGCACCAGTTACACTAATTATACAGTGGTTATGGTTACAGTTTCCACAGACATACATATCCAGTGATAAATCAGTTATAATATATATATATATATATATATATATATATTATATATATATATATATATATATATATTGTCAGATATAGAGACCCAGTAATAATATATATATATATATATATATATATATATATATATATATATATATTTCCCAGATATACAGACCTAGTAATATTGCAATTATATATATATATATATATATAAAAAATAGAAAAAAATCCCATGCACTCACGCTTTAATGTTCCTGATATGCCGGGTGCCAAAGCCTGGACTCCAAAGATACATAGAACGCCAAATGATAGCTGCTCACCGGTCTTGTTTAAAATTCAAAAGTTTTATTTAATCATATTAAAAATCTGTAACCTTTTGAATTTTAAACAAGACCGGTGAGCAGCTATCATTTGGCGTTCTATATATATATATATATATATACACAGTAATAATAATATATATATCATTTCCCAGCCATACATACCTAGTAATAATATATATATATCCACACAGTAATAATAATATATATACACAGTATATAATTTCCCAGCCATACAGACCCAGTAATAATATATACAGATTAATAATAATAATATATATACAGACCCAGTAATAATGCAGTTATATTATACATCTATATATTTATAATAATAATAATAATATAATTATAGTTTCCCAGCCATACAGACCCAGTAATAATATATACAGGTTAATAATAATAATAATCTATATACAGACCCAGTTATATTATATATCTATATACAGACCCAGTAATAATATATACAGTAATAATAATAATCTATATACAGACCCAGTAATAATGCAGTTATATTTTATATCTATATATTTATATTAATATATAATTATAGTTTCCCAGCCATACAGACCCAGTAATAATATATATATATACACAGTAATAATATATATATATATATATATATATATATATATATATATATATATATATATATATATATATATATATATATAACCTGGTGGCAATAATAATTATAATAATAATAATAATCTATAATAATCTATATACAGACCCAGTTATATTATATATCTATATACAGACCTGGTAATAATAATATATATTATATATCTAGAAAAGTATGGAACCATAGGTCC
Source organism: Pelobates fuscus (assembly GCF_036172605.1). Lineage (NCBI taxonomy): Eukaryota > Metazoa > Chordata > Amphibia > Anura > Pelobatidae > Pelobates > Pelobates fuscus. The sequence continues at coordinate 167,467,155 of NC_086324.1, read as the reverse complement.
CTAGTGGAAGAGTCAGTCAGAAATCCCTAACTTTAATAATCCTAATGGTATAGGCGATAAAATCGACAGGAACAAGGAGACCAGAGTAGAAAGGGTGAGTGTGACTGGATACACACAGACCCTGATGATTCCTTAACAGAGAGATATGTTGAAGCCTAAAAATTAAATAAACTTAAATTAGGTAACATACAAAGGCTGTGAGGAAGTTTAAACTAGGTGGAGAGACCAGTAGGTAAATAGGGGAGAAGTGGGAAGAAGCCCTCTAAGCCAGAGGTGTAAAGTCTCCCTCCAATACCTAATCCCCTGGGGGGTGTCCACTCACTAAGAGAGGATCCTGTAACTGAGTACCTCGGCACTGTGACTATCACGAGTGCCTACCTGTTACCCTGCTCCCTTCCTGTCTAAGTAGCAAAGAAAACAATTAAATGAAATTAAATCCAATCCATATCGTGCTACCTAAATGTGCAATTGAAAAAGAAAATAAATAAAATAAAACTCGACGCGCGTTTCGGCGTGCTAACACGCCGTCGTCAGGAGTAATGCACTGCAGTATAACTTTGTTCCTTTTTATATACGTTGTAACAGTCATGGTTGTCAGGTGTGTGGTTCGCGTGTATACACCCCGTCACTCTACCCGCCTACTGATTGGTCCAGTCCGGACCATGTGACTAGGGGGCGTACCAATAGGTGGAGTGGGGCCCACGTGGGGAATCAGTCAGGTGGAATGGGGGCAGTATGAGCGCGTCACCGAGTGACGATACCGTCAATCTTAATAATCCTCCCACTCGATAGGACGGTATTGGAGGGAGACTTTACACCTCTGGCTTAGAGGGCTTCTTCCCACTTCTCCCCTATTTACCTACTGGTCTCTCCACCTAGTTTAAACTTCCTCACAGCCTTTGTATGTTACCTAATTTAAGTTTATTTAATTTTTAGGCTTCAACATATCTCTCTGTTAAGGAATCATCAGGGTCTGTGTGTATCCAGTCACACTCACCCTTTCTACCCTGGTCTCCTTGTTCCTGTCTATTTTATCGCCTATACCATTAGGATTATTAAAGTTAGGGATTTCTGACTGACTCTTCCACTAGGGACCTATGGTTCCATACTTTTCTATTACTTTACTTGTGGGTTATTCCCCGTTAGGAAGAGTTACTGGGGCTTTTTTCTAACACTGACCTATGGGTTTTACTCAAGGCTCTTAGGTCGATGTTTTTTCTTATTTATATTATATATCTATATACAAACCCAGTTATATTATATATCTATATACAGACCTGGTAATAATAATATATATACAGACCCAGTTATATTATATATCTATATACAGACCTGGTAATAATAATATATATACAGACCCAGTTATATTATATATCTATATACAGACCCGGTAATAATAATATATATACAGACCCAGTTATATTATATATCTATATACAGACCCAGTTATATTATATATCTATATACAGACCCAGTTATATTATATATCTATATACAGACCTGGTAATAATAATATATATACAGACCCAGTTATATTATATATCTATATACAGACCCAGTTATATTATATATCTATATACAGACCCAGTTATATTATATATCTATATACAGACCTGGTAATAATAATATATATACAGACCCAGTTATATTATATATCTATATACAGACCCAGTTATATTATATATCTATATACAGACCAGTTATATTATATATCTATATCCAGACCCAGTTATATTATATATCTATATCCAGACCCAGTTATATTATATATCTATATCCAGACCCAGTTATATTATATATCTATATCCAGACCCAGTTATATTATATATCTATATCCAGACCCAGTTATATTATATATCTATATACAGACCCAGTTATATTATATATCTATATACAGACCCAGTTATATTATATATCTATATAGAGACCTGGTAATAATAATATATATACAGACCCAGTTATATTATATATCTATATACAGACCTGGTAATAATAATCTATATAGAGAGCCAGTTATATTATATATATATATATATATACAGACCCAGTTATATTATATACGGTAGCTATATACAGACCCAGTTATATTATATATCTATATACAGACCCAGTTATATTATATATCTATATACAGACCCAGTTATATTATATATCTATATACAGACCCAGTTATATATCTATATAGAGACCTGGTAATAATAATATATATACAGACCCAGTAATAATAATAATCTATATAGAGAGCCAGTTATATTATATAGCTATATACAGACCCAGTTATATTATATAGCTATATACAGACCCAGTTATATTATATATCTATATACAGACCCAGTTATATTATATATCTATATACAGACCCAGTTATATTATATATCTATATACAGACCCAGTTATATTATATATCTATATACAGACCCAGTTATATTATATATCTATATACAGACCCAGTTATATTATATATCTATATACAGACCCAGTTATATTATATATCTATATACAGACCCAGTTATATTATATATCTATATACAGACCCAGTTATATATCTATATAGAGACCTGGTAATAATAATATATATACAGACCCAGTAATAATAATAATCTATATAGAGAGCCAGTTATATTATATCTATATACAGACCCAGTTATATTATATAGCTATATACAGACCCAGTTATATTATATATCTATATACAGACCCAGTTATATTCTATATACAGACCCAGTTATATTATATCTCTATATACAGACCCAGTTATATTATATATCTATATACAGACCCAGTTATATTATATATCTATATACAGACCCAGTTATATTATATATCTATATACAGACCCAGTTATATTATATATCTATATACAGACCTGGTAATAATAATATATATACAGACCCAGTTATATTATATCTCTATATACAGACCTGGTAATAATAATATATATACAGACCCAGTTATATTATATATCTATATACAGACCCAGTTATATTCTATATACAGACCCAGTTATATTATATATCTATATACAGACCCAGTTATATTATATATCTATATACAGACCCAGTTATAGTATATCTCTATATACAGACCCAGTTATATTATATATCTATATACAGACCCAGTTATAGCATATCTCTATATACAGACCCAGTTATATTATATATCTATATACAGACCCAGTTATATTATATATCTATATACAGACCTGGTAATAATAATATATATACAGACCCAGTTATATTTTATATCTATATAGAGACCCAGTTATATTATATATCTATATAGAGACCCAGTTATATTTTATATCTATATAGAGACCCAGTTATATTATATATCTATATACAGACCCAGTTATATTATATATCTATATACAGACCCAGTTATATTATATATCTATATACAGACCCAGTTATATTATATATCTATATACAGACCCAGTTATATTATAGATCTATATACAGACCCAGTTATATTATATATCTATATACAGACCCAGTTATATTATATATCTATATACAGACCCAGTTATATTATATATCTATATACAGACCCAGTTATATTATATATCTATATACAGACCCAGTTATATTATATATCTATATACAGACCCAGTTATATTATATATCTATATACAGACCCAGTTATATTATATATCTATATACAGACCCAGTTATATTCTATATACAGACCCAGTTATATTATATATCTATATACAGACCCAGTTATATTATATATCTATATACAGACCCAGTTATAGTATATCTCTATATACAGACCCAGTTATATTATATATCTATATACAGACCCAGTTATAGCATATCTCTATATACAGACCCAGTTATATTATATATCTATATACAGACCCAGTTATATTATATATCTATATACAGACCCAGTTATATTATAGATCTATATACAGACCCAGTTATATTATAGATCTATATACAGACCCAGTTATATTATAGATCTATATACAGACCCAGTTATATTATAGATCTATATACAGACCCAGTTATATTATATATCTATATACAGACCCAGTAATAATAATAATAATAATCTATATAGAGACCTGGTAGTACCAGCTGCCTCCCTCTACTTCTTAATCTGCAGCTTTAGCTGAGAAGCCGGAAGTGACGCAGCAATCCTATGATCAATCCTCGCTTAGCCATCAACAGGAAGTGCCCGGTGTCATGGCAACGGTGAACCATCTGCTCTGGAACCTGGAAACAAAAGCATGCTGCCCGCGAGGAGGATGTGAGGTTGTGTCTGTGGGCTTTTTTTTTAATTTTTTTTTTATTGAAAATCTTTATTTACAAGTTGTGATGAAAACACTGTAATAAAGCTTGTTTCAGTTGAGATGTGAGTGGCCTGGTGTTATCACAGAAAGGATTCTTTACACTTTACAATAGTGGATAGCATTGCCCCATCCCACTGAGCTGCCCAGCCAGCCAATACAATTACACTTACTTATATAGCACCAACATATTCCGCAGTGCTGTACAATAGGAAACCAGACAAACAATACATGTATGACACACGGGAACAGTAGGTGAAGAGGACCCTTCCCAAAACAAGCTGTGACTAAAGACGGGCTGTGACTATAGACGAGCTGTGACTATAGACCCTCTGTGACTAAAGACGAGCTGTGACTATAGACGAGCTGTGACTATAGACCCTCTGTGACTACAGACGAGCTGTGACTATAGACCCTCTGTGACTACAGACGAGCTGTGACTAAAGACGAGCTGTGACTAAAGACGAGCTGTGACTACAGACGAGCTGTGACTAAAGACGAGCTGTGACTATAGTATAGACCCTCTGTGACTAAAGACGAGCTGTGACTATAGACGAGCTGTGACTATAGACCCGCTGTGACTATAGACCCGCTGTGACTACAGACGAGCTGTGACTATAGACCCTCTGTGACTACAGACGAGCTGTGACTAAAGACGAGCTGTGACTACAGACGAGCTGTGACTAAAGACGAGCTGTGACTATAGTATAGACCCTCTGTGACTAAAGACGAGCTGTGACTATAGACCCGCTGTGACTACAGACAAGCTGTGACTATAGACCCTCTGTGACTACAGACGAGCTGTGACTAAAGACGAGCTGTGACTACAGACGAGCTGTGACTAAAGACGAGCTGTGACTATAGTATAGACCCTCTGTGACTAAAGATGAGCTGTGACTATAGACCCGCTGTGACTATAGACGAGCTGTGACTATAGACCCGCTGTGACTATAGACGAGCTGTGACTATAGACCCGCTGTGACTTCAGACGAGCTGTGACTAAAGACGAGCTGTGACTATAGACCCGCTGTGACTAAAGACGAGCTGTGACTATAGACGAGCTGTGACTATAGACGAGCTGTGACTAAAGACAAGCTGTGACTATAGATGAGCTGTGACTATAGACCCGCTGTGATTAAAGATGACCTGTGACTAAAGACGAGCTGTGACTACAGACGAGCTGTGACTAAAGACGAGCTGTGACTAAAGACGAGCTGTGACTACAGACGAGCTGTGACTAAAGACGAGCTGTGACTATAGTATAGACCCTCTGTGACTAAAGACGAGCTGTGACTATAGACGAGCTGTGACTATAGACCCGCTGTGACTACAGACAAGCTGTGACTATAGACCCTCTGTGACTACAGACGAGCTGTGACTAAAGACGAGCTGTGACTACAGACGAGCTGTGACTAAAGACGAGCTGTGACTATAGTATAGACCCTCTGTGACTAAAGACGAGCTGTGACTATAGACCCGCTGTGACTACAGACGAGCTGTGACTATAGACCCTCTGTGACTAAAGACGAGCTGTGACTACAGACGAGCTGTGACTAAAGACGAGCTGTGACTATAGTATAGACCCTCTGTGACTAAAGACGAGCTGTGACTATAGACCCGCTGTGACTATAGACGAGCTGTGACTATAGACCCGCTGTGACTATAGACGAGCTGTGACTATAGACCCGCTGTGACTTCAGACGAGCTGTGACTAAAGACGAGCTGTGACTATAGACCCGCTGTGACTAAAGACGAGCTGTGACTATAGACGAGCTGTGACTATAGACGAGCTGTGACTAAAGACAAGCTGTGACTATAGATGAGCTGTGACTATAGACCCGCTGTGATTAAAGATGCCGTGACTATAGTATAGACCTGTCAGGGTACCTGTGGTCTCTACCTCCGAAAGAGGTAGAGACTTAGCTGTTCCTCCATCCAGACGGTCTGATGGCTCCCTTCCCCGCGGTCTATCCGGTCATGCTAGGCCGGCCGCGAGGGAGTGACTGCCTTTTACAGCATCTAGGCAGGAAGTAGTCATCAGGACACTCCCCCGGAACGACCTGTCAGTCAATTGCTGCAGGACCAATCAGGACGCCTCGGAGGCGTGGTTACTGCTCTGAACAGGGTATTTAACAGAGCTTCTTTCATTAGCTCATTGCCCTGTCGTGGTTCTAGCTTGTTCTAGTCACTCAGTGCTTGTGTATTCTATTATCCCTTTTGGTTTTGACCCGGCTTGTTTACCTTACTCTGCTTATCTCTGTTACCCTTGATTCGGCTTGTCTCTCGCTTACCTGTCTTCTGTTACCCTCGACCTCGGCTTGTCTTTGACCATTCTATACTGTACTACTTACGTTAGTCCGGCCATTCTAAGGTCCGGTATACGTATCTGGCTACTGTTTGTACTCTGCGTGTTGGATCCCTGTCCCGATCCTGACATTACGACAGGGCCAATGGATCCTGCAAGTACAAACAGTCAGCTGGCTGCTCCTGATCCTAGGTTTGAAGCCATGGATCACAGAATGGATCAGATGGCGCTTGCGCTACAGGCTCTAATAGCTTGTGCCAATAACCCACCAGAGGAGATACGTAATACCCCTGTTTCTCCTGTCGGTTCAGGTCTAGAGGTAGCCACAGTGGGTGCTTCTTCTCGCATTACCCCCCCAGTACGCTATGGTGGGGCTCCTGAGAAGTGTCGTGGTTTTTTAAACCAAATTAGTATCCACTTTCAATTGCAACCTCGCTCTTATCCTACAGATAGGGCAAAAGTAGGATTTATTATCACCCTACTCATAGAGAAAGCTCTGAGATGGGCCAACCCACTATGGGAGAACGATAACCCATTAGTTTATAACTATAACGCATTTGTAGCTGCTTTTAGAAGAACATTTTACCCTCCAGGTAGAAAGGTTAATGCAGCCAGATTACTGTTGCGCCTGAGACAGGAGAACCGAACACTGGTGGATTATGCACTAGAGTTCAGGTCTCTGGCGGCAGAAATCAAGTGGAATGAGCAGGCGTATATGGATGTATTTTTGAATGGCCTATCTGATGTAATCCTTGATGAGGTTGCTACCAGAGAACTCCCTGAGAATTTAGAGGATTTAATTTCGTTCATCTCTCGTATAGATGAACGTCTAAGAGAGAGACAGAACACTCGAGAGAGGAACCAGAGACCTTCTTTTAGGTTAGCTCCCGCTTTTCCAAGTCCTGACCCCACGATATCTTTGCTTACTGAACCTATGCACATAGGGTATACCCGCCTCTCTGAGGAGGAAAGACAGCACAGGAGAAGAGAGGGTTTGTGTATGTATTGTGGAGCCAAGGGTCATTTACTCTCGAACTGTTCTAACCGCCCGGGAAACGCTCGCACCTAAGTCTCTCTAGAGGACAGGCCTTGGGTGTTTCTATTTTGTCCTCTACTCCTAATTATAAAGATCACAGGCTTCTGCTACCAGTTTCCTTAACTTGGGGGAAGGAAGTAGTAAGGGCTATGGCATTGATAGATTCCGGTGCTGCTGAGAATTTTATCGACCAAGCCTTTGCTAGTAAGAACAATTTCCCATCCCAGCTAACGGAGACACCTTTGGCCGTTGAGGCCATAGATGGTAGACCACTACTAGACCCTGTTATCTTTCGTGAGACCATACCCATTGAGTTAAATGTTGGTATCCTACACGTGGAGAATTTATCTCTTATGCTCATTTCGTCTCCTTCCGTTCCCATAGTTCTGGGGTACCCATGGTTGAAAAAACATAACCCTATTATCGATTGGGAGTTAGGAGAGATACTCTCGTGGGGCCAGGGCTGCCAGGATCGGTGTTTGTGCAAGGTTTCTCCATTAGCTAATATTAACATACCGGAGAATCCTACTCAGTCCACAGAAAGACAAATACCAGACCTTTACCTAGACTTAAGGGCAGTGTTTGACAAGAAGAATGCCGATTCTTTGCCTCCACACAGGTCATTTGACTGTAAGATTAAGCTTCTACCCGGCACTATGCCTCCGAGGGGCCATGTATATCCTTTGTCTGTTCAGGAAAACTCAGTTTAGGAGGAGTATATTCGGGAGAATTTAGAAAAGGGATTCATCAGGAGGTCTTCTTCTCCGGCCGGGGCTGGGTTCTTTTTCATTAAGAAGAAGGATGGCACGCTGAGACCTTGTATCGATTACCGAGGCTTGAATAAAATAACTGTCAGAAATGCCTATCCTATCCCACTGATTACCGAGTTATTTGATCGTCTTAAGGGCTCCAAAATCTTCACCAAGTTAGATCTCAGAGGGGCTTACAATTTGGTGAGAATCCAGCAAGGTCACGAATGGATGACGGCATTCAATACCCGGTATGGCCATTACGAATACACTGTTATGCCATTTGGACTATGCAATGCTCCTGCAGTATTTCAAGATTTGATTAATGAGGTACTTAGGGAGTTTCAGCACGATTGTGTTATTGTTTACCTGGACGACATACTAATACACTCTAAGGAGATTGAGACTCACCATAGACAGGTCAGAAAGGTATTACACAAGCTGCTGCAACATGGTCTATATTGCAAATTGGAGAAGTGCAGTTTTGATCAGTCTCAGGTAGACTTTCTTGGATACGTGATTTCTGGGGAAGGTTTTAAAATGGATCCTGTAAAACTCCAATCTATTTTAGACTGGCCCTTGCCCAAAGGACTCAAGGCTATCCAAAGGTTTATTGGTTTTTCCAACTACTATAGGCGCTTCATTAAAGGATACTCCTCTATCATTGCGCCTATTACCAATATGACCAAACAAGGGGCTGATACTAAGTTCTGGTCTAAGGAAGCTCTTGGTGCTTTCAAGACTCTCAAGGAACTTTTTGCCTCTGCTCCCATTCTAGTCCATCCTGATACGACTCTGCCTTTCTTGCTCGAGGTCGATGCCTCTGAGACAGCAGTTGGGGCTGTTCTGTCTCAAAGGTTAGGGGTGGATAAACCGTTACACCCTTGTGGTTTCTTCTCTAAGAAATTTTCTGGGCCTGAGAGCAGATATGACATCGGGGAGAGGGAACTGTTAGCAGTCATTAAAGCCTTAAAGGAGTGGAGACATTTGTTGGAGGGGACCCTACACCCTATTACGATTTTGACGGACCACAAAAACTTGTCCTATATTGGGGAGGTTAAGCGCTTATCCTCTAGACAAGCTCGTTGGTCCTTATTCCTGACTCACTTCAATTATGTACTGACTTACAGACCTGGTTCTAAAAACTCTAAAGCCGATGCATTATCTCGCCAATATGAACCTTCTATTGTACCTGAACCAGTTCTTTCTTCTATAGTTCCGAAATGCAATATCATTGCTAATACGAATCTCAGGATTCATTCTCCATTACTGGCCGAGATCATTAAGTTGCAACATCTAGCACCTAAACAGACTCCTGCGGGCCGTCATTTCGTTCCTCCTGCTCTTCAACTGGAACTTTTACAGTGTTTACATAATAGCAAGATGGCGGGACATCCTGGTATTCGCAAAACTTACGCGTTGATCTCTAAGGACTTCTGGTGGCCTGCTTTACGGAGGGATATTGAGGAGTTCATCGCTGCATGTGAAGTTTGTACTAAAACCAAACAACCCCATGCGCTTCCATGTGGATTCCTGCACCCCTTGGAGGTTCCAGAGAAACCATGGTCCTGTTTGGCCATGGACTTTATTGTCGATCTACCTATCTCTAAAAGACAGACTGTTATCCTCACCGTGGTTGACAGGTTTACTAAGATGGCACACTTCAGTCCCCTGCCTAAACTCCCGTCTTCTCCCGAATTGGCAGAGATATTCGCTAAGGAGATTTTTCGCCTACATGGGATACCCTCTCAAATTGTATCGGACAGAGGCTCCCAATTTGTTTCCCGCTTTTGGAGGTCCTTCTGCTCTCAACTTGGTATTAAATTAAACTTTCCTTCTGCCTATCATCCTCAGTCTAACGGAGCTGCTGAACGTACCAACCAGAAAATTGAACAATATTTACGATGCTTTGTTTCTGAACACCAGGATGATTGGGTCGGTTTGATTCCTTGGGCGGAGTTTGCACACAACAATCTCGTTTGCGATTCTACTCATTCAAGCCCCTTCTTCATGAATTATGGTTTTCATCCGTCTATTCTTCCTTCGGATTCTCCTTCCCAGGGGGTGCCGTCGGTTGATGTTCATGTTGCCAATTTGAGGAAGCTGTGGGATCAAACTCGACAAATCCTTGTGCACAACTCTATGTTGGTCAAGAAACACGCTGATAAACGTAGAAGGGCGGCTCCGGTCTTTGTTCCAGGTGATAGGGTATGGCTGAGCACGAGGAACATCCGTTTAAAAGTGCCCTCCATGAAGTTCGCTCCTCGTTATATTGGACCCTACAGGGTGCTGACCCGTATCAATCCAGTTGCGTATCGTTTAGCTCTTCCTAATACCTTACGCATTCCGAACTCGTTTCACGTTTCATTGCTGAAACCACTCATATGTAACAGATTTTCCTCCACAATAGCCCCTCCTCGCTCCGTTCAGGTGGAGGGTCAGGAGGAGTATGAGGTTAACTCTATTATTGATTCTCGAATCTCCCGGGGGAGAGTACAATATCTGGTTGATTGGAAGGGATATGGTCCTGAGGAAAGGAGTTGGGTACCTCAGGAGGATGTTCATGCTCCCCGTCTCCGCAGGGCGTATCACTCTCGCTTCCCATCTCGTCCCGGTTCATTCCGCCCGGTGGGCGTATCTGAGAAGGGGGGTACTGTCAGGGTACCTGTGGTCTCTACCTCCGAAAGAGGTAGAGACTTAGCTGTTCCTCCATCCAGACGGTCTGATGGCTCCCTTCCCCGCGGTCTATCCGGTCATGCTAGGCCGGCCGCGAGGGAGTGACTGCCTTTTACAGCATCTAGGCAGGAAGTAGTCATCAGGACACTCCCCCGGAACGACCTGTCAGTCAATTGCTGCAGGACCAATCAGGACGCCTCGGAGGCGTGGTTACTGCTCTGAACAGGGTATTTAACAGAGCTTCTTTCATTAGCTCATTGCCCTGTCGTGGTTCTAGCTTGTTCTAGTCACTCAGTGCTTGTGTATTCTATTATCCCTTTTGGTTTTGACCCGGCTTGTTTACCTTACTCTGCTTATCTCTGTTACCCTTGATTCGGCTTGTCTCTCGCTTACCTGTCTTCTGTTACCCTCGACCTCGGCTTGTCTTTGACCATTCTATACTGTACTACTTACGTTAGTCCGGCCATTCTAAGGTCCGGTATACGTATCTGGCTACTGTTTGTACTCTGCGTGTTGGATCCCTGTCCCGATCCTGACAAGACCCTCTTTGACTAAAGACGAGCTGTGACTATAGACCCGCTGTGACTATAGACGAGCTGTGACTATAGACCCGCTGTGACTTCAGACGAGCTGTGACTAAAGACGAGCTGTGACTATAGACCCGCTGTGACTATAGACCCGCTGTGATTAAAGATGAGCTGTGACTATAGACCCGCTGTGACTAAAGTCGGGCTGTGACTATAAACCCTTTGTGACTATAGACGGGCTGTCACTATAGATAAGCTGTGACTGTAGACCTGCTGTGACTGTAGACCCGATGTGACTAGCTATAGACCCTCTGTTACTACAGACGAGCTGTGACTAAAGACGGGCTGTGACTACAGATGAGCTGTGACTACAGACGAGCTGTGACTATAGACCTTCTGTGACTACAGACAGTCTGTGACTATAGACGAGCTGTGACTATAGACCCTCTCTGACTACAGATGAGCTGTGACTATAGAACCACTGTGACTATAGATGAGCTGTGACTATAGACGAGCTGTGACTATAGACGAGCTGTGACTAAAGACGAGCTGTGACTATAGATGAGCTGTGACTATAGAACCACTGTGACTATAGATGAGCTGTGACTATAGATGAGCTGTGACTTTAGAACCACTGTGACTATAGATGAGCTGTGACTATAGACGAGCTGTGACTATAGATGAGCTGTAACTATAGACACATTGTGACTATAAATGAGCTGTGACTATAGACACATTGTGACTATAAATGAGCTGTGACTACAGATGAGCTGTAACTATAGACACATTGTGACTATAAATGAGCTGTGACTACAGATGTGCTCAAGAATTATTCCAGCTCTGTGAATTTTACCCTACATTTTGCAATTTAGTTTAATTTTGTCAGCAATGCAGTGTTTAGAGAATAAACCCCAATAATCAGCATTATGAGGAAACCCAGTTTCCCTCTTCCTGTAGGGCGGATCACACTGTGTGTATAAAGCCTCCTGTTGGGCCTGGGGTATGGGTCCACCTGCTGACACTGTGACTGGGTAAGATGGGTGTAAATAAACCTGTAATGGTAAGGTCATGGTGAATTTTGGTGTTGCAGGGTTTGTAATTACCATAATGTACAGAAAGGCACTCACATTTAAATTATTTTTATCCCTACCCTGTGGATAACTAAACCTCAATAGTTCCAAACAGCCAGGAGATGCCTGTGACCCGTCCCACCTTACAGGGGTGGAACTACAGTGAGAATTCGAAGTAAAAGTAACTGGAATGAAAGCAAACATGACTTGGACTATTTTTCCATTGCACCTATTTTGAAATTCACTTTGAATCCTCACTCTAGTAATATACCCCTGCATGTGTTTGTTTATTTCTGTGTGTGGTCCCTGGATTATTCATTTATTTTTAATATTGGCAATTCTGCATTAGTGTCCAGTGCTATTAATTGAAAAAATGTTTTTTTGCTATGGCTGACGATGTGAACTCCTGCAAAAACAGGACCAAATGCAAATTCCTCCCTTAATGCTTTGCATTAACGTGCTCCCTGCGTCCTTCAGAAAGATGAAGCGTTTTTTACGAGTTGCATCGTGAAATAGATGTACATTATGGGATGTTTATTTGTTCTAAATCTATCAATACACATCTTTAATTGTTGGTCAGTTTGCTTTCTCTTTAACCCCTTAAGAACATGTGACATGTCATGATTCCCTTTTATTCCAGAAGTTTGGTCTTTAAGGGGTTAATTGTGCTATAGCTGTAATGGTACAATATCCCTTTAAAATACTTTCTTGAAGTGCTTGGTATAAATTGTTGCTGCAGTTCCTATTTGACACAAAAGAGGGAGCTGTGACCTACACCGTTGTCTCTGATGCTCTGTCACCATCCCATAATATTTTGTGACACTGCACTCGACTCACAGACTGGATATAAACTAACGGACTAAACTGCCGTCATACGTGTAACGAGCCAGAGAAAACCAAGGTAATGAAATGGTTAATAATTCAACAACCGTCCAGTAAGAGCAGGATGTATCCAATACAAATTCGTGAAAGTTGATCGCACAATTTAGAGATAAAAAAAAAATAAATAGATTTAGGGGGAAAAAGGCGTATTTGGGAGTATTAACTACTAATATATGCAGAGGTGTACAAGATGTAATATGTGTAACTTTTTTTTTATTTAAAATTTTTTAAAAATTGAAATAAAAATAAATGAAAGCGGTTTTCCTTTTAACAGTCTCAAATCTCTATAAATTTTCCTAGAATACTAACTCCAGCCAAGCTGTTTCCCTTTTGGGGTGTGTTTACATTTTCAGTGGATGACTTTATAGGGGCAGCCATCTGTTCACCGGCTTGGCTTAGCCAACCAAAAACCATGCAGGTAATTGAGAGCTAGTGTGTGCATCAAACTTGTCCCATGCAATGTTGGGCATCTCAAAAATAAACTCCTGGTCATATTCCGCTGTCTAACCCCTTCAGGACCAGATTGTTTTGGCCGTGTTGTATGTTAAGGACCGGGGCTATTTTAACACGTTTGTGGTGTTTGTTTGGCTGTAATTTTCCTTTTTTTTTTTTTTCAGGATAAAAGGGGCTTTCTTTACATACCATTATTTGTATCCTGGCTGTCATATAATTTACTTTAAAAAAGAAAAGATTTGGTGAAAAATTTAAGAAAAATGTTTTTTTACTTTTACTTGAAAAATCTTTTACTTACCTACGAAAGCTAATGAAAAAAACTGCTAAATAGCTTCAAAATTTTGTCCTGAGTTTAAAAACGGTGTTTACGGGCTTTTTTGCAGTAGGAAATTGCTGTTTCAAAATATATATATTTTAAAATGTATCAATGGTGACATTGTAACAGTTATCTGTCATAAATCTCTGAATCACACCTCATATGTACCTTTATTAGTAGCCACGTAGTCACAAACACTGGCCAAAGTTAGCATTTATATTTGTTTGTGTGAAAATTGCAAAAATGAAAATGAACACTAATTTTGACCAGTGTTTGTGACTAAGTGGCTACTAAAAAAGACTGAACATACCCCATTTGCAATACCATAGGTTGTCTTCTTTTGCAAATGGTATGCCATCATGGGGGTAATTCTCATTCCTGGGCTACCATACGCTCTTAAAGGCAACATAACCAACCTGCCAATTTTAAATGTAAAAATATTTGACCCTGTTACTTTCAAAAACACAATAAAACCTGTATATTGGGGGTACTGTAAGACTCAGGAGACTTTGCCGAACACAAATATTAGTCTTTCAAAACAGAAACGTATTACAACAATTACAAGCAGCAGAGTCCCTTAACCGGCCCCGGGCCTCTGGGTATTCCTAGTGCTCGTGATCATTGCCACCAGGAGTGTACCGTTCGATAGGGTGGCTTGTAAGCACGGACTCGTCTTCCTCCAGTGAGTTCTTGCTGCTATCTGCTTTCTGCGGGAGTGTATGGCTGTTCCGCCGCTAGGTGCTGGTCGTTTGTTGCTGGGGCCGCTGAGTGATGGGCAGGTTGGGTCCTGTTTAGTGGCATGAGATCGTTTGTTGCTTTGTGTGGGGGACCCGGTGCTTGTGCCCGCCCTTTTGAGTTTCGGCTCCGTTGCAATCTGAGGGCCGCTCTGGAGTCGCGGTGTGGGTTCCCCTGCAGGCTGCGCCGAGTGGCCGGGCGGATCCATGCCGTCACCTCTCTCATAGCTATCCTGTATAGCTGTCTCTGGGTCTTGAGTCTTGCCCACAAGTAGGTACTTAGTCGGTTTATGTACTCCAGTGCGTGCTTGGGCAGTTTAATTAGTGTGTGCTTGGTCCTGGGCTGCGTCCATGCCGCCATCTTGGCTGGGCCCAGTAGGTCTTGTTTGGTTGAAAGCTTATTCATCCCCATGCGGGGTCTGCTAGTTTGTTTGTCGATTGATTGCTTGTGCCGGGATATCCCTCACCGGCGAGGGGGGGGGGGTGATCGGGATCGTGAGCGTTGCAATATTTTCCCGCTGGTCTGTCGGCGGGGAGGTCGGCCGCCTCTCCCACACCAGCACGCACTGCTAGGCCGCTAATCAGCGTCTGCTTCAGAGTGCCTCTCAGAGTCCGGTGGTTCGGCCAGATAAGTCCCCGGGTGCCAGCGCTGCTCTGCTGTGCCAGATTAGGAAGTTCAGTGTGAGTTATTGATTAATAGTCGCTTGTTTGCAGGTTTTTCTCACGGAGCTCCGGTTTAGTGCGACCAGTCTGCTCAGCGGTCAGGCCCCGCCCCACACCATTTCTCTTCTAATCCTTGATCAGTGCTGTGAGATGTTTAATATCCGACCCACCGTATTTTCCTAAAATTGCTGTCCTGTAGCATTTAGTATTTCTATGTTGCGAATCTGTTAATGGCAGCCTCTTTGGCATTAGTCCTTGACGAATCCCTCTTGTAGCATATGGGTGCCACATTCTGTTAAACCGTATTTTTCACGTGCTGCCCTTTGGCATAATGATGGGACGTGTCACTACAAAATCATGGTGGGTCAGGCAAAAATTGGTATATTCTTACTGTAGAAGGAAAGGCTAATCTGATTTTATATTTACATTGTTTTTTTTGTTATTGAAGCATAAGACCTAGCTCTATATCTACTACAATCCCTGAACGTTATCACTGTTTAATAAAACACAGAATGTGGTTTGTCTGCCCTGCGTCTTTTGGGTGTGACAATCTTGCACACGGGGTGACTAGAGATTTTTTTAAAATATTTGTAATTTTTTTACTATACGGTGAGTTACGGTGTACCAACAGTCATCCTGCAAATTAACCACTTGGGAAGGGAGAAGGGAATCTCCCTTAAATTAGGGCCTGGATCTTATGCCCCAAAATCATTTTTTTTTTTTTTTTTTAAATGTATTTATTTTTTATTTTTTCTCCATTCTCTCTTCCTTTAGTCTTGGCACACCCTGTATTGCTTTGTGAGAGGTTAAAATATGGAGGTCTCTTATTAAATGTATCGTCTCTTTATTTGTCTAATGTTAGTGTTTACATTTTAGTAATTTTATGATTACTGAAACTTTCAAATTAAAAATACATTTAAAAATTTGCCAATTTCCATTAAAATCTATACTTTTTTGTAAAATGAGGACACGTTTTTAAAAAATAAAGTGCTTTAGGTTTTTGGGGGGATTCCTTTAACCCCTTAAGGACACATGACATGTGTGACATGTCATGATTCCCTTTTATTCCAGAAGTTTGGTCCTTAAGGGGTTAAACTCCATTTTCTTCCAGTACCAGGAGAGACTCCTCACTTGTTCTCCGATTCTCCATTTGTGAAGTCGTTATTTTTCATGATTTGTGTCCAATCGGGAGTTTTTTTTGTAGCAATCCGGACTAGTGCATCTTTTCAAGACGTCAGTACAAAGTGAGAGACCAGATGTTACTCTTGAAATCTGCATATTTATAAAATAATCCAGAGGGGGCATACAGGTAACCCCTAAAGCACTTATGCCCCCTCTGGATTATTTTATAAATATGCAGATTTCAAGAGTGTTGTAGGAAACTGAAAAGTTTCCGTACTTACTCTTAAGTTGCTGTATAAAGAACCGGTTCTTTCGTTCTGGTTTTTCCTGAATGAATATGGGATTTAGTAAAAGCACACATTGTGCTGTTAGGGAAACATGTCAATTGTTAATGCTGCCAGTAAATTGCTTCCTCTTGTTTATATGGAGATTGGTTTCCATGTGATTAACTTGTGAACCGTAGTGAGTTGAAAACCAAATTGCAAAATAAAAAAAAGGGAAAGGACAAGACTAAGAGTTGCTTTGGGGAGATGACAGCCTGCACGGGAGCTGATAAGTGCCGACTGTTAAGGCTCTTGGAGGGGAGAGTGGGAAAGGGTGGAGAACTTTTTGGGGCTACAGCCGACTGTTATGGATGATGTTAAAAATTGGTTATGTTACCTTGCCTTACTACAGATGTAATCTGACTAATGATGCAGGGATGCATGTTTTCTCCTCTCCTTATCTCTGTTTGTGGATAATGCACCATAGCATCACAGCGATTCTATAACGCGTTTAAAAACGCATGTTTAGAGAAGCTTTCTCTTGCTCTACCATACACCCACATATCCAGATTAAGCTAAGTGCTCAGCAATTCTGTGTATTCTTCTACCTAGACATGTTTATCTCGCTTGTTTACATTATTTTAAAAAGAGGCAGCAAAAACAATGTGCAGCATAGTCGGCTACCAAGCTCAGTCAGCATGCATATTACAGGGGTTAGCTAACATTTCACTGCTGAATATTACTTTAAAGGGACACTATAGTCGCCTGAACAACTTTAGCTTAATGAAGCAGTTTTGGTGTATAGAACATGCCCCTGCAGCCTCACTGCTCAATCCTCTGCCATTTAGGAGTTAAATCCCTTTGTTTATGAACCCTAGTCACACCTCCCTGCATGTGACTTACACAGCCATAAACACTTCCTGTAAAGAGAGCCCTATTTAGGCTTTCTTTATTGCAAGTTCTGTTTAATTAAAGGAACACTATAGTCACCTAAATTACTTTAGCTATATAAAGCAGTTTTAGTGTATAGATCATTCCCCTGCAATTTCACTGCTCAATTCACTGTCATGTAGGAGTTAAATCACTTTGTTTCTGTTTATGCAGCCCTAGCCACACCTCCCCTGGCTAGAATTGACAGAGCCTGCATGAAAAAAACTGATTTCACTTTCAAACCGATGTAATTCACCTTAAATAATTGTATCTCAATCTCTAAATTGAACTGTAATCACATACAGGAGGCTCTTGCAGGGTCTAGCAAGCTATTAACATAGCAGGGGGATAAGAAAATCTTAATTAAACAGAACTTGCAATAAAGAAAGCCTAATATCCACTATAGAAGGCGTCTGGTATATTATGTGGGGGCAACGGTGGTAATACGATTTATGGGTCAGCAGTCAAGATTTCTTATGGCTTCTGTATAGAGAACACACGTGGTCTGTATTGCTAATAGTCATCCACAGGAACATTCCATTGGTTTCTATAGCAATTACATCTAGGACTGTGGGCCAAGATTGTACAGGAGAACCTTTTTGTTTAATAAAAAAAATAAAACCTTTTTTTATGGCAGAATGCTATAGAAATGCCGTCTGACCTGCTAAGTTTTGTGAAAACGTTGTTTTGTTCCTGCTCTGTGGCTTGTGCTGGAGGTATTTGCTGCACCTCTTTAGACTCCAGAGAGCTGAATTTGTTGCTAGGGAAAGGGGAAAATCTTGTTTTGCCGATAAGAGCTTGTTTGTTTTACAGTTTTAGTCTCTTTTTCTGTTTAGTTGTAATGATGCAGCATAAAAATATCAGGACGTTTGTGTTACATAGGCTGAAAAGAGACGTGCGTCCATCAAGTTCGGCCTTCCTCACATGTTTTTGCTGTTGATCCAAAAGAAGGCAAAAAACCCAGTCTGAAGCGCTTCCAATTTTGCAACAAACTAGGAAAAAATTCCTTCTTGACCCCAAAATAGCAGTCAGATGTCTTCTTGGATCAAGCAGCTATTACCCCACTAATTAGAAATTATATCCCTGTATGTTATGTTTTTGCAAGTATTTATCCAATTGCAGTTTAAACATCTGTATAGACTCTGATAAAACCACCTCTTCTGGCAATGAATTCCATATCCTTATTGCGCTTACTGTAAAAAAAAAACCTTTTCTTTGCCTTAGATGAAATCTCCTTTCTTCAAGCCTAAATGTGTGACCTTATGTCCTATGTATAGCCCTATTTATGAATAGATTTCCAGATAAAGGTTTGTACTGGCCCCGAATATATTTGTATAATGTGAATATAAACTGAAGAGATTTCCATTTTTTAACCTTTCTTCATAAAGAAAATGCTCCATTCCTTTTATCAATTTTGTAGCTCGTCTCAGCACTTTTTCTAGTGCCATATTATCCTTCTTTAGAACAGGTGCCCAAAATTGCACAGCATATTCAAGGTGTGGTCTTACCAGCGATTTATAAAGAGGCAAAATTATATTTTCATCTCGAGACGTGTTATGTTCGCATGTCTAAGCTTTAACATGCTCGATGTGGCCGCTGGGATAGGAAGCCAGCAATATTGTATATTTAAAATAATAGATTTACCTCCAAAAGATTGCAATGGGGGACACCTGCACTCCACAAATAACTGCTTCTGGAAATATAGGAAGAGTTTCTGGGTTTTATTGTGTGTTTTTTTTTTTTTGTTTTTTTTTTTTTCAGTCATCTTTAAGGTACTGGAGGCCTTATGATTTAGCTATATAAATGATACATTAATTCCTTGCCGCTTTAAAAAAAAGTTATATGAAATGCCTGTGATAAGGAATTCCTATTTTCCTATTGCCATCATCTATTCCCCCTCCTCAGTCATCCGAGGCTATTCATTGAACACTTTTCTCCCTGACTACCCCACTTTCTTTCCTCTAGCACTCCTTCCCTCATACTTGGGGACTTTAACATCCCAATCAACAACCTCAACTGCCCTGATGCCTCCCGTCTGCTCTCTGTAACCTCCTCCTTCAGCCTCACACAGTGGTCTACCTCAGCAACTCATACAGCAGGAAAACCTCTTGACCTCATCTTCACCAATGTACTACCTCTAATCTCTCCAATGCTCATGCTCAATTTCCTCTATCTGACCACCATCTGCTGATGTTTGACATTGGCATACCCCATACCTAAATTTCAACACCCTCAACTCTCCAATCTCGCAGAAACCTCCACAGCCTTGATCTCCAGCATTTCTCCACCAAACTCCAAACTCTCCTTTTACCCATCTCAAATCTCACTTGCCCTAACTCTGCAACCTCACTTTACAACTCCACTCTCTCATCTCAACTAGACCTCATGGCACCTCCTACATTTAAACGCAGCAAGCGCTCTCAACTACAACCCTGGCACACCAAGCTGACCCGATATCTAAAAAATTTTCAAGAACTGCTGAACGCTGTTGGAGAAAGTCTCACTCTGCACCTGACTTCCTTCACTTTGTGGAGCAATCTGCAGCGGCAATACATTGGTTGCCATGGTGATTGCTACTCTTCATAAAGCACCACCTATTGCACACTAGTCTATTCTGAGTTGTGGGTTTGATTGGATCAAAAACAAACCTTTATTTTGAGATACATTTATTTATATCTTTTTTTTTCTTTTTTTTTTACACAGAACCCTAATTGTTTGAGTGGACACAAAGTGCATTCTCATGCTGGTAGCCGCAGTGAAGCACTGAATGTCTTTAGTCTGATTATATCAGCTGACAGTCTGATTGGATGTATAGTGACTGAATGCAATGCCGTTATGAGATGCAAGTTGATGTTGGCTTAGGATCAGTGGGTGCACGGCTTCAGGTTCCACACAATTGGTTAGTGTTCAAACTAGAAGAAACTGGTCTAGATGAAAATTCTTCATCTTGGGTAGAGCATTGGTTTAAAGGAAGAGTACAGAGTTGTCGTTAAAGGGACACTGGGTCACAGGATGTGCCGATCATTGGATCCACAGCTACCAGTTGGTATAAGTTTAATGGCTGCACAGGACTAGAGGATGCGTAGGTTAACAAAGGGCTAGTGGATGCATGACTGCAATTTGGTGTAGGTTTTGCATAGGTCTGACTGCACAGCATCACTGGGTGCATGGCTGCAGTTTGGAGCAGAAGTAGTAGATGTATGGCTACACTGAATGAATGCATGACTGCAGGACTAATGGTTATATGGTGGCATGCGGTGTAGGGTTAGAGAATGTATGAGGTTGGTTATATGGCGGCAGGTCAGTGTAGGGTTAGTGAATGTGTGAGGTTGGTTATATGGCAGCAGGTCAGTGTAGGGTTAGTGAATGTATGAGGTTGGTTATACGGCAGCAGGTCATAGAAACATAGAATGTGACGGCAGATAAGAACCATTTGGCCCATCTAGTCTGCCCAATTTTCTAAATACTTTCATTAAAATAAAGGTCGGTGTAGGGTTAGTGAATGTGTGAGGTTGGTTATATGGCAGCAGGTCAGTGTAGGGTTAGTGAATGTGTGAGGTTGGTTATACGGCGGCAGGTCGGTGTAGGGTTGGTGAATATATGAAAACATTGGTAATTGGGCGGCAGGTCGGTGTATGGTTGGTGAATATGAGGTTGGCTAGTTTGCAGCAGGTCAGTGTAGGGTTAGTGAATGTATGAGGTTGGTTATATGGCAGCAGGTCAGTGTAGGGTTAGTGAATGTATGAGGTTGGTTATATGGCGGCAGGTCGGTGTAGGGTTAGTGAATGTGTGAGGTTGGTAATTGGGCGGCAGGTCGGTGTAGGGTTAGTGAATGGATGAGGTTGGCTAGTTGGCAGCAGGTCAGTGTAGGGTTAGTGAATGTATGAGGTTGGCTAGTTGGCAGCAGGTCAGTGTAGGGTTAGATAACATAGGACATTGGTTGCATCTCTGTGTATTTTGTTTCTGTTTTTTGTTCCCTCAGGCGTTCATTGTGTTGACTTTGCTGAGTCACTCTGATAGTGCCCAGACAGGAGGAGGAGGGAGCCTGTATACTGTATAAAGCTAGCTAATCCCTTCCTTGTGCTTCATTCCTAGAGCGTAATCCTCGACTCATCCTATCCCTGCAAGCTTCACTATCCTGTATCATCATGACCAAGATCATCGCTGTGTTTGGAGCCACAGGTAGGCAAATTGTTTGGAGGGAATTACTAACAGATATAATCCCAAGGAGGGGATCATTTGTCAATTTGTTTTTACATTTTTAGTTTTATCTTTTAACTCTGAATATTCTTTACACTGGGACTAGTAACTGATTAAAATGAATACTGTCTCATACTCGCTCAGGCAGCGTTGCTGCTTGTTTTAAAAACTCCTATCCCCTTATACTGCAACCAGTCCGCCTTGGTTACTTTTTTAATCTGTGCAATAATCGTCTCCTGGAATTATCAGCATGGCTTATTGCTTCCTTATAACGAGCCATTCTGGGCAAAGTTCTAATACTGGCACATTCACTAGGAACATTCATTTGGTTTCCACGGTAACTGCTCCACTTTTAAAAAGTTGATCAAGAAATACCCATAATATTTTTCAATTCTTCCCGACCTCGACTCTTCTCTCTTTCGCTCTTCTTCTCCTTTCTCAATTTCCCATCTCAACGTACCCCTCCTTTTTATATGCAACTCACCCCTTACTATACTTAATATTGCTTGGAACTACAAATTACCTTACCTTCAGACCTTCTCTCTTTAACTAAACGTTATTCTTTTTCTTTTTCTTTCTCCTATACACTTTAATTATGCTTTTTATGTTCCCATCTACATTCCCTACACTATTCTTGCACTTTTATTATCGTACTACTTTTAACGATCTGTCGCTCTCTACAAACTCTTTTCATGTGTGCAAATATCCTGCTCTGTTGTAAATTACTGACCGTAAAGGTGTTGGTTACTAATGATGTGTATAGCAATGTGAGACTGCTTGGCGTGTGTGTTGCTGCATGCATATGAGGTGTATTCTATTACAATTTACCATTGGACAGGTACGATATTAATTACTAATGGTGTGTATAGCAATGTAAGATGCATACTTTGCGTGTATGGGTAGCTGCATGTATACCGTCAGTTCTAAGGTACTGATGTTACCATTGCTCTAACCAGAGACCCAGCTATGAGTCCCCGTTAGACCATATCACCAGTAAGTGTCCTTGGGCAACACCTAAAGGTAAACCTATATCTACCTACCTCAAATACTCTGATTGTAAGCTTGTTTAAACCGGGTTTCCTTCCCCTTTCTATAATTGTAAATTGCTGGAGTTTATGTTGGTGCTAGTTAGATGCTGATAAAGAAATAAATGTTTAACCTATTATATAAATCCATTAAAACATTTTTTAAAACCAGCAAAGCTCCAAACTTTATAGCTTCAGCTAGCTTGCCAGGTGTACTTTATTTTTGTGTAGCTTGTACAGCTGCCAACTCACAACGTGTCAGTAAGTTAAACCCAGAGCAGATAGACGTTTCCATTACCCTATTTACGACCTCTGCTGATGGAAACTTCAGGCAGTGGCTATCTATTTCTTCTGAACAGCCCACCTAGCCTGAATGTAGCAGCGAAGACCACCCCCTATTTTGCTACTGATGCTCAGAGTCAGAACCCCCTTACAACACCTGAGAACGGTCCCCTGTATATTGCAGGAGGACTCCATGTATACTCTGATGGAAGCCCCATTAAACCTCTTGTTGAAGGCCTCCTGTTTCCTAGCACACACTGTGTTTCTGAATCCCTCTGTCTGCAGGACCTTGTTCCGTAATATATTCTGCTCACAAAGTGGCCCAGAGTCTGGGCGAGGCAGATGATTGATTCTAGTTTGTAAGTTCCTCTGCATCCATTTAGCTAGATCAAGATATCCTCAATGGTTGTGTTGGCTGTTTTTTTTTTGTTTTTTTTTAATAGTATTTTCTTATGTATGTTAGTTTTTTTTAGTGTCTGCACTTGTGTGTAATAACTGTACCCTTACTTCCCAACTCTTTTCTCTTTCCCAACTCTTCTAAACTTATCTTCATATCCCTATCCTTCCCTTATATTTTCTTATTTTAGTATTCTTTCTTGGCATTTTCTTGGGCAACAATTTCCCTTGGTTAAGTTGCTTTGTTATACTTGTATCAAGACCACATTTCCTGTCTTGTGTGTGTGTCTGTGACAGTGGAATTCACTGCTGGTGCTATTTAACAGATCCATCTCGGTAACTCACACTCTTTCTCACAGGTGCTCAAGGAGGTTCAGTAGCAAAAGCTCTCTTGGAGGATGGTACCTTCGTTGTCCGAGCTGTGACCCGGGACCCCAGTAAGCCGGCAGCGTTGAAGCTGAAAGAGGCCGGAGCAGAGGTGGTGGCTGCTGATCTAGATGACAAAAAGAGTTTAGAAGCTGCTCTTTCCGGGGCCTATGGAGCTTTCGTAGTCACCAACTTCTGGGAGCATTTCAGTAAAGACAAAGAGATTGCACAGGTAAGACTGGTCTCTGGACCTTCTCTCCATGATTTAATTGTAACACACAAATAGAGGGCTCTCGGGAGGTAAGCACTGTGTAGACACCACAATTAGAAACTCAGGAGGTCACGTTCAGTTTTTGTCCCAATTTATAGATATCCATAAACTGAGCCCTTATTCCTGAGAAACCATTTGGTAAAACAAGGTTACAATTTCATCTCTCCCAACTTTTCAATTGACAAATTTTCAGTGGTGTGGCTGGAAGTGGGTCCATGGATCAGATTATCCCAGAACATGGGTGATTTCCACTTCCTGCTGATAACCATTTATGTAAATGAAAATGTAGTTAAGTGCAAACCTAACATATCTTTTCACCGATTTTGTGTTTTATTAAAAAATAAATTAAATAAAGCAGAATGTCTCGCTTCATATCCACTTGAGGGCGATATGATCATATGATTTAATTACTGTGGATACTCAGTGATGTAGCAATAGTTGGCTGAGTAACATCTAGAGATTAAAGGCAGAGATCTAAGAATAAAATTGTCCTACAGTTTTCAGGGTTGGTACGAAGGCTGAAAGCTACTGTACTAAACCCGTATACATTTATTACATTGCATTTGTCTTTTTTTAATTTAATTTTTTGGGGATTTTACCGATTTTTCTTCGAGCTCACATGATAACATTACTAACACCAATTTTAAAGGAATATAGATAAAATCATCCAATTTGAAAGGATATTTCCCCAGTTTAATATTTATAATCTAATGACTCAGTGAATTTTTCGGTCTCACTTTTTTTCAAAGTCCCTTTTAGTTGGAATCACAGCATATGTGCCGAAAAACCTTGCAGTTAACCAATAACTAGGACACATTCACAAATCCTAATGCTATGCGCATGTTCTGTTACCTTTGGTTTCAGATCCTGAAATGGTACATGTTCTTGGCAGTTAAACATGCTTTGGATCAAAGAGGACTAAACATGGCTGCAGCCTCATTGCAGTAATATAAACCGAAAAGCTACTACAGATTTTTCCTTGACTTATGTCGGTTCCTCATTAATCTCACTATAAATTTTTTGATAAAGGCTCCTTGGAAGTTAAACATCACCTTGTTTGTGTGGAACTAAAATTCCATAAATTGGGGGAAACATGTTCCTTGTTATATATTTTATTTCGTACTCTGTTATAGAAGGTAGGTGGTGGCCTCTAGCCATTAGCAACATATACTGTTTCCCTTTAATTTGCGGAGTTCCTTTGTACCTCTTTTTCTGCTGATTTTATTATATTTTGATGTATGTTTTTGTATTTTAGGGAAAACTGATTGCAGATATTTCAAAAAGCCTGGGATTAAAGCATGTCGTTTTCAGTGGTTTGGAAGATGTCAAGAAGCAAACTGGTGGGAAGCTGGAGGTCCTTCACTTTGATGGAAAGGGAGAAGTGGAGGTGTACTTCAGATCTATTGGAGTCCCAATGACCAGCATCAGGCTTCCCAGCTATTATGAGAACATACTAACCTTCTTCAGGCCCAAGAAATCAGATGATGGGAAGACCTACACTCTAAGTACGTCTGCTGTAACCATCTTCTTAATTTCTGTTAAATACTTTACCCAATGTCTGCACCAAAGTTTAGGGTGTTTTCTATCAAGAGTAAATTTGGAATGAGTAATGGGGATTTTTGACTGAGGAAAGAGTTGGACATGGTTTCAACAGCCGACTATATGATTAATCTTGAACTGATCTGAATTTGATATTCTTCCAGGATGTATGCAACGTGGGTCTATCCAAAAAGACTCAGTGCATACAGTTTGGCATCGTAAGTGATGCAGCCCAACTGTGAAGGTTCTGGGGTAACAAAGTTACACAACAACTCCTCCTTTTTGCCCTATCCTGGTTTGTTACCCAAGAATGCATTCTAGATTTTGTGTGTAGTCTGGTTTTGACTCGGCATCTGAATCCCAGACCTTCTTTATTCTGTAATCTTTAACTTTGTCCTGCCCTTGTCATCTAATCGTTATTTATTTTTTTTAAATTGTTTGCTATACTGTATTCTTTATTTTTATACATTCTAAGGGCTGGTAATATTTTTATTTTTTATTTTTATTGTATAGCATACTCTTTGCTATATATTTTCATGTTTTAGTATTCGAGCCTTAATTAAAAACAAAAAAAGCCAGTGGCTGCCTTTTTTTCTGCTGTCAAAACACAGGCCTCCCCGACTCAGCACAGAAATGTGTCAATACAAACCATTGCACTCACATTTTCAGACTTCTGATTCTTCACTACATTAATAATTGCAGGTATCCCGATGGGTGATGTCCTATTTGATGGAATGTCTGTAGCAGATCTTGGCCACGTGGTGGTCAGTATCCTGAAGTCTCCATCAGAATATGCAGGGAAGGACATTGGGCTGAGCACAGACAAGCTAACGGTGGAGCAGTATGCAGCCATATTGTCCAAGGCCACAGGCAAGACCATCAAAGATGCCAAAGTGAGTAAAATTCCTCCCTCCTGCCACTACCTGCCATGCTTTGAGTAGGTACATGTCTACTAAATAGCAAACAGTCAGCAGCTGCTTGCTGTCCTAAAGACTAGCTACTTGGCAGCTATTGTGACCTAATTGCTAATCCAGTAAATGGGCACCTGACACAGGTCCCCCATGGTGGGACACCTCATACAATTTATTGGGGGGGGGACATATTGCAACCCCCATGACAACACTTGTACCTCATGAGTGTGTGTGGGGGAGGGGGCTATTAAAATAAAATTGACTGTAGGACAGTATTCCCCCAGCCCCCACTGTTTGACTTTATGGGTTTTTATATAGCCTTTTTTGGGGCAGAAGAAAAGATGGAAGTAGAAAAAAAATACATCTAATGTTGGTACCATAACTACTTCACATTATTGGAAAATGCATGCTTAAAGTATCCTCAGCCCACTCTCCTTTTTGAGACTGGCTAACTGCTGCAGCTTGTAGAAAAAAGACGACCCACTAGGAGTGTCCATCAGGCAGCTGGAGCACTTCGTTCCAGGTATAACTTTTTAATTTTGCTGTGTATGGGGCTTGCGCATGCCGTATGCATTAAGGGGAAATCTCGCTCTTGACTAATGGGACTATCATGAACTGGTGCTCTTGCAAACTGTGCATTATGCATAGATTGTGTCTTTAAAACTATAGGGTTCGCTCTCTCCCCCCTCCCCTGCTGCACCTCAGCCTCCTGCGCTCGAGCCCTAGACCGCCCAAGGATTCTTCTCTCTCTATTTGTCTATCTTCTTCTACACTTACTTGAACCTTTTACATAGGGCACGTGTAGGATAGTGCCGATACGCACGCAACACATACATCAGATTTAGGCAGGCCCGGGGAGTGCAGTGGGGTACAGTTGGAGCAAGAAAACAGCGAGAGTAGACGGGCGGGGGACACAACAACCCGACAGATTTGCACCCGAGGGCGCGAAAACACATTTGCGGTGCGAAAATGCGCAAAAGCGGCACATACAATAGAGGATGTAGGAAATGTGACTCTATAATATAATATAATAAAATATAATATAATATATAAAAATCCTGAAGGAAGGTGACCTCTGGCCGCAGAGAATTCAACCGAATACACAAAGCCTCATTGTTAGAATGTTATTAATAAAATGATGTATATGGGCTTCTGCAAAAGCCGAAATGTTCACATTATGCCACTGTTCCTGTCATGTAAAAGTAAAGAATTAAAAACAAAACAAAAAAAAACTATAGGGTTAAGGATACATGTTTGTTCCTTTAACTAGACATTCATTTCAATTAGAGAGTAAAGGTGTAGCTGGGAAGATCTTAATACATACCTTGCATGTCTCTCCTACAGGTTTCTCCTGATGCATATGAAAAGTTGGGATTCCCTGGAGCAGCTGAGTTGGCAAACATGTTCCGTTTTTACCAGATGATACCCGACCGTGACGTGTCTCTCACATTGAAACTGAACCCTAAAGCCAAAAGGTTTCAGCAATGGGCAGAGGAGAACAAGGCTGCATTCAAAGACTTGTAACCAATGCCTGCTGTTTACTCCAAGCCACATTTCATAAACCCTACACCCATGATCCGTCCATGGACCATCAATTGTAATCTTCTATAAATGGACTGAATTAAAAGCTTAACTAGTCAAAGACGGTTTACTGTGTCGAACACTTCAAACACAGACACAAATTCTTTATTTTGTAATAAATCTAATATATTCTCTAGCTTCTGTGAGTTGTTTATTACTTTGCAAATCTGGAATCGGCTATGCTTGTCTCCTGCACAAAAATGGATAAAATAAGTGTAAGATCAAGAAAATAATGAATGAATGAACATGTATACATGTGATATATTTTAGTTTTTTGTACCATTGTATCTAGTTCTCTCCATACCCCAAAGAAATGTCAACTTCAAAATGCCTGTGGACTGGATCAAAGAAATATGATAATGCTATAGTTTATACTGTAAATTAATTTAAAAACATGCATTATGCATTGAAAATCCCATCACAAGTTTGTGAAATGCAGTGGTCACCTACTTTGTAGTAAATTGATTACACTTGGAAGTTAACTGGCTTTAATTGGGGTGCAATTTGTAGCCTTTGAATGGACACAGAAGCACAGTGCATGCAGGAAAGAAAACAAATGAACAACTGGTTCTAATCATTTGCATAATGTGCCATGGCTGTGCCTGAACTATACAAGGTCGGTATGCCAGTTGATTTATAACATAAATGTCAAAGAAAATTCAGCCTAGTGCTAAAAAGGTTGACAGACGCTATAGGTGACTTTCAAGGTATTAGACTGGCCTAAATGTTACTCACCACTTAAGTCTGAGTGTCCATGATACACAAGCAAGAGGTAAACTTCTTGCCAGGGTTGAATTTGTGACTCTAATGGCTAGTGGGCAAGTGGAAATTGAGTCCTGGCTATAAGATCTATCAACATGTACCTATATTTATCACTTTATTCTTAACGTGTGCCCCCAGTTATCACCTTCCACTTAACATGTACCCATAAACTAACATCTCCCACTCAAGGAGCCCCCTAACGACCTTCTTATTGAGGGAACTGGTTGTATTATAAATAACTATAGAACCAAATCAGTCAGATTATACCACAGTTGGTTGATACATTTCTCCAGTTTTTGACAAACCCTTGTTTCCTTTGTGGTTTTTTTTGTGCTGAGTCAGAGTGTTGGCTCCCACACGAGAAGGAGGAGTGAT
Organism: Pelobates fuscus; assembly: GCF_036172605.1. Taxonomy (NCBI): domain Eukaryota; kingdom Metazoa; phylum Chordata; class Amphibia; order Anura; family Pelobatidae; genus Pelobates; species Pelobates fuscus. The sequence goes on along the minus strand of NC_086324.1, from coordinate 167,437,427 downwards.
GCCTTGTTCAGTTTGATAAAACCGTATAATCCCTGCCGTACGTTTTATTCAGATTACATCTGCCTAACTCTTTACTGACAGCCACTCTCCCTGCATCCGTCGTTATGAAGAAGATCATCACGGTGTTTGGAGCCACAGGTAAGTGGTATTCCAGGAGTGGTGGGGGCAGATTTAACACAACTGAGTGAATGCTGGGGACCGGAGTTAAAGGCTCACTCCAATCCCTGAAATCTGATTTCAGTGATTTGAAGTGGTTATGGTGCCTGTGTGCCATGTTTCATAGTGAAATGCTACACGTAGTTTAACCAATTACTGCTGGAGGTGCAGCATCATTGGGGTGTAATTAGCCGCCCCGTCCCGCAATTAGAGTTGGCAAATGTCCGTTCTGTGCATATTCTGATACACAGAATCTCCTTCATTGACTAAGCGCAATCGAAGTGACAAAGTTCTCCACGGTTTGACTGGGGTGGGTGTATTTATCACACAGTTGAGGTTTTACTAGTAGCAATCGGCTGCTGCTCTTGGCCGATGAATGGCCGGTGGCATACGGCATCTGGCTTCAACACGGCAGCAGAAGACTGTCAATTCCTCAGTAGCAGAGGAGACCAGTGGCACGGCAAAGACCCAGGTAAAAGGGAAAACTGTTGCAAAACGGCCTGCACCATTACCCAGAAATTGAGCCACAGTACCCTTGACACCATAACCACTACAGCCGGCTTGGAGTAACTCTAACACACCTGAGTGAATGCTTTGTAAGATTATTTAGAATATAAATGACATCACCAGAACTAATTTCATGTTTCACCAAAACGATATAAATTTACAAGAAATTCCTTTTTCTGTCTGCTTTCTAAAAACTCATGAAGTCCCTAACTCTGCAGAACCTTCATTAGATTGTCTTTTGCTTTATTTATTTTTTGCCCAGATTTGCTTTTTGCTGAGATGTGCTATAACTTTAAGGTTTCTCCTTTGCAAAGCTGCTTTACCTGAGCACGTTTTTGGCAATGAAGATATTTCTTTTCTTCTTGCCCCACCCAGGTTGGTTTACTTTTACTGGCACACCTAATCCAGCAAACTGCTATATCTACATTTTTATATAGATTTGTTTTTGGCATCCAATATATGCGCCCTATTCAATCATCTTCTAGATGACCCTTGCATGCCCTTCTCTTCGTATCTCCATTTTCAACATGTCTTCTTAGTAAATGTCGATTTTTGAACTCTTGGCTGGGAGCCTTGATGGCATTTGCCCTATCATATCAATATAGCTGTATTAAATGTCATTAGCACACTTATACAAGCCTAACCCATGGACCATCGTTACTTGGGTCTTCTCCGGTCTCTCCAGCAATGGATAGTAGCAGGTGTCCATGTAGTAAGGATACATAAAAAAAACAACAACATTTTCAGACAAAGCAAGTATATCTATTCTGCTTTAACTGGGAAATAAACGTAATCATAAACAATCCAAAACATGCAAATACAGAATTTGCGTCTTGAAGAAGATGTGTGGAGTGTTGAAATGTTGCAACTCTGATGAAGCCCCAATAAAGGGATAGAAACATAGAATGTGACGGCAGATAAAAACCATTCGGCCCCTCTAGTCCGCCCAATTATCTAAATACTATGAGATATAAGGCTCAGGGTTGGCTCATTGTACAGCGCCACAGAACATGTTCGTACTTTATATTTAGTTATTGTAATAACGATGCTCTATTATTTGCCAATTTTTCTACTACATAGGGAAGAAGGAGACACTTGAGTGTATTAAGATTATTCATTGGGAATTTTTTTATCGTTCTCTATTAAATCCTACTACGTAAAAAATCTCCCAAGTAAAATTGTCAGCTGAAAAGATGTATGGTGCAATTGTTTTTTTTTTTTCTTCTTCTAATTCTTTATTTTTAAAGCTGGTAATAAAAAAAAATGAGATTACAATATGCAAAATCTTGTGAAAATACGTTCTATATTTTTCTATATTTTACCATTAACAAATAAAATAAAACAAAAACCATAAAAGAAGAAAAATGTATAATTAAACAAATTCAGATATCGTCTACGGATTCCAGACTTAATGGAGTCAGGTCATGCTAACCTATCTGTAAAACAATAGTGCATAGCTAACAGCCTCTTCTCTATATATACCCTTATTATCATTATCAAATACGAATAAAAAAAATAGGCTTGGCCTGCTTCCAATAACAGGGGGAGCAATACATTTTTTTCTTTTAAATGGTACAATTGTTAAGTAATTGCTTACCACAGATTAGTTAATAAACACATTTGTTTGTTGATTTCTTAAAATTTTTGTTGCTAGGGTTGTAAATCGTCCTTCATCTCAAACTCTCACATTTGTACTTTTTTTTTTTTTTAAGGTGCCCAAGGGGGTTCGGTAGTGAAAGCTCTCTTGGAGGATGGTACCTTCAATGTCAGAGCTGTGACCCGGGACACCAGTAAGCCGGCAGCCGTAAAGCTAAGACAGGCCGGGGCAGAGGTGGTGTCTGCTGATATGGACAATAAAGAGAGTCTGGAGGCTGCCCTTAGTGGAGCTTATGGAGCTTTCGTAGTCACGGTTTGGGATAATTCCAAGAAGGATAAGGAGTTCAAACAGGTAAAGACTTGACAATATTATTTTAGTACAATTATAAAGTATTAATTTGATATGTTTACTCAATAAACATACCCAGTCCCGCCGACACCCACTATTATACACTACACAAAAAAAGTCTCATTCTTCATTCAATGTTTTTGTATTATAATTTTAGCTCAGCATATACACTTATCTTAGATCTTTAATAAGAATTATCAAAGTAATTTACCCACAAGGATGCATTTATATTTCTCTAGTTTTCAACAACGACATAGAACCTACAGCCACTTCAGTCCTAATTATAAAAAGTATCGTCCAAATAGGTTTTGAGTGAGAATTTCCTTGTTTAGGTTATGGTGGATCTGGATTTTTTGCTACAGTTGTTACATTGAGAACTGACCTCAATCAACAGAGAAATTGTAAAAATAATTCTCATTTTATTTTTTAGGGCAAAATGATTGCAGATTTGTCAAAACATCTGGGCCTTAAACATGTTGTCTTCAGTGGGTTAGAGAACGTGAAGAAACTGACGGGTGGAAAGCTGGAAGTTCTCCATTTTGACAGCAAAGGGGAGACGGAGGAATACTTCAGAGCCATTGAAGTCCCAATGACCAGTGTTAGACTTCCCTATTACTACGAGAACCTTCTGACATCCAAGCCCAAAAAGTCGATGGATGGGTTGACCTATCATCTGTGTAAGATATCTCTTGAACTGCATCACAATTTTTAAACCCATTGGGACATGTGATCCCAGCAGCCAATACGAACCTGGGATTTCTGCAGTTAAGCATTTTATCACATAGTTACACGGCACAGTCAATTCTAGGTTTCTACTCATTGCTGATAATGCAGGATGTCAATATCCTTAGTTACTCTAGGTTAGTTCAACTTTTATCAAAAGCAAATAAACTACTAAAGAAATTTAAAAATGACCAACATAGCTTTTATCAAGCTCTATCAAGCTCTGTGATATTGCAAATAATTTTTCTAAGGCCAGGGCTACTTCAAGAAAATTGCATAAAGACCGAGATAAGTTTGTATTTTCATCTAAAGATGCGATTCACCAAGTATATGCTTACAGGCCTCCCAATGTGTGATGTTCCACTGGATGGGATGTCTGTCGCAGATCTTGGTCAAGTGGTGGTCAGCATCCTGAAGTGCCCATCAAAGTATATTGGGAAAGACATCGGGCTCAGTGCGGAGAAGCTAATGGTGGAGCAGTATGCAGCCATAATGTCCAAGGTCACGGGCAAGACCATTAAAGATGCTAAGGTGAGCACTAATATATTGAAAACTAGAATACAAAGGACTCAAAGCTGTTAATGTGAAAAGTACAATTTATCATTGTATACCTATTCCAAATTTTTGTCATACGACCAAATGTTCCTTTCAGCTCATGCATGAGACAGAAGTCAATTACCAATTCTGTAACAGTTCCACCAACGCTCTAACAGTAGACCGGCTCCTGTGGATAGTAATCACTTACAGCACAATAGCCGTTATTCCATTTTTTGGCACAGATTAAGGTTCTTACTATGATAGAGCTACTTATTAAAGTTTTAACAGGTATCAGGGAATATTCAGGTAAAAATATTGCTTGTATCTCCTACAGCTTTCTCCTGATGAGTATGAGAAGTTGGACATCCCAAGAGCTAAACAGATGGCCAACATGTTCCGGTTTTATATAATGAAGCCCGAACGGGATGTGTCGATCACACATGAACTGAACCCTAGAGTCAAGACATTCCAGCAATGGTTGGGAGAAAACAAAGCAGCTTATGAGGACTTGTAAAGAATGTTGTTGTTGTTGTTGTTGTTTTTCTTTTAATTACTTAATCATCTACTATTTTTAAATTACTGGAAATCTCTCTGAATAGAAAAAAAATCTCAAACACCTCTATATCCTGTTTCGGATATTTGGGCCTTAAAATGTATTTGAATAAGCCGCACTTGTCTTATGAAAAGTTCTGTAATAAAGAGATAAGTCTGTCATCATTGTGGGCTGAGCATTTGTTAGATACTTTGTAAAACACAATGCTTGTAAAGAAAACACTGTACATGTAAATATTTGAAGGAAGAATATGTAGATTTTTGGATTGGAAAAGAAAAAAAAGAATTAAATGTAAAGATAAAGTGTTAGATGCCATCCACAGAGAACTCGTGAGTGATCACACAACAAAGGTTCACGTTTGGCTGGTCTATTGTATTACAGGATATTTGGATTTTGACCAACACACTCAGCCAGGTTATGAAGCTTTTCAAAAACAAAATCACTTTCCTCTTTATGAAAAGGTCCTCATAGAGGCGGGTTATGTGAGAACACCCACTGACTACACACCCACTGACTGCACACCTACTGACTACACACACACTGACTGCACACCTACTGACTGCACACCCACTGACTGCACACCCACTGACTGCACACCTACTGACTGCACACCCACTGACTGCACACCTACTGACTGCACACCTACTGACTGCACACCCACGGACTGCACACCCACACGGTTTTTCCAAACTGAAGAGATTTAAATTTTTTAACCTTTCTTCATAACTAAAATGCTCCATTCCTTTTATCAATTTTGTAGCTCGTCTCAGCACTTTTTCTAGTGCCATGATATCTTTCTTTAGAACAGGTGCCCAAAATTGCACAGCATATTCAAGGTGTGGTCTTACCAGCGATTTATAAAGAGGCAAATTATATTTTCATCTCGAGACGTGTTACGTTCGCATGTCTAAGCTTTAACATGCTCGATGTGGCCGCTGGGATAGTGTCAGGGTACCTGAAGTCTCTACCTCCGAGAGAGGTAGAGACTTAGACGTTCATCCGTCCGGACGCCATGTTTCCTCTGTTCCTCGCGGTCGACCCGGTCACACAAACGCCGGCCGCGAGGGAGTCTCTTCCTTTTGTAGCATGGTGCCCGGAGGCCGACGTCATCACGCCAATCCGGAACGACCTGTCACTCAGTCCGAGACAGACTAATCAGGTTTCGTCGGAGGCGTGTCTATCCTCTCTAGCCAGGGTATTTAAACATACTTCGCCCTGTTGCTCATTGCCCTGTCGTGGTTCTAGCCTGTCTAGTCACACAGTGCTCTGGTGTTTCTCAAGTTATCCTTTTGGTTTCGACCCGGCTTGTTTCCTTACTCTGTTTACCTCCGTTGTCCTTGACCCGGCTTGTTCCTCGCTTACCTGTCTTCTCGTTCCCTCGACCTCGGCTTGTCTCTGACCATTCTCTATACTCTCTGTACGTTAGCCCGGCCATTCTAAGGACCGGTATACGTACCCTGTACCTGTTTGTACTTTGCGTGTTGGATCCCTGTCCCGATCCTGACATTACGACAGGGCCAATGGATCCTGCAGGTACAAACAGTCAGGTTGGTTCCTCTGATTCCAGGTTTGACGCCATGGAACACAGAATGGACCAAATGGCCTTAGCACTACAGGCATTGTTGTCTCGTGCTAATAATCCTCCAGAGGAGACGCGTCCTACTCCTATTTCCTCTGTAGGTTCAGGCCTAGAGGTAGCTACTGTAGGTGCCTCTTCCCGTGTTACTCCACCTGTACGTTATGGTGGGTCACCTGAGAAGTGTCGTGGTTTTTTAAACCAGATCAGCATTCACTTTGAATTGCAACCTCGCTCCTATCCTACCGATAGGGCAAAGGTTGGGTTTATTATCACCTTACTCATTGAGAAAGCTCTGAGATGGGCTAACCCATTATGGGAGAACGATAACCCGTTGGTATACAATTATACTGCCTTTGTAGCTGCTTTTAGAAGAACTTTTGACCCCCCTGGTAGAAAGGTCAATGCAGCCAGATTACTGTTGCGCCTGAGACAGGAGAACCGAACATTAGTGGATTATGCACTAGAGTTCAGGTCTCTGGCGTCAGAAGTTAAGTGGAATGAACAGGCTTATATGGATGTATTCTTGAACGGGTTATCAGATGTTATCCTTGACGAAATTGCTACTAGGGAGCTACCAGAGAATTTAGAGGACTTAATTTCGTTCATTTCTCGTATTGATGAACGTATAAGAGAAAGACAGAACACTCGAGAGAGGAACCTAAGACCTGCCTTTAAATTAGCACCCGCATTTCTAAGTCCTGAGTCCAATACCTCACTGATTCCTGAACCTATGCAGATAGGCAATACTCATCTCTCAGAAGAGGAGAGACTGTACAGGAGAAGGGAGGGATTGTGTATGTATTGTGGAGTCAGAGGTCATTTACGCCTGAATTGTCCTGCTCGCTCGGGAAACGCCCGCACCTAAGTTTCTCTAGAGGACAGGCCTTGGGTGTTTCTATTTTGTCCTCTACGCATAATTACAAAAATCACAGGCTTTTACTACCAGTTTCTTTAACATGGAAGAAGGAAGTACTTAAGACCGTGGCATTGATAGATTCCGGCGCTGCTGAGAATTTTATCGATCAAGCCTTTGCCACTAAGCACACTATTCCTTCCCAGTTAAGAGAGATCCCCTTGGCCGTTGAGGCCATTGATGGTAGACCACTACTCGAGCCTGTTATTACTCGTGAGACTATATCCATGAGCCTGTCTGTTGGTATCTTACACGAGGAGAGTATATCTCTTATGCTTATTTCGTCCCCTTCCGTTCCCATAGTCCTGGGGTATCCATGGTTAAAGAGACATAACCCTACTATCGATTGGGAGTTAGGGGAGATACTCTCGTGGGGTCAGGGTTGTCAGGAGAGGTGTTTACAGAAGGTATCCCCTTTGGCTGTAATTTACACACCTGACACTACTACCCAGCCTAAAGAGAGACAGATACCTCCTTTGTACAGGGACTTAAAGGCAGTATTCGATAAAAAGAACGCTGATACTCTACCTCCACACAGGTCCTTTGATTGTAAAATTAACCTATTACCTGGTACCATGCCTCCTAGGGGCAATGTATACCCTCTATCCACTAAAGAGAATGCTGTTTTAGAGGAGTATATTCAGGAGAATTTAGACAAGGGATTTATCAGGAGATCCTCATCTCCTGCCGGGGCTGGGTTCTTTTTTGTTAAGAAGAAGGATGGGTCACTCAGACCTTGTATCGATTATCGAGGGTTGAATAAAATAACCATCAGGAATGCCTATCCTATCCCCTTGATTACAGAACTCTTTGATCGGTTAAAGGGCTCTAAGATTTTCACCAAGTTGGACCTCAGAGGGGCGTACAACTTGGTGAGAATTCAGCAAGGCCATGAGTGGAAGACAGCGTTTAATACCCGCTATGGTCATTATGAGTATACGGTCATGCCTTTTGGTCTCTGTAACGCACCTGCAGTTTTCCAAGATTTGATTAACGAAGTTCTTAGGGAATTTCAACATGATTGTGTTATTGTCTACCTGGATGACATACTCATACACTCTAAAGAGATTGAGACCCACCATCGACAAGTCAGACAGGTATTACACAAACTTTTACAACATGGTTTGTACTGTAAACTTGAGAAATGCAGTTTTGACCAGACCCAGATAGACTTTCTTGGATACGTGATTTCTGGGGAGGGCTTTAAGATGGATCCTGACAAACTCCAGTCTATTTTAGATTGGCCATTGCCTCAGGGACTCAAAGCTATTCAGAGATTTATTGGCTTCTCTAATTATTATAGACGCTTCATTAAGGGCTACTCGTCTATTATTGCGCCCATCACCAATATGACCAAACAAGGGGCGGATACTAAGACATGGTCTACTGATGCTCTAGCTGCTTTCAAGAGTCTCAAAGAACTTTTTGCTTCTGCTCCAATACTAGTCCATCCGGATACGACCTTACCGTTCCTGCTCGAGGTCGATGCCTCTGAGACAGGAGTTGGGGCGGTTCTGTCACAAAGATTGGGGGTAGATAAACCATTGCACCCATGTGGTTTTTTTTCTAGGAAACTTTCGGGTCCTGAGAGCAGATATGACATCGGCGACAGAGAACTCTTAGCAGTCATTAAAGCCTTAAAGGAATGGAGACATTTATTAGAGGGAACCTTACACCCTATTACTATCCTGACGGACCACAAGAACTTGTCCTACATTGGGGAGGCTAAGCGCCTGTCCTCTAGGCAGGCTCGTTGGTCCTTATTCCTGACTCACTTCAACTATGTGCTGACTTATAGACCTGGTTCAAAAAATTCTAAAGCCGATGCCTTATCTCGCCAGTATGAACCTTCTACTGTACCTGAGCCGGTTCTTTCCTCTATAGTTCCGAAATGCAATATTGTTGCTAATACGAATCTCAGGATTCATTCTCCGTTACTGGCCGAGATCGTTAAGCTACAACATTTAGCACCTAGACAGACTCCTGTGGGTCGACATTTCGTTCCTCCTGCTCTTCAACTGGAACTGTTGCAGTGTTTCCATAACAGCAAGATGGCGGGACATCCTGGTATTCGCAAGACTTTTGCGTTGATCTCTAAGGATTTCTGGTGGCCTGCTTTACGTAGGGATACTAAAGATTTCATCGCTGCATGTGAGGTTTGTACTAAGACCAAACAACCTCATACGCTTCCTTGTGGATTCCTGCACCCCTTAGAAGTTCCAGAGAAGCCGTGGTCCTGCTTGGCCATGGACTTTATTGTCGATCTACCTATCTCTAAAAAACAGACTGTTATCCTCACCGTGGTTGACAGATTCACTAAGATGGCACACTTCATTCCCCTGCCTAAACTTCCATCTTCTCCCGAATTGGCCGAGATATTCGCTAGGGAGATTTTTCGCCTACATGGGATACCCTCTCAAATTGTGTCTGACAGAGGTTCCCAATTTGTTTCCCGTTTTTGGAGGTCCTTCTGTTCGCAACTTGGTATCAAATTGAACTTTTCTTCTGCCTATCACCCTCAGTCTAATGGAGCTGCTGAACGTACCAACCAGAAAATTGAACAATATTTGCGATGTTTTGTTTCTGAACACCAGGATGATTGGGTCGGTTTGATTCCTTGGGCAGAGTTTGCGCACAACAATCTCGTTTGCGATTCTACTCATTCAAGCCCCTTCTTCATGAATTATGGCTTTCACCCGTCTATTCTTCCTTCGGCTTCTCCTTCCCAGGGGGTGCCGTCGGTTGATGTTCATGTTGCTAATTTGAGGAAGTTGTGGGATCAAACTCGGCAAATCCTTACGCACAATTCTATGCTGGTTAAGAAACATGCTGATAAACGTAGAAGGGCGGCTCCGCTCTTTGTTCCGGGTGATAGGGTATGGTTGAGCACGAGGAACATCCGTTTAAAGGTGCCCTCCATGAAGTTCGCTCCCCGTTATATTGGACCTTACAGGGTGTTGTCTCGTATCAATCCAGTTGCGTATCGTCTGGCTCTTCCTGATACCTTACGCATCCCTAACTCGTTTCATGTGTCGTTGCTGAAACCTCTTATTTGTAACAGGTTCTCCTCCACAATAGCCCCTCCTTGTCCTGTTCAAGTGGAGGGTCAGGAGGAGTATGAGGTTAACTCTATTATTGATTCTCGTATCTCCCGGGGGAAAGTACAGTATCTGGTCGATTGGAAGGGATACGGTCCTGAGGAGAGGAGTTGGGTACCTCAGGAGGATGTTCATGCTCCTCGTCTCCGCAGGGCGTATCACTCTCGCTTTCCATCTCGTCCCGGTTCTTTCCGCCCGGTGGGCGTATCTGAGGGGGGGGGTACTGTCAGGGTACCTGAAGTCTCTACCTCCGAGAGAGGTAGAGACTTAGACGTTCATCCGTCCGGACGCCATGTTTCCTCTGTTCCTCGCGGTCGACCCGGTCACACAAACGCCGGCCGCGAGGGAGTCTCTTCCTTTTGTAGCATGGTGCCCGGAGGCCGACGTCATCACGCCAATCCGGAACGACCTGTCACTCAGTCCGAGACAGACTAATCAGGTTTCGTCGGAGGCGTGTCTATCCTCTCTAGCCAGGGTATTTAAACATACTTCGCCCTGTTGCTCATTGCCCTGTCGTGGTTCTAGCCTGTCTAGTCACACAGTGCTCTGGTGTTTCTCAAGTTATCCTTTTGGTTTCGACCCGGCTTGTTTCCTTACTCTGTTTACCTCCGTTGTCCTTGACCCGGCTTGTTCCTCGCTTACCTGTCTTCTCGTTCCCTCGACCTCGGCTTGTCTCTGACCATTCTCTATACTCTCTGTACGTTAGCCCGGCCATTCTAAGGACCGGTATACGTACCCTGTACCTGTTTGTACTTTGCGTGTTGGATCCCTGTCCCGATCCTGACAGATAGGAAGCCAGCAATATTGTATATTTAAAATAATAGATTTACCTCCAAGAGATTGCAATGGGGGACACCTGCACTCCACAAAGAACTGCTCCTGGAAATATTGGAAGAGTTTCTGGGTTTTATTGTGTGTGTTTTTTTGTTTTTGGTTTTTTCAGTCATCTTTAAGGTACTGGAGGCCTTATGATTTAGCTATATACATGATACATTAATTCCTTGCCGCTTTAAAAAAAGTTATATGAAATGCCTGTGATAAGGAATTCCTATTTCCCTATTGCCATCATCTATTCCCCCTCCTCAGTCATCCAAGGCTATTCATTGAACACTTTTCTCCCTGACTACCCCACTTTCTCTCCTCTAGCACTCCTTGCCTCATACTTGGGGACTTTAACATCCCAATCAACAACCTCAACTGCCCTGATGCCTCCCGTCTGCTCTCTGTAACCTCCTCCTTCAGCCTCACACAGTGGTCTACCTCAGCAACTCATACAGCAGGAAAACCTCTTGACCTCATCTTCACCAATGTACTACCTCTAATCTCTCCAATGCTCATGCTCAATTTCCTCTATCTGACCACCATCTGCTGATGTTTGACATTGGCATACCACATACCTAGATTTCAACACCCTCAACTCTCCAATCTCGCAGAAACCTCCACAGCCTTGATCTCCAGCATTTCTCCACCAAACTCCAAACTCTCCTTTTACCCATCTCAAATCTCACTTGCCCTAACTCTGCAACCTCACTTTACAACTCCACTCTCTCCTCTCAACTAGACCTCATGGCACCTCCTACATTTAAACGCAGCAAGCGCACCCAATTACAACCCTTGCACACCAAGCTGACCCAATATCTGAAAAATGTTCAAGAACTGCTGAACAAACAAGAAAAATAGTGGTAAACCGCGCCCAAACAGTACAAATAATAAAATCGTATACATACAAATAGTCCTATAATAAGGAATGTATGGAACCTTCAAATAAAAATACAAAATAGTAATGGTGCAGTATATCAGGCAAGTAAAAATGGTTAAAACTTTATAAAAGACTAACTCACACTTTGCAGAGCTACTCAGAGCTCTGCCGTATAGCGCCTAGACGGTACAATCCCCGTCTCGGGATGTCAAGTGATGGTGCAGTGCGCGGTCCAATCCTCCACAGTAGTATATGGAAAAAAATATAGAGATAGGATCCAATAGTATAGCATGTATTGCAAACAGTGTTGATAAAAAAGGAAAAATATCCTACTTACAAATTTTGGAGCAAATATCTTGCTCTGGTATGTACAGCATACGGTGGTATAATCCCCACCAACGGATATAAATCAGGATGCAGGAAAATCAGGAACAGCAGATAAAATAGTAAAAACTATAGCTTTATTTAAAGTATAAAATATAACAAATATATATAAAATCAATAACTTAACGCGTTTCGCCCGGTCTAGGGCTTCTTCAGAAGTATAAAATCCAAGTTTGGATAAAATCCGCTTATATAGGGGTTCCTGATTGATAAAATTAAGTCCTGATGTGATTTGGCTTCCTACTTCCGGGTCGCGCACGTCGCCCGGAAGTGACGTCATCATATCGTTCCGTGGCATGCTGGGACATGTAGTCTCCCACCGTTTGTGTTATATGTAACACAGGAAGTGATGTTAGTGTGGCTCCTGGTGCCTTATGGGGCATGTAGTTCATAGTGTCCTCTTTCATAAAAGTGTAGTTTCGTCACCCGGAAGTGACGTATCGCAATGCACAGTATCATGGGATATGTAGTTCGGCAAAATGCCGATATTAAATATGGGATACACAAAAGGGGAAAGAATAATAAGTAAATAAAAAGCCAAATAATGTCTCAAAAAACACTTAGGTTGGTATTAGAGAGATAAACAAACATAATAATAAATATAAAACATAGGAAAATATGCATAAACAGAAAAAGGTAATTCTAGTAAAGGAGACAGCAAGGGCATATTCCTACATAGGGGGCAATAGTGTTTTACATAAAGTAGAAATATGATTAAAAAGTGTAGGTATATATAAAACACATATACATGTAAAAATATAAAAAATGAACATGCATAAAGTGAACCATGCATAAAAATCTTAAAGTGGTACTTGAGAGGTGGTGTAAAAAAAAAATATATATATATATATATATATAATAAAAAATAAAATATAAAAAATAGAATAAAAATTGAATAAAAATTGAAATGCAGAGAGAATAAAAATAATACTCCAAGATATGTACTATAAAAAGTTAAAAAGGTCAAACTCTGCATTTAAACCTTTTGGGTGGAGTGTGTCTAAAAAATAGACCCACTCCATTTCTTTCTTTCCTAACTTATTGATTATATCACCACCTCTCCAGTCTTTAGACAATTTTGAGATACCCATAAATTTTAGGTGACGTGGATCATTGCCGTGTAGCTCAAAGTGTGAGGATACCAGGTGAGTTTTTAGTCCTTTTTCTATATTGCGGCAATGCTCACCAATTCTGATTTTTAATGGTCTTATGGTTCTACCTACATATTGTAGTCCGCAAGGGCACTCTAGCAGGTATATGACGTTTTTACTCATGCATGTAATTGTGTCCTTGATGTTATAACTTTTATTTGTGTTATGTGATTTAAAATTATAAATACATCGGTTAGTTTTACTGGTCTTTCTGCATGCTACACAACAGTTACATCTAAAAAATCCATTTTTGTGTTTCATAAAATTATTTATTGCTTCAGACTTTTTTTGTTTTGTGTAATTCTGTGTGAGGTGCATCCTCAGGTTTGGGGCTCCTCTAAATATAATTCTTGGACGGTCTGGGATAATCTTTCCTAATATAGGGTCTTCCTTCAAGATGTGCCAATTATTCTGAATTATTTTTTTTATTTGTTTATTCTTATTGTTATAGTCAAGAACAATGGGTAATATAAAATCCGTCCCATTATTTTTAATATTTTTTAGACCATTGTTTTGGGTTAGGAGATCTTTTCTATCTAAACTCGTAATATTTTTCAGTGTCTTCTCAATTTGTTCTTCATTATAGCCTTTTTCAATAAATTTCTTACTCATCATATTCGCCTGTGTTTTATAAGTTTCAGCATCTGAACAATTTCTTTTTAATCTAAGGAATTGGCTCTTGGGAATACTATCAAGCCAACTCCTATAATGGCAACTGTCCCTTCCAATAAAATTATTAACATGAACCGGTTTAAAATGAGTTTTAGTATTAATTTTAGTATCATGGATAAAAATGTCCAAATCTAGAAAAGTTACATTAGTCTTACTAAAATCCGCTTTTAAAACTATACCATCATCATTTATGTTTAAAAAGTCTAAAAATAGTTTGGCCGTGGGAATAGGGCCCTTCCAAATAAAAAGGAGATCATCAATGTAGCGAAAATAGGCGACCAGGTTCTCCACCCAGCCATGCCCGCTCCATACCATTCTCTCTTCCCACTCCGTCATGAAGAGATTGGCATAGCTGGGCGCGAACCTGGTCCCCATTGCTGTGCCATTCTTTTGTAAATAAAACGAGTCTTTAAACCAAAAATAATTGTTATTTAAAATTAAAAAGATACCTTCAATTATAAAATTTATCTGTTCCTCTTTCATCTTATTGTGTCTTTCTAAAATGGTTTTTACAGCTCTACAGCCTCTTTCATGTTCGATAATAGTATATAGAGACTGCACATCACAGGTTATAAGTGTATAGTCATCTTCCCACTTTATCGTCTCTAATTTATTAAGTAAATCCATAGTATCTTTGAGATAGAATCGGGACAGTTTAACATAGGGCTGTAACATAATGTCTATATACTCCGACATATTTGATAGAATAGAGTCTATACCGGAGACAATGGGTCTCCCTGGGGGTTTATTTAGGTCTTTGTGAATCTTCGGTAAAAAATATATGACCGGTATTTTTGGAAATTTTTTATTTAGGTAGTTATATTCATCAATGCTTAGTATGTCTTCCTCCTTACCTTTATTTAAAAACGTTTCTAACATATTTTTAATATCTGAGGTAGGGTCTCTTGTGAGTTTAGCATATGTTTTTGTATCGTTTAATTGTCTAAAAGCCTCCTCTTCATACATTTCTGTCGATAAAATTACAAGTCCCCCCCCCTTATCCGCTGGTTTTATGACAATAGCATCGTCATTTTGTAGATCTCTAAGGCTTTCTCTTTCCTTCTTTGATAAGTTATTTTTGTCTCCTGTGTGTTTATCGCTTAGATTCCTTATACCTTTAGACACCTTTTTTTCAAATATATCTATTGCACTTGACTTAAAATATGACGGGTAAAATTTACTTTTATTTTTCAGGGAGCTTTTGACATATTTATCTTCTCTCGTGTTAGTCGTATCTGTAGCTTGATTATTAGTCGCATTATTTTTGCTTATATAAAACCTTTTTATTGTGGCATTTCTTACAAACTTATTTATATCGATATATGCTAAAAAAGGATTAAAAGTTTTTGTAGGGGCATATTTAAGACCTTTATTTAAAACTTTTAGCTGTATATTCGTTAGAGGTTTGCCTGATAGATTAAAAATCCCTTTATTGTCATCCTCATTTAGATTTTCCTTTAATTCTTTTTTAATCGCTACTTTTAGAATCTCTCTGTTCTTCCTTTTTTGTTTTCGTCTACCTGATCTTCTTCCTCTAAACTTCTTTTGCGGCCTCTGATTGGGCTGATATGGTCGGACTGTCTCTCTCGGTTTGATGGAATCTCTAAAAAAGATGTTTCATCGAATTGTTCAGAGAAAGAGAGGGCATGGTATCTGTTATGTTGGAGTGCATCATCAGGGGGACTGTTTCTGGTGTCTTCATATCTTTTATGGGTCTTCCTTTCCTCTCTTCTCCACGTGAGTTTACTATCTTTGTTTCGAATTTCTTTAGGGGACCTGTGGTCCTGGGTTAATCTGTATGTCTTTGGTCTTACAACTATAGGGGATTCTGTGGTTTCAATCTGTGTGTGGATCCTTTCTCTTCTATCAAGATTTTCTTTATGGTGAATAGTATCCATATTTGTTTTACGTATTAGTGCATTTGAGTGATCTCTTAGTTGTATTTCTTTGTGAGAATTGTGTGTATCTATTTTTCTGAAATCGTGATTGGCAGGTTGCCTTTGTCTATTGGTGTGTGGATTTTTATTCATCTCTAATTTTTGTTTGTTTGGTGAGATGTGTGCTCTTTTTGGTGAGTAATGTCTTCTCGTTACTTTTGGTGAGTGATTTCTATAGGGTGAGGATTTGTATGGTGGAAAATTCCTTTCTGGTGTGTGCATTCTATACCTTTTCTGTTGGAAATTAGCTCTATGAGTGAAATCGTGGCTATATAAACGTTTAGGCTTGGGGTAAAAATTTCTTTTTTGAGTCCCATATCTATTTTGATTAAATTTATTGGGGGTTCTATGGCCATCATAGTTCCATCCCGTTTGTGAATTTCGCTTCTTTTTGTTGTAACTGCGCACCTGATCGTGGGCGTAGTCATATTTGTCTCTACTAAATTTACTGATTTTTATTTTTTTAGTTTCTATTTCTGTTTTTTCAATATTTCTTTTTATTTTAAGTGTGGAATCATAATATTCCTCTGTGTCTCCAAAGGGAATTAGTTGTTCTTTTAAATCATTGATCTTTTTATCTAGATTCTGCAGTTTTTCATTTTTTACCTTTATGAGAGACTTCATAAGGCCAAACGTACAGAATTCTAGATGGCCATACCACTCTTCCATAAAGGGTCTATTGTCGGTATCAGAAGTTGGCATCTTAAAAAGTCTTAGTCCCCTAGGTGTTATTTTGTCTTCGATATACTTTTTTAATGTTGCTATTTCCCATCGTAATTTCATTTCTTTAATTAATGTGATTTCAAGTTCTTTCAAAAGCTCACGTGGGTTATCGAAAATAACTAGGGGTTCATCACAATTTATATCAATATTCAGATCTATATCTTTAAATACATCATTAATGTCAATAGTGTATTGTTCTCTGTATTCGAATAGTGTCATAGTTATATTAGGGCTGCCTATATGGGAAAAGTTGAAGTAAACAGTAAAAAACAAGAGAAATAGGCGCTCACTAAATAAACTTTTAGGGGGCAGCAGTGAACCGAGCAGGAATTCCCAATGCCTACTCAGAATAGTGAAACAAACAAGAAAAATAGTGGTAAACCGCGCCCAAACAGTACAAATAATAAAATCGTATACATACAAAGAACTGCTGAACGCTGTTGGAGAAAGTCTCACTCTGCAACGGACTTCCTCCACTTTGTGGAGCAATCTGCAGCGGCAATACATTGGTTGCCATGGTGATTGCTACTCTTCATAAAGAACCACCTATGGCACACTAGTCTATTCTGAGTTGTGGGTTTGATTGGATCAAAAACAAACCTTTATTTTGAGATGGATACATTTATTTATAATTTTTTTTTTTTTTTACACAAAACCCTAATTGTTTGAGTGGACACAAAGTGCATTGTCATGTTGGTAGCGGCAGTGAAGCACTGAATGTCTTTAGTCTGATTATATCAGCTGACAGTCTGATTGGATGTATAGTGACTGAATGCAATGCCGTTATGAGATGCACGTTGATGTTGGCTTGGGATCAGTGGGTGCACGGCTTCAGGTTCCACACAATTGGTTAGTGTTCAAACTAGAAGAAACTGGTCTAGTTGAAAATTCTTCATCTTGGGTAGAGCATTGGCTTAAAGGAAGAGTACAGAGTTGTCGCTAAAGGGACACTGGGTCACAGGATGTGCCGATCATTGGATCCACAGCTACCAGTTGGTATAAGTTTAATGTCTGCACAGGACTAGAGAATGCGTAGGTTAACATAGGGCTAGTGGATGCATGCTGCAATTTGGTGTAGGTTTTGCATAGGTCTGACTGCACAGCATCACTGGGTGCATGGCTGCAGTTTGGAGCAGAAGTAGTAGATGTATGGCTGAACTGAATTAATGCATGACTGCAGGACTAATGGTTATATGGTGGCATGCGGTGTAAGGTTAGTGAATGTATGAGAACGTTGGTTATATGGTGGCAGGTCAGTGTAGGGTTAGAGAATGTATGAGTTTGGTTGTATGGCAGCAGGTCAGTGTAGGTTTAGTAAATGTATGAGGTTGGTTATACGGCAGCAGGTCAGTTTAGAGTTAATGAATGTATGAGAACGTTGGTTATATGGTGGCAGGTCAGTGTAGGGTTAGTGAATGTATGAGGTTGGTTATATGGCGGCAGGTCAGTGTAGGGTTAGTGAATGTGTGAGGTTGGTTATATGGCAGCAGGTCAGTGTAGGGTTAGTGAATGTGTGAGGTTGGTTATACGGCGGCAGGTCGGTTTAGGGTTAGTGAATGTATGAGGTTGGTTATACGGCGGCAGGTCGGTGTAGGGTTGGTGAATATATGAAAACGTTGGCTAGTTGGCAGCAGGTCAGTGTAGGGTTAGTGAATGTGTGAGGTTGGTTATATGGCAGCAGGTCAGTGTAGGGTTAGTGAATGTGTGAGGTTGGTTATACGGCGGCAGGTCGGTGTAGGGTTAGTGAATATATGAGGTTGGCTAGTTGGCAGCAGGTCAGTGTAGGGTTAGTGAATGTATGAGGTTGGTTATATGGCAGCAGGTCAGTGTAGGGTTAGTGAATGTATGAGGTTGGCTAGTTGGCAGCAGGTCAGTGTAGGGTTAGATAACATAGGACATTGGTTGCATCTCTGTATTTTGTTTCTGTTTTTTGTTCCCTCAGGCGTTCATTGTGTTGACTTTGCTGAGTCACTCTGATAGTGCCCAGACAGGAGGAGGAGGGAGCCTGTATACTGTATAAAGCTAGCTAATCCCTTCCTTGTGCTTCATTCCTAGAGCGTAATCCTCGACTCATCCTATCCCTGCAAGCTTCACTATCCTGTATCATCATGACCAAGATCATCGCTGTGTTTGGAGCCACAGGTAAGTTGTTTGGAGGGAATTACTAACAGATATAATCCCAAGGAGGGGATCATTTGTCAATTTGTTTTTACATTTTTAGTTTTATCTTTTAACTCTGAATATTCTTTACACTGGGACTAGTAACTGGTTAAAATAAATACTGTCTCATACTCGCTCAGGCAGCGTTGCTGCCTGTTTTAAAAACTCCTATCCCCTTATACTGCAACCAGTCCGCCTTGGTTACTTTTTTAATCTGTGCAATAAACGTCTCCTGGAATTATCAGCATGGCTTATTGCTTCCTTATAACGAGCCATTCTGGGCAAAGTTCTAATACTGGCACATTCACTAGGAACATTCATTTGGTTTCCACGGTAACTGCTCCACTGTTAAAAAGTTGATCAAGAAATACCCATAATATTTTTCAGTTCTTCCCGACCTCGACTCTTCTCTCTTTCGCTCTTCTTCTCCTTTCTCAATTTCCCATCTCAACGTACCCCTCCTTTATATATGCAACTCACCCCTTACTATACTTAATATTGCTTGGAACCACAAAGTCCTTACCTTCAGACCTTCTCTCTTTAAAGGAACACTATAGTCACCTAACATACTTTAGCTATATAAAGCAGTTTTAGTGTATATATCATTCCCCTGCAATTTCACTGCTCAATTCACTGTCATTTAGGAGTTAACCCCTTAAGTCCGGAGGGCGTACTATTACGTCCTTTTAAAAGCGGCTCTAAACGCCGCCGGACGTAATAGTACGCCCTCCGGTTTTTAGTAACTTACCCGGTCGCCGGCGGTCCCACGCCGGCGATCGCGGTTGGGGGGACTCCCAGGGAGCCCCCCCGCGGCACATCTTCCTCCTCCGGTGCCTCCCGGTCATGTGAGAGTGAGGTCCTTGCGAGGACCTCACAATCACATGGCCGGTATAGCTGGCTCCAGCAATGCCAGCAGGGGGACTAACTGTAATGACAGTTGGTCCCCCTGCTGGCTGAAAATAAAATAAAAATTATGTTAAAAGTGTAAAAAAAAAAATTTATACTTAGATCATATATATATATATATTATATATATATGATCTAAGTATATATATACACATATACATACACACACATACACCGTCTAGGTGTATTTTAATATTAATATATATATAATTATATATATATATTAATATCAAATTACACGTAGACTGATATTGATTAAATATATATATAATTATTGTTATATATATATTTATAAATAATATAAAAAAAATAAATATGTAAATACGTAAAAAAATAAAATAAAATAAATAATTAAAAATAAAATATTAAAAAATATATAGATGTGTTTTATTTCGTTCTAACTGTATTGTGATATTAATATATATATATTTATATCAAAATACACGTAGAACGAAATAATATATATATCTATATACATAAATATATACGTATATATCACTATATATATACCTATATATAAATAAAAATATTAAAAAAAAAATATATATATATATACGTATATATACACATATGTATATATATACATATATTAATTCTACACATATATTTATGTAATAATTTTACATAATTGGGTATCCTAATTAATTACAATTAGCAGGACCTGCCTGACCACCCATGCCGAAAGTATAGGGAATTTAATTTGCTAGCACTATATTTAACCCTATAACTTTCCAAGACACCATAAAACCTGTACATGGGGGGTACTGTTTTACTCGGGAGACTTCGCTGAACACAAATATTAGTGTTTCAAAACAGTAAAATGTATTACAACCATGATATCGCCAGAAAAAGTTACTTTTTTTGCATTTTTCACGCACAAACAGCACTTACAGGGACGATATTATTGCTGCAATACTTTTTACTGTTTTGAAACACAAATATTTGTGTTCAGCGAAGTCTCCTGAGTACAACAGTACCCCTCATGTACAGGTTTTATGGTGTTTTCAAAAATTACAGCGTCAAATATAAGGCTTGTGTTTAATTTTTTTCACATTAAAATTCGCCAGATTGCTTACGTTGCCTTTATAACCCTATGGTAGCCCAAGAATGAAAATTACCCCTATGATGGCATACCATTTGCAATAGTAGACAACCAAAGGTATTGCAAATGGGGTATGTCCAGTCTTTTTTAGTAGCCACTTAGTCACAAACACTGGCCAAAATTGGCGTTTTTTGCATTTTTCACACACAAACAAATACGAACGCTAACTTTGGCCAGTGTTTGTGACCAAATGGCTACTAAAAAAGACTGGACATCGCTTATTTGCAATACCTTGGGTCGTCTACTATTGCAAATGGTATGCCATTATGGGTGTAAATTTATTTCCTGGGCTACTATACAGTCTCAAAGGCAACGTAACCAATCTGGCGAATTTCAATTTCAAATGTAACACGCTATATTTGACCCTGTAACTTCCCAAAACACCATAAAACCTGTACATAGGGGGTACTGTTTTACACGTGAGACTTTGCTGAATACAAATATGTGTATTTTATTGCAGTAAAAGCAAACAGTATTATGACATTGACAGTTAAAATGTCATGTAGAACGAAAAAAATAAAAAAAAAATCTTATTTTGTCCCATTTTTTTCATATTAAATTATGTTTCATAGCTAAATATTTGATATTAAATGAAAGCCCTGTTTCCCCTGAATAAAATGATATATAATAAGGGGGGGTGCATTTAATATGAAAGAGGTGAATTACGGTTGGACAGACATATAGCGCAAATGCCAGGTTTTGTTTACGTTTTGTTTCGTTCACAACTTGTACATTTGGCTGCGGTGTTAAGGGGTTAAATCACTTTGTTTCTGTTTATGCAGCCCTAGCCACACCTCCCCTGGCTATGATTGACAGAGCCTGCATGAAAAAAAAACCTGGTTTCACTTTCAAACAGATGTAATTTACCTTAAATAATTGTATCTCAATCTCTAAATTGAACTTTAATCACATACAGGAGGCTCTTGCAGGGTCTAGCAAGCTATTAACATAGCAGGGGATAAGAAAATCTTAATTAAACAGAACTTGCAATAAAGAAAGCCTAAATAGGGCTCTCTTTACAGGAAGTGTTTATGGAAGGCTGTGCAAGTCACATGCAGGGAGGTGTGACTAGGGTTCATAAACAAAGGGATTTAACTCCTAAATGGCAGAGGATTGAGCAGTGAGGCTGCAGGGGCATGTTCTATACACCAAAACTGCTTCATTAAGCTAAAGTTGTTCAGGTGACTATAGTGTCCCTTTAACTAAATGTTATTCTTTTTCTTTTTCTTTCTCCTATACACTTTAATTATGCTTTTTATGTTCTACATTCTACATATCTACATTCCCTAAATGGGATCTGTCGCTCTCTACAAACTCTTTTCATGTGTGCAAATATCCTGCTCTGTTGTAAATTACTGACCGTAAAGGTGTTGGTTACTAATGATGTGTATAGCAATGTGAGACTGCTTGGCATGTGTGTTGCTGCATGCATATGAGGTGTATTCTATTACAATTTACCATTGGACAGGTACAATATTAATTACTAATGGTGTGTATAGCAATGTAAGATGCATACTTTGCGTGTATGGGTAGCTGCCTGCATACCGTCAGTTCTAAGGTAGTGATGTTACCATTGCTCTAACCAGAGACCCAGCTATGAGTCCCCGTTAGACCATATCACCAGTAAGTGTCCTTGGGCAACACCTAAAGGTAAACCTATATCTACCTACCTCAAATACTCTGATTGTAAGCTTGTTTAAACCGGGTTTCCTTCCCCTTTCTATAATTGTAAATTGCTGGAGTTTATGTTGGTGCCAGTTAGATGCTGATAAAGAAATAAATGTTTAACCTATTATATAAATCCATTAAAACATTTTTTAAAACCTTTATTTACTGATCTGCAGATCATTGCCAGCAAAGCTCCAAACTTTATAGCTTCAGCTAGCTTGCCAAGTGTACTTTATTTTTGTGTAGCTTGTACAGCTGCCAACTCACAACGTGTCAGTAAGTTAAACCCAGTGCAGATAGACGTTTCCAGTACCCTATTTACAACCTCTGCTGATGGAAACTTCAGGCAGTGGCTATCTATTTCTTCTGAACAGCCCACCTAGCCTGAATGTAGCCGCGAAGACCACCCCCTATTTTGCTACTGATGCTCAGAGTCAGAACCCCCTTACAACACCTGAGAACGGTCCCCTGTATATTGCAGGAGGACTCCATGTATACTCTGATGGAAGCCCCATTAAACCTCTTGTTGAAGGCCTCCTGTTTCCTAGCACACACTGTGTTTCTGAATCCCTCTGTCTGCAGGACCTTGTTCCATAATATATTCTGCTCACAAAGTGGCCCAGAGTCTGGGCGAGGCAGATGATTGATTCTAGTTTGCAAGTTCCTCTGCATCCATTTAGCTAGATCAAGATATCCTCAATGGTTGTGTTGGCTGTTTTTTTTTTTTTATAGTATTTCTTTGTTTTTTTATGTGTCTGCACTTGTGTGTAATAACTGTACCCTTACTTCCCAACTCTTTTCTCTTTCCCAACTCTTCTAAACTTATTTTCATATCCCTATCCTTCCCTTATATTTTCTTATTTTAGTATTCTTTCTTGGCATTTTCTTGGGCAACAATTTCCCTTGGTTAAGTTGCTTTGTTATACTTGTATCAAGACCACATTTCCTGTCTTGTGTGTGTGTCTGTGACAGTGGAATTCACTGCTGGTGCTATTTAACAGATCCATCTCGGTAACTCACACTCTTTCTCACAGGTGCTCAAGGAGGTTCAGTAGCAAAAGCTCTCTTGGAGGATGGTACCTTCGTTGTCCGAGCTGTGACCCGGGACCCCAGTAAGCCGGCAGCGTTGAAGCTGAAAGAGGCCGGAGCAGAGGTGGTGGCTGCTGATCTAGATGACAAAAAGAGTTTAGAAGCTGCTCTTTCCGGGGCCTATGGAGCTTTCATAGTCACCAACTTCTGGGAGCATTTCAGTAA
Source organism: Pelobates fuscus (assembly GCF_036172605.1). NCBI lineage: Eukaryota > Metazoa > Chordata > Amphibia > Anura > Pelobatidae > Pelobates > Pelobates fuscus. Next base: position 167,413,760 of record NC_086324.1, on the reverse strand, counting down.
AGACAAAGAGATTGCACAGGTAAGACTGGTCTCTGGACCTTCTCTCCATGATTTAATTGGAACACACAAATAGAGGGATCTCGTGAGGTAAGCACTGTGTAGACACCACAATTAGAAACTCAGGAGGTCACGTTCAGTTTTTGTCCCAATTTATAGATATCCATAAACTGAGCCCTTATTCATGAGAAACCATTTGGTAAAACAAGGTTACAATTTCATCTCTCCCAACTTTTCAATTGACAAATTTTCAGTGGTGTGGCTGGAAGTGGGTCCATGGATCGGATTATCCCAGAACATGGGTGATTTCCACTTCCTGCTGATAACCATTTATGTAAATGAAAATGTAGTTAAGTGCAAACCTAACATATCTTTTCACTGATTTTGTGTTTTATTAAAAAATAAATTAAATAAAGCAGAATGCCTCACTTCATATCCACTTGAGGGCGATATGATCATATGATTTAATTACTGTGGATACTCAGTGATGTAGAAATAGTTGGCCGAGTAACATCTAGAGATTAAAGACAGAGATCTAAGAATAAAATTGTCTAAAATTACATTGCATTTGTCTTTTTTGAATTTTATTTTTTTGGGATGTTACCGATTTACTTCAAGCTCACATGATAACATTTCTTTTTTTTTTTTTTTTTTTTTTAAATTCTTTATTTTTGTCGTGCACAAGTTTAACAAACAGCCTTGGCTCGCCACAACAGCGGTATCAAGGTATGAATACGTACAGTACATAACATAGGTTGTGACATTCGCTAGACAGGCACATTTTTATGGTGGATGAGATGACTTTGTAAAGTTACCCTGCTAAATATAGACTGAGTTGGTGAGTAATTTCTCGCTTAGTTTTAAGGATCGCTGCAAAAATATCTGCACTAGCGCACCGCTGGTTAGATTGTCTATAAGGTAGCATGGATTAACAATCAGAATAACAATAATTATCACAGCAGCCTCCTACAGGGTAACCCGGCAGGGGCAGATTAACTGGTTCCAGCTTAGCTGTAATAGGTTGCTGCAGAAACATTAGCACTAGCACATTGCTGGTTATTATATCTATGAGGTAACATATATAAACAGTAATAGTAAGTCTACAACATTATCTCAGCAGCCTCTAACCGGATAGCATGGTAGGAGCAGATTAAATTATACTATTAACCATATGAATTCAGGCAACATGAGGTTATGGAACATCAGGACGGTAGCATTCATTCCATTCTCGTTGTGGGAGCTGTGCATGGAGTAGATATTGAATGCACCCAGACAACTGGGAGAGGGTATCCTGCTCGATGCACATTAGATTGGACAGCAAGTCCCATCTCCAGCAGTCCGAGTGCTTTATGGTTAAGCTGGTAGGTGTGCAATTAGTCAATCACGCTTGATACTTATGAGTAGGGTCAGAGTTCTGAGTGATTGTAGTAATCGCAGCTCCGTTGGTAAGAGTCAGCGACACGCCAGGTGAATCTCGTGCCTCTCGTTCTGTTCCGTCCATGAGGGCCCCACTGTCATGCTGTGTGTCTGCTTGGGGTGCCGCTGCTGAGTATCTGCTGGGTAGGAGGGGGACACGTGGCTGTACCTTGGGCTCTGGCTCTCCTGCTTACAGAGGGGGGGTAGCTCGGTGTATGGCGCCGGTAACGGTGCTTGGGGTGCTGCTTTGTGCTGTGCATCTCCCCTCCTCTTCATCCCTCTGCCTCCGTTAGTACCCGTTTATTAGGATGTGTGCTCGCCTTTGGTTTCCTCGTTTGTCTAGCCGGCGGGGTGCGGTGGCCTGCTTCTGGCTCTGTGAGTTGGTGCTTTTACTCGTGGCCGCCGCCATCTTGGCCTCAGGCCTTCTCAGCGGTCTGGCAGGTTCCAGCTTTGGCTGCGGCGTAAGGACCGGGATCACCCCCCCAGCCCAGGGGGGGGGGGGGACCGGGTCCGCCCAGAGGTGGTTTTCGGGCTCCTTTGGGCGGGATAGTGGAGCGGCGGCCGTCCACTCCACTCACCGCCAGGGAAGGTCCCGCATGGTGTTGCTGAGATCTCCCCTCCGGGGGACTAAAACTCTGGGAGCAAGCCTCTCCCCGTTCCGGGTAGCCCTTACTTGTCGATGGTCGCAGGTATGAGTGGACAGAATCTTTTTTCCGGGCTTAAAGGGTCTTCAATTGCAGGAGCTGATGGTCCCTGCGACCGCTCTGCTCGGCGGCCCGGCCCCGCCCCCCCATGATAACATTTCTAACACCAATTTAAAAGGAATATAGATAAAATCATCCAATTTGAAAGGATATTTCCCAAGTTTAATATTTATAATCGAATCACTCAGTGTATTTTTCGGTCTCTCTTTTTTTCAAAGTCCCTTTTAGTTGGAATCACAGCATATGTGACAAAAAACCTTGCAGTTAACCAATAACTAGGACACATTCACAAATCCTAATGCCATGCGCATGTTCTGTTACCTTTGGTTTCAGATCCTGAAATGGTACATGTTCTTAGCAGTTAAACATGCTTTGGATCAAAGAGGACTAAACATGGCTGCAGCCTCATTGCAGTAATATAAACCGAAAAGCTACTACAGATTTGTCCTTGACTCATGGCGGTTCCTGATTAATCTCGCTATACATTTTTTGATAAAGGCTCCTTGGAAGTTAAAACATCACCTTGTTTGTGTGGAACTAAAATTCCATAACTTGGAAACATGTTGTCCCTTGTTATATATTTTATTTCGTACTCTGTTATAGAAGGTAGGTGGTGGCCTCTAGCCATTAGCAACATATACTGGGTCCCTTTAATTTGCGGAGTTCCTTTGTACCTCTTTTTCTGCTGATTTCATTATATTTTGATGTATGTTTTTGTCTTTTAGGGAAAACTGATTGCAGATATTTCAAAAAGCCTGGGATTAAAGCATGTCGTTTTCAGTGGTTTGGAAGATGTCAAGAAGCAAACTGGTGGGAAGCTGGAGGTCCTTCACTTTGATGGAAAGGGAGAAGTGGAGGTGTACTTCAGATCTATTGGAGTCCCAATGACCAGCGTCAGGCTTCCCAGCTATTATGAGAACCTACTAACCTTCTTCAGGCCCAAGAAATCAGATGATGGGAAGACCTACACTCTAAGTACGTCTGCTGTAACCATCTTCTTAATTTCTGTTAAATACTTTACCTAAGGTCTGCACCAAAGTTTAGGGTGTTTTCTATCAAGAGTAAATTTGGAATGAGTAATGGGGATTTTTGACTGAGAAAAGAGTTGGACATGGTTTCAACAGCCGACTATATGATTAATCTTGAACTGATCTGAATTTGATATTCTTCCAGGATGTATGCAACGTGGGTCTATCCAGAAAGACTCATTGCATAAAGTTTGGCATCGTAAGTGATGCAGCCCAACTGTGAAGGTTCTGGGGTAACAAAGTTACACAACAACTCCTCCTTTTTGCCCTATCCTGGTTTGTTACCCAAGAATGCATTCTAGATTTTGTGTGTAGTCTGGTTTTGACTCGGCATCTGAATCCCAGACCTTCTTTATTCTGTAATCTTTAACTTTGTCCTGCCCTTGTCATCTAATTGTTATTTTTTTTTTTTAATTGTTTGCTATACTGTATTCTTTATTTTTATACATTATTCTAAGGGCTGGTAATATTTTTTTTAATTTTTTTTTATTGTATAGCATACTCTTTGCTATATATTTTCATGTTTTAGTATTCGAGCCTTAATTAAAAACAAAAAAAGGCAGTGGCTCCATTTTTTTTTTCTGCTGTCAAAACACAGGCCTCCCCGACTCAGCACAGAAATGTGTCAATACAAACCATTGCACTCACATTTTCAGACTTCTGATTCTTCACTACATTAATAATTGCAGGTATCCCGATGGGTGATGTCCTATTTGATGGAATGTCTGTAGCAGATCTTGGCCACGTGGTGGTCAGTATCCTGAAGTCTCCATCAGAATATGCAGGGAAGGACATTGGGCTGAGCACAGACAAGCTAACGGTGGAGCAGTATGCAGCCATATTGTCCAAGGCCACAGGCAAGACCATCAAAGATGCCAAAGTGAGTAAAATTCCTCCCTCCTGCCACTACCTGCCATGCTTTGAGTAGGTACATGTCTACTAAATAGCAAACAGTCAGCAGCTGCTTGCTGTCCTAAAGACTAGCTACTTGGCAGCTATTGTGACCTAATTGCTAATCCAGTAAATGAGGACCTGACACAGGTCCCCCATGACCCCATGGTGGGACACCTCATACAATTTATTAGGGGGGACATATTGCAACCCCCATGACAACACTTGTACCTCATGAGTGTGTGGGGGGGGGGGGCTATTAAAATAAAATTGACTGTGGGACAGTATTCCCCCAGCCCCCACTGTTTGACTTGATGGGTTTTTATATAGCCTTTTTTGGGGCAGAAGAAAAGATGGAAGTAGAAAAAAATACATCTAATGTTAGTACCATAACTACTTCACATTATTGGAAAATGCATGCTTAAAGTATCCTCAGCCGACTCTCCTTTTTGAGACTGGCTAACTGCTGCAGCTTGTAGAAAAAATACGAACCACTAGGAGTGTCCATCAGGCAGCTGGAGCACTTCGTTCCAGGTATAATTTTGCTGTGTATGGGGCTTGCGCATGCCGTATGCATTAAGGGGAAATCTCGCTCTCGACTAATGGGACTATCATGAACTGGTGCTCTTGCAAACTGTGCATTATGCATAGATTGTGTCTTTAAAACTATAGGGTTCGCTCTCTCCCCCCTCCCCTGCTGCACCTCTGCCTCCTGCGCTCGAGCCCTAGACTGCCCAAGGATTCTTCTCTCTCTAATTGTCTATCTTCTTCTACACTTACTGGAACCTTTTACATAGGGCACGTGTAGGATAGAGTGCCGATACGCACGCAACACATACATCAGATTTAGGCAGGCCAGGGGAGTGCAGTGGGGTACAGTTGGAGCAAGAAAACAGCGAGAGTAGACGGGCGGGGGACACAACAACCCGACAGATTTGCACCCGAGGGCGCGAAAACACATTTGCGGTGCGAAAATGCGCAAAAGCGGCACATACAATAGAGGATGTAGGAAATGTGACTCTATAATATAATATAATATAATATAATATATAAAAATCCTGACGTAAGGTGAACTCTGGCCGCAGAGAATTCAACCGAATACACAAAGCCTCATTTTTAGAATGTTATTAATAAAATTATGTATATGGGCTTCTGCAAAAGCCGAAATGTTCACATTATGCCACTGTTCCTGTCATGTAAAAATAAAGAATTAAAAAAAATAACCAAAAAAAAAACTATAGGGTTAAGGATACATGTTTGTGTTCCTGACGCTATAGTGTTTCTTTAACTAGACATTCATTTCAATTAGAGAGTAAAGGTGTAGCTGGGAAGATCTTAATTCATACCTTGCATGTCTCTCCTACAGGTTTCTCCTGATGCATATGAAAAGATGGGATTCCCTGGAGCAGCTGAGTTGGCAAACATGTTCCGTTTTAACCAGATGATACCCGACCGTGACGTGTCTCTCACATTGAAACTGAACCCTAAAGCCAAAAGGTTTCAGCAATGGGCAGAGGAGAACAAGGCTGCATTCAAAGACTTGTAACCAATGACTGCTGTTTACTCCAAGCCACATTTCTAACTAGTCTTAACTAGTCAAAGACGGTTTACTGTGTCGAACACTTCAAACACAGACACAAATTCTTTATTTTGTAATAAATCTAATATATTCTCTAGCTTCTGTGAGTTGTTTATTACTTTGCAAATCTGGAATCGGCTATGCTTGTCTCCTGCACAAAAATGGATAAAATAAGTGTAAGATCAAGAAAATACATCTAACAAATAGATATAGAAGTAGATCGATATAAAAGACAATGCCTTCTAAAAAAGAAAAAGAAAAGGAGAAAAATAGCAATACAGCTGCGGACAAGACAAAGGGTATTAATAATTTGTATTCACCTAAACCTCAAGAAAGGAGCACTACGAGTAGACTATCCCACGGAGAACGAAGAGAATCTACTGCTCTAGGTCAAGAACAAACCCAGATACCCTCTCAGGAGGTAACACTGCAAATATTGAATGATGCCCTGGAGAATCTATATGTCAAATTGAAACAGGATGCAGAAGATAACTCCAAAATATTAAAAGAGGAAATCTTAAATCTATCTATTAATCTGCAAGCACAAGCCGATAGTCTTAAGGAAATACAAATTAATAACGAGGAACTGATGAAGAAATGTAATTACCTGGAGGGGAAAATACAAACCTTAGAAACAAAAATAGGTGACTTAGAGGATCGCTCACGGAGGAATAATATCAAAGTGAGAGGGATTCCTGAAAACATCAAATTTGACCAATTGGACCAATATCTAAAAACACTCTTTCAAAGACTTACTCCTGAAAGTCCTCTAGGAGATCTACCATTTGAGAGATTTCATAGATTAACTAAACCAAAGCATTTGATATCCAATGTGCCCAGAGATATAATAGTATGTTTTTCCAATAACCAGGTGAAGAACCGGATCATGCAAGCTATGCAAAATAAAGGATTGGACGATCCTGATTTTAAAGATATAAAATTATTTTCGGATTTATCTATGACGACTCGTCAAACAAGACAAAAATTTGCTACTCAGACTGCCACTTTAAGATCTCATGGAATTAAGTACAAATGGAATTTTCCAACGGCTCTCCAAGTCTACTATCAAGATCAACAATTTTTTCTAAAAAATATAGAAGATGCACAACAGTTCATTTCAACATGGAAGCTGACATAGATCAAAAATATTAGAAGAGAGGGGGAGGGGAGAGAGAGAGAGAGGAGGAAAGAGGGGAAAAGAAAAAGAAATACCTTTTTTTTGTAGGGAGAGAGAGAAAAGATGGGGAAGGGATACATTTATATTAAAAGGGAGTAATATTTAATAGATAATCACATTCTATATTAAACACATGGTAATAAGCCTATGTAAACACTGTTATATCAACACTCTATAACACAGCAATTATAAGGAGTCATAATGGTTGAAATAGTTTATTTAATTTATCTGTATCACGAGATGGAGGTTAATAATAATTTTGTTTTATAAATATTAGGCCGGCATATTAACAAGTAGTAACACATAAATATACAAGGAACAAATCGTTCTAAATTATTCCACTGATAATAATAGGAGAGGGGTAAACAATGTTTTTTTTCTATTCACAAATTATATTTTTTGCAAATATTAGGCTGATATATTAAAATTTGTTAACATATAAATGTATAAGGTGTAAAATTGTCTCAATTAACTCAGTGATATCAATAGGAAGGAAGATATCAAAAATGGAACAATTCACTTATAACTAACTATAAATCTAGGAAGTAAGGTAAAATGTATTTGTTTATATATGTATATATCTTCCTCTCTCCCATCTGTGCCCTGGTGTAATATTGGAATAGGAGTCGGAACAACCTATTTAATGATTATATTGACATAATAATGTGCTGTAAATGAATGTTTTTTTGTTTTTGTTTTTTTTTTCCTCTCCATCTGTAAATATATAATTGTACTTTATCTTGACTGGTTAATACCCTATAGGGTACAGATTATCTATTATAAATAATAGAATTATATATCTATACCCACATCTACATGTATACTTGTCTACATCCTATAATTTGGGAAATCTAACGATGAATATAAGTTGAATAACTTGAATTAACAACATTATTTTGAATATGTACAGCTTATATAGACATATATATACAAAGAATCATAGGGATAAAATACCCTTATCATCTATCTCTATATATAATGGATGTTAATGGACATCGCTATAGTAGTTCTGGAAGTGAGTAATTGCTGACTAAGGATTAAAACTTATATTTACTAGGACGTCCCTCTCGCTCCCCATTGGAACCTTATTTTCCTGCATAACAGGGCAGGCTAGTCCAAGGGTGATATGGGAATGATCTTCTCTTGGATTATTAAAAGGGGGGGTTTACTCCCCTCAACGTATTTCTGTTCACAATTCAATTCATTTTAAATTTTACTTTTTACTTCTTTGTATTTTTGGCTATTATTTTTCTTTCTTTTTTTTTCTCCTTTTTTGTTTTCGTGTTTAATTGTGTGAGACTCGGTCTGGGTTGGGATAGGGATTTCTGGAATAGAGATGTCACTTAAAATTATTACTTGGAATGTCCAGGGCATGAACTCACCTCAAAAAAGGGGAGCAATATATAAATTTCTAATTGAAAATTCAATTGACGTAGCTTTTATTCAGGAGACTCACTGGATTGAACCTCCTGATAGATTATGGAAATATAAAAAATTTCCAACAGTTTACGCATCGAATTTAGAAGGTAAGAAGAAAAAAAGGGGAACGGCTATTATTATTTCAAATCGATTTAGTCTTGAAACCATTCATTCAATAACTGATAAAAATGGTAGATACCAGGTTTTAATTATACAAATTAATGGCCTCACATATACTTTTGTAAATATATATGCTCCGAACTATAACCCTTCAGATTTGTTAGACCAAATTATGGATATTGTAGACGAAATCGCTTGTGGCAGTATGATAATAGGAGGAGATTTCAATAGCGTCTTTGATCTGGCTAAGGATAGAAGTTATAAATACTACGAGAATGGTAACCTTTGTCATGTAGGAACATTTGGTTTATCTGACTTTTTAGCTAAAAATTCCTTATTTGATTGCTGGCGAACTATGAATCCCCAGGGAAGAGATTATACATTCTTTTCACATGTACACCAAACTTATTCTCGTATAGATATGTTCTTTGTGAAAGAAGGTCTTTTAAATAACATCATAAAATCTACAATTGGTTCTATAGAAATTTCGGATCATGCTCCAGTTTTCTTGAGAATAAGGACAAAAGAAGGTAATACCCCAAGGACTAAATGGAGGTTTAATGAAAGCCTTTTAAAACTTGATTACATCAGGGACCAAATAGAAATAGAAATAGAGAATTTTTTAAAAATTAATTACAACGGAGAAGTTGCAACACCAATTGTATGGTGTACCCTGAAAAGTTTCATAAGAGGACTATTAATAAAGTTTGGTTCCGAATATAAACGGAAGAAAGGTGAGTCACTACAAGTCCTGAGAATTAAACTAGCGAAAATGGAAAGGTTAAATAAAATATCAATATCTAGGGAAATAATAGAGGAAATTAATAATATAAAGTCAAATATTAAGGAAAAAATATACGAGGAGATCAGTAAAAATCTATCCTTCCTTAGACAAAGATGGTACCATAATAATAATAAAATCAATAGGGATCTCTCTAATAAAATTAAGAATCAACTTAAAGATAAATCTATAAAAAAACTGACGACAAAGGGAGGAAAGGCTGTAAATTTACCTAAAGATATAGCAGAGGCTTTTGCCGAATTTTATAGTTCGTTATATAACTTAGAAGAGGTTAAGGCTAGTAATGATGAAATTGACAAATTTCTTAAGAATCTTAGACTTCCTAGGCTAAGCCAAGAGAAACTAGAATATATAAATGCACCTTTTAGAGAATTGGAAATTGAAGAAGCGATAGAGAAATTAAAATCAAATAAGGCACCAGGTCCGGATGGATTCTCTGCTATCTTTTATAAAACATACATGAAAATAATTACTCCAATTCTCTTGGAGATGTATTCGTTAATATCTAGTGATGTTCCATTTCTAAAAGAGATGATGTTAGCAACAATTATTCCGATTCCTAAGCCAGATAAAGATAACACAATAATTGCTAACTATAGACCAATATCACTAATAAATATTTATATTAAAATATTTTCGGCAATCTTGGCTAACCGTTTAAAAGAAGTATTGGGAGATTTGATTAACTGGGACCAATCAGGATTTGTGGAAGGAAGAAGTACCTCAGATAATACAAGGAGGATTTTTAATGTAATAAATAGAGTGAGCGGACAACACAGGGAATCTGTTATTATTGCCCTAGACGCTGAGAAGGCCTTTGACAGAGTCAATTGGAGATTCCTGGACTCTGTCATGGGCCATTTCGGATTGGAAGGATCATTTAGAAATAAAACTCTATCTTTATATAAAAACTCGTCGGCAAGAATTAGCAGCCCATATTTTGATTCTGACCCCTTCGATATTGGGAATGGGACTAGGCAGGGTTGTCTGCTAGCTCCACTCCTTTATATTCTTACAATTGAACCGCTGGCTACGATGATAAGACAGAACGAAAAGATAAAGGGAATAGATTTTCAAGAGGATTGTATAAAGATATCTTTGTTCACTGATGATGTTCTACTTACTCTTGCTGACCCCCTATCATCAATTCCACCGTTATTAGAAGATATTTCTATATACAGTAAATTTTCTAACTACAAGGTTAACATTAATAAATCTCAAATTCCTCCATTTTTATTGTCCAAGACACAGTTGGAAGTCTTGTCCTCCCATTTCCATATAAAATGTATAAAAGATAAAATTGATTATTTAGGTATAAAGATAACATTTGATACCACAAAGACAATTTTGATAAATTTTGACAATTTGTATAAAGATCTACAATCTCAGATACATAAATTGAGGAGATTAGAACCATCTTGGATAGGAAGAGTTAATATTACTAAATCGTACCTGATGCCAAAACTCCTATATTTCCTTAGGATGATTCCCTACAGTATTGAACGGGGTATTTTAAAGCGTTTTCAAAGTCTGTTCTCTAGTTATATATGGCGGGATAAACCACCTAGAATAGCGGCGGAGATCCTATGTAGAAGCTACCGGAAAGTGGGTATAGCCTTTCCTGATGTGACCAAGATGTATGAAGCAAATAGGGCCTCTCAGTTTATGACATGGTTAAATTTGGATCAAAACATATCTAAATCCTGGATTAAAATCAAACAGGAACTAGGACCAGGACAAAAGTTATATATTTTAGGGTGGCTAGGACTTTTGAATCTGGGGGTTTTGAAAACGGAGCAATTTTCTAATAAAATTATAAGAGATATGGTGGACTTTGCAAAATATCTGAATATTAAGCTGAACCTTAAAGGAAAATTATTATCTAATACACCCATAGAAATTCTTCACTATGCTATGTCAGATATGAATATTAAAACCTGGTCACACCATGGAATAAAAAGAATAGGAAATTTATATGAGGGATCTAAATTAGCGACATTTACACAACTACAATCTAAATATAAACTCTTACCTAGGGAAATATTTCAATATTTGAGGATTAAGAATTTTCTTCTAACTAAAATATTGATTAAAGATCACTATCTTGAACCTTATATTACTTGTAGTCAAAAAAAGGGGGGAATCTCTAGATTTAATAAATTGTTTGATACACTAGACAATGTTATTGATGTGCCTCCATTCGGTAAATGGGAGAGGGACATGGGAAAGTCCCTCCCATTGATAGATTGGATAAATGCCACAATGTTAGTAAAACAAAGTATACAAAATATATCTTTGTTCGAAACACATTTAAAGATCATCTATAGGTGGTATATGGTCCCGGTTAGACTTCATAAAATATCCCCAATATACTCAAAAGAATGTTGGAGATGTGGAAGAGAAGAGGGTACCATGCTCCATATATGGTGGGCTTGTACGGGGCTGAATAATATCAAGACCCAAATGTTAGGTTTAATGAAAAGTATTTTTAAGGAAGTTGTTGTAATCAGTCCCGAAATGTTTTTGTTCAACATGGATTACAAATCATTTGATAAACAACAAAAATATATTATGACACATATATTTTTCGCAATAAAAATTAATATCGCTAGAGCATGGAAATCAACTAACCCACCATCTTGGCAAGAAATAATGGACCAAATAAGGTTCCAACATAAGATGGAATCTTCTACTAGAGCTTCGAGAGAGCTGTGGCAACCCTGGACTTCCAGATTTCCTATATAATAACGTAATATTGGATTAAGACCCAGCCCACGCCGAGTCTCATACATGTTTTGTTGTTTTTGTTTTTTTTTGTGTTTGTTTTTTTTGGAATTTATATAAATTATAGATGACTATTATGGCAAATAGGGAAGGGATCAAATGCAAAATAGATAAAGGTTTAATATAAGATGTAAATCTACAAATATCTTTAAATTCGAGAAATATATGTTCTATATAATGGAGAATTGTTAAATTGAGAACTGACTATGTATTGATCCCTATAACTGTAACCCGATATGTTCCTCCTTTTTTTTTTTTTCTCTCTTCTCTGTTTTTGGATTGTGAAATACACTCAATGTTATGGATACTTAAAAGAATGTATTTTAATGCTGCAATATTGAAATTTGTATAATTATTGAATAATGGACATATGTACAAAGGAAAACAAAAATCTACAAATAAAATAAATATTAAAAAAAAGATCAAGAAAATAATGAATGAACATGTATACATGTGATATATTTTAGTTTTTTGTACCATTGTATCTAGTTCTCTCCATACCCCAAAGAAATGTCAACTTCAAAATGCCTGTGGACTGGATCAAAGAAATATGATAATGCTATAGTTTATACTGTAAATTAATTTAAAAACATGCATTATGCATTGAATAAGCCCATCATAAGTTTGTGAAATGCATTGGTCACCTACTTTGTAGTAAATTGATTACACTTGGAAGTTAACTGGCTTTCATTGGGGTGCAATCTGTAGCCTTTGAATGGACACAGAAGCACAGTGCATGCAGGAAAGAAAACAAATGAACAACTGGTTCTAATCATTTGCATAATGTGCCATGGCTGTGCCTGAACTATACTAGGTCGGTATGCCAGTTGATTTATAACATAAATGTCAAAGAAAATTCAGCCTAGTGCTAAAAAGGTTGACAGACGCTATAGGTGACTTTCAAGGTATTAGACTGGCCTAAATGTTACTCACCACTTAAGTCTGAGTGTCCATGACACACAAGCAAGAGTTGAACTTCTTGCCAGGGTTGAATTTGTGACTCTAATGGCTAGTGGGCAAGTGGAAATTGAGTCCTGGCTATAAGATCACAACTTGGAGGCAAGCCGTTTATATAAAAAAAAAAGTGACATTAACCACACCCAACCTGCCTTCACAAACTATTTTGGTTTAAATTTGATAGACTAGTTGGTTGTAATAGGTTGTCTAGTTGGTGTGTTCAGTGTCAGATTACTGGGGTTTGCACACTGAAGGTTGAGTTGGAGTCAGTTGGCACAGAATAGACTTAGGATAAGGAGTTCAGCCATCAAGGTGCAGTGTAGAAATAGTTTCTGCAAAGCATTTTTATTTTGCTTATAATGACTCCCTTTTTAAATTAAAGATTCCCTGTGTATGGACCTGGCTATGCTTCGCTGTTCAGAATCTAGACTGACTCTAGCTTACGCACAGTCGGAGTCATGTGCGTGTAGTTGTTATAGTGTTGCATGTGTGAGTGGATCTCCCAATGCTCTCAATAAATTGAATGAGACTTGCTCAGTGCGAAAGGCTGTTGTTGGCATTAAAGTTACTTATTACTGGTTTTTACCTAATCTATCAACATGTACCTATATTTATCACTTTATTCTTAACGTGTGCCCCCAGTTATCACCTTCCACTTAACATGTACCCATAAACTAACACCTCCCACTCAAGGAGCCCCCTAACGACCTTCCTATTGAGGGAACTGGTTGTATTATAAATAACTATAGAACAAATCAGTCAGATTATACCACAGTTGGTTGATACATTTCTCCAGTTTTTGACAAACCCTTGTTTCCTTTGTGGGTTTTTTGTGCTGAGTCAGAGTGTTGGCTCCCACACGAGAAGGAGGAGTGATGCCTTGTTCAGTTTGATAAAACCGTATAATCCCTGCCGTACGTTTTATTCAGATTACATCTGCCTAACTCTTTACTGACAGCCACTCTCCCTGCATCCGTCGTTATGAAGAAGATCATCACGGTGTTTGGAGCCACAGGTAAGTGGTATTCCAGGAGAGGTGGGGGCAGATTTAACACAACTGAGTGAATGCTGGGGACTGGAGTTAAAGGCTCACTCCAAGCCCTGAAATCTGATTTCAGTGATTTGAAGTGGTTATGGTGCCTGTGTGCCATGTTTCATAGTGAAATGCTACACGTAGTTTAACCCAATTACTGCTGGAGGTGCAGCATCATTGGGGTGTAATTAGCCGCCCCGTCCTGCAACTAGAGTTGGCGAATGTCCGTTCTGTGCATATTCTGATACACAGAATCTCCTTCATTGACTAAGAGCAATCGAAGTGACAAAGTTCTCCACGGTTTGACTGGGGTGGGTGTATTTATCACACAGTTGAGGTTTTACTAGTAGCAATCGTCTGCTGCTCTTGGCCGATGAATGGCCGGTGGCACACGGCAGCAGAAGACTGTCAATCCCTCAGTAGCAGAGGAGACCAGTGGCACTGCAAAGACCCAGGTAAAAGGGAAAACTGTTGCAAAACGGCCTGCACCATTACCCAGAAATTGAGCCACAGTACCCCTGACACCATAACCACCACAGCCGGCTTTAGTGGTCGCTATGCGTGGAGTAACTCTAACACACCTGAGTGAACGCTTTGTTAGATTATTTAGAATATAAATGACATCACCAAAACTAATTTCATGTTTCACCAAAACGATATAAATTTACAAGAAATTCCTTTTTCTGTCCGCTTTCTAAAAACTCCCTAACTCTGCAGAACCTTCATTAGATTATCTTTTGTTTTGTTCGTATTATTATCCCATCTTTGTTTTATCGGGATTTGCTTTTTGCTGAGATGTGCTATAACTTTAAGGTTTCTCCTTTGCAAAGCTGCTTTACCTGAGTACGTTTTTGGCAATGAAGATATTGAACTTTCTTTTCTTCTTGCCCCACCCAGGTTGGTTTACTTTTACTGGCACACCTAATCCAGCAAACTGTGCTATATCTACATTTTTATCTAGATTTTTTATTTTTTTTTTCAAATTGACATGTATTTTTATTTTCTTGTTTGTCATATTTAGTTTGCGGTGCCTGCTCGCCAGGGTACAGAAAGAAAATTATTTGTTCAGGAACATTTGTTACATCATAAGGAATTTACACATAGTAATACAAGTTTTCATCCTCAGCTTGGCAATCTCAGCTATGCTTTGTGTCCGCTTTAACTCTGGGAACCTGTCCCCTGACGTCCTCCCCCCTTCTAGTTCTCGGTTTCGCCTGGGTTTCTCTTGCCTGTCTGTCCTGGCCTGTGGCTGGGTGCTAATAGTGTAGCTGGGTTCAGTACCTGCCATTCCCCCATACCTGTTTCGGCTATATCCCTATATGATCCCTATTTTTTGCTTGTCTAGGTTGCCTGTGGGGTTGACAGATTGCGATCTTTGGTATCCAGTTTCTTATATTCCTTCCACCTCTCTCCCGCTATTTCGGTGTGCCTTTGTAGTGCCAAATATTTAGCAGCCATTAATTCATATTCCCAATTAATTGTAGTTTGAGTAATGAGGGCCTCTCTCGATGGTGTCGCTGCGGACTTCCATGCCCTGGCAATAAGCGTCACCGCTGCTATCAGCAGTTGAAAGATTAATTTACCCTCCACCTTGTCTAAGGTCCCTGATAGCATAAATAGCACACATTGTTCAAAAATTAGCGGCCACCTCCTGCCTAGCAATTGTTCCGCCATGCCTCCTACCACTCCCCAAAATGGTTTCAACCTGGAGCAAGACCACCATATATGTGTCATTGTACCTCCCTGTGCCCCGCACCTCCAGCAGACGTTTGGTGTGTTTGGGTATATCATTGATAGCCTTTCGGGTACCATATACCACCTGTACTGAAGTTTTCTAACCATCTCTAGATGTGCGGTGCACCTTGTATTACCCTTGTGGATAATGAATGCCCTTTCCCAGGTAGGTTTCGGTAGGGTGTATCCCAATTCTTTATGCCACGCCTCTTGGAATTGTAGTGTGGTCTCTGTCTCCTCTTGTTGGAGCACGTTATACAGTGCCGATAGGATATCTAGATTTGTTTTTGGCATCCAATATGTGCACCCTATTCAATCATCTTCTAGATGACCCTTGCATGCCCTTCTCTTCGTATCTCCGTTTTCAACATGTCTTCTTAGTAAATGCCGATTTTTGAACTCTTGGCTGGGAGCCTTAATGGCATTTGCCCTATCATATCAATATAGCTGTATTAAATGTCATTAGCACACTTATACAAGCCTAACCCATGGACCATCGTTACTTGGGTTTTCTCCAGTCTCTGCAGCAATGGATAGTAGCAGGTGTCCATGTAGTAAGGATACATTAAAAAAAACATTTTCAGACAAAACAAGTATATCTATTCTGCTTTAACTGGGAAATAAACATAATCATAAACAATCCAAAACATGCAAATACAGAACTTGCGTCTTGAAGAAGATATGTGGAGTGTTGAAATGTTGCAACTCTGATGAAGCCCCAATAAAGGGATAAAAACATAGAATGTGACGGCAGATAAGAACCATTCGGCCCCTCTAGTCCGCCCAATTTTCTAAATACTATAAGATATAAGGCTCAGGGTTGGCTCATTGTACAGCGCCACAGAACATATTCGTACTTTATATATAGTTATTGTAATAACGATGCTCTATTATTTGCCAATTTTTCTACTACATAGGGAAGAAGGAGACACGAGTGTATTAAGATTATTCAAGTAAAATTGTCAGCTGAAAAGATGTATGGTGCAATTGTTTTTTTTTTTTCTTCTTCTTCTAATTCTTTATTTTTAAAGCTGGTAATAAAATAATGAGATTACAATATGCAAAATCTTGTGAAAATACTTTCTATATTTTTCTATATTTTACCATTAAACAAAAACCATAAAAGAAGAAAAATGTATAATTAAACAAATTCAGATATCGTCTACGGATTCCACACTTAATGGAGTCAGGTCATGCTAACCTATCTGTAAAACAATAGTGCATAGCTAACAGCCTCTTCTCTATATATACCCTTATTATCATTATCACATACGAATAAAAAAATAGGCTTGGCCTGCTTCCAATAACAGGGGGAGCAATACATTTTTTTTCTTTTAAATGGTACAATTGTTAAGTAATTGCTTACCACAGATTAGTAAATAAACAGATTTGTTTGTTGATTTCTTCAAATTTTTGTTGCTAGGGTTGTAAATCGTCCTTCATCTCAAACTCTCACATTTGTACTTTTTTTTTTTTTTTAAGGTGCCCAAGGGGGTTCGGTAGTGAAAGCTCTCTTGGAGGATGGTACCTTCAATGTCAGAGCTGTGACCCGGGACACCAGTAAGCCGGCAGCCGTAAAGCTAAGACAGGCCGGGGCAGAGGTGGTGTCTGCTGATATGGACAATAAAGAGAGTCTGGAGGCTGCCCTTAGTGGAGCTTATGGAGCTTTCGTAGTCACGGTTTGGGATAATTCCAAGAAGGATAAGGAGTTCAAACAGGTAAAGACTTGACAATATTATTTTAGTACAATTATAAAGTATTCATTTGATGTGTTTACTCAATAAACATACCCAATCCCGCCAACACCCACCATTATACACTACACACAAAAAAAGTCTCATTCTTCATTCAATGTTTTTGTATTATAATTTTAGCTCAGCATATACACTTATCTTAAATCTTTAATAAGAATTATCAAAGTAATTTACCCGCAAGGATGCATTTATATTTCTCTTGTTTTCAACAACGACATAGAACCTACAGCCACTTCAGTCCTAATTATAAAAAGTATCGTCCAAATAGGTTTTGAATGAGAATTTCCTTGTTTAGGTTATGGTGGGCCTGGAATTTTCGCTGCAGTTGTTACATTGAGAACTGACCTCAATCAACAGAGAAATTGTAAAAATAATTCTCATTTTATTTTTTAGGGCAAAATGATTGCAGATTTGTCAAAACATCTGGGCCTTAAACATGTTGTCTTCAGTGGGTTAGAGAATGTGAAGAAACTGACGGGTGGAAAGCTGGAAGTTCTCCATTTTGACAGCAAAGGGGAGACGGAGGAATACTTCAGAGCCATTGAAGTCCCAATGACCAGTGTTAGACTTCCCTATTACTACGAGAACCTTCTGACATCCAAGCCCAAAAAGTCGATGGATGGGTTGACCTATCATCTGTGTAAGATATCTCTTGAACTGCATCACAATTTTTAAACCGATTGGGACATGTGATCCCAGCAGCCAATACGAACCTGAGATTTCTGCAGTTAAGCATTTTATCACATAGATACACGGCACAGTCAATTCTAGGTTTCTACTCATTGCTGATAATGCAGGATGTCAATATCCTTAGTTACTCTAGGTTAGATCAACTTTTATCAAAAGCAAATAAACTACTGAAGAAATGTAAAAATGACCAACATAGCTTTTATCAAGCTCTATCAAGCTCTGTGATATTGCAAATAATTTTTCTAAGGCCAGGGCTACTTCAAGAATATTGCATAAAGACCGAGATAAGTTTGTATTTTCATCTAAAGATGCGATTCACCAAGTATATGCTTACAGGCCTCCCAATGTGTGGTGTTCCACTGGATGGGATGTCTGTCGCAGATCTTGGTCAAGTGGTGGTCAGCATCCTGAAGTGCCCATCAAAGTATATTGGGAAAGACATCGGGCTCAGTGCGGAGAAGCTAATGGTGGAGCAGTATGCAGCCATAATGTCCAAGGTGACGGGCAAGACCATTAAAGATGCTAAGGTGAGCACTAATATATTGAAAACTAGAATACAAAGGACTCAAAGCTGTTATTGTGAAAAGTACAATTTATCATTGTATACCTATTCCAAATTTTTGTCATACGACCAAATGTTCCTTTCAGCTCATGCATGAGACAGAAGTCAATTACCAATTCTGTAACAGTTCCAACAACGCTCTAACAGTAGACCGGCTCCTGTGGGTAGTAATCACTTACAGCACAATAGCCGTTATTCCAATTTTTGGCACAGATTAAGGTTCTTACTATGATAAAGCTACTTATTAAAGTTTTAACAGGTATCAGGGAATATTCAGGTAAAA
Source organism: Pelobates fuscus (assembly GCF_036172605.1). Taxonomy (NCBI): domain Eukaryota; kingdom Metazoa; phylum Chordata; class Amphibia; order Anura; family Pelobatidae; genus Pelobates; species Pelobates fuscus. Next base: position 167,394,830 of record NC_086324.1, on the reverse strand, counting down.
ATATTGCTTGCATCTCCTACAGCTTTCTCCTGATGAGTATGAGAAGTTAGACATCACAGCAGCTAAACAGATGGCCAACATGTTCCGGTTTTATATAATGAAGCCCGAACGGGATGTGTCGATCACACATGAACTGAACCCTAGAGTTAAGACATTCCAGCAATGGTTGGGAGAAAACAAAGCAGCTTATGAGGACTTGTAAAGAATGTTGTTGTTGTTGTTGTTGTTTTTCTTTTAATTACTTAATCATCTACTATTTTTACATTACTGGAAATCTCCCTGAATAGAAAAAAAAAATCTCAAACTCACCTCTATATCCTGTTTCGGATATTTGGGCCTTAAAATGTATTTGAATAAGCCGCACTTGTCTTATGAAAAGTTCTGTAATAAAGAGATAAGTCTGTCATCATTGTGGGCTGAGCATTTGTTAGATACTTTGTAAAACACAATGCTTGTAAAGAAAACACTGTACATGTAAATATTTGAAGGAAGAATATGTAGATTTTTGGATTGGAAAAGAAAAAAAAGAATTAAATGTAAAGATAAAGTGTTAGATGCCATCCACAGAGAACTCGTGAGTGATCACACAACAAAAGTTCACGTTTGGCTGGTCTATTGTATTACAAGATATTTGGATTTTGACCAACACACTCAGCCAGGTTATGAAGCTTTTCAAAAACAAAATCACTTTCCTCTTTATGAAAAGGTCCTCATAGAGGCAGGTTATGTGACACCCACTGACTACACACCCACTGACTGCACACCCACTGACTGCACACCCACTGACTGCACACCCACTGACTGCACACCTACTGACTGCACACCTACTGACTGCACACCCACTGACTGCACACCCACTGACTACACACCCACTGACTGCACACCCACTGCCTGCACACCCACTGACTGCACACCCACACAGTTTTTCCAAACTGAAGAGATTAACATTTTTAACCTTTCTTCATAAAGAAAATGCTCCATTCCTTTTATCAATTTTGTAGCTCGTCTCAGCACTTTTTCTAGTGCCATATTATCCTTCTTTAGAACAGGTGCCCAAAATTGCACAGCATATTCAAGGTGTGGTCTTACCAGCGATTTATAAAGAGGCAAAATTATATTTTCATCTCGAGACGTGTTACGTTCGCATGTCTAAGCTTTAACATGCTCGATGTGGCCGCTGGCATAGGAAGCCAGCAATATTGTATATTTAAAATAATAGATTTACCTCCAAGAGATTGGAATGGGGGACACCTGCACTCCACAAAGAACTGCTTCTGGAAATATTGGAAGAGTTTAAGAGTTTCTGAGTTTTATTGTGGTTTTTTTTTTGTTTTTGTTTTTTTCAGTCATCTTTAAGGTACTGGAGGCCTTATGATTTAGCTATATACATGATACATTAATTCCTTGCCGCTTTAAAAAAAGTTATATGAAATGCCTGTGATAAGGAATTCCTATTTCCCTATTGTCATCATCTATTCCCCCTCCTCAGTCATCTGAGGCTATTCATTGAACACTTTTCTCCCTGACTACCCCACTTTCTCTCCTCTAGCACTCCTTCCCTCATACTTGGGGACTCTAACATCCCAATCAACAACCTCAACTGCCCTGATGCCTCCCGTCTGCTCTCTGTAACCTCCTCCTTCAGCCTCACAGAGTGGTCTACCTCAGCAACTCATACAGCAGGAAAACCTCTTGACCTCATCTTCACCAATGTACTACCTCTAATCTCTCCAATGCTCATGCTCAATTTCCTCTATCTGACCACCATCTGCCGATGTTTGACATTGGCATACCACATACCTGTCAGGATCGGGACAGGGATCCAACACGCAGAGTACAAACAGGTACAGGATACGTATACCGGACCTTAGAATGGCCGGACTAACGTACGGAGAATATAGAGAATGGTCAGAGACAAGCCGAGGTCGAGGGAACGAGAGGACAGGTAAGTGAGGAACAAGCCGGGTCAAGGATAACAGAGGTAAACAGAGTAAGTCAAACAAGCCGGGTCGGAACCAAAGGGATAACTGAAAATACCAGAGCACTGTGTGACTAGGCAGGCTAGAACCACGACAGGGCAATGAGCAAATGAGAGAAGCACTGTTAAATACCCTGGCTCAGAAGGGTAGACACGCCTCCGACGAGTCCTGATTAGTCTCCAAACAATTGAGTGACAGGTCGTTCCGGGTTGGCATCATGACGTCGACTTCCGGACATCATGCTACAAAAGGAAGTGACTCCCTCGCGGCCGGCGTTTATGTGACCGGGTGGACCGCGAGGAACAGGGGAAACAGACCATCCGGATGGATAGACGTCTAAGTCTCTACCTCTCCCAGAGGTAGAGACTTCAGGTACCCTGACAGTACCCCCCCTCTCAGATACGCCCACCGGGCGGAATGAACCGGGACGAGATGGGAAGCGGAAGTGAAACGCCCTGCGGAGACGAGGAGCATGAACATCCTCTTGAGGCACCCAACTCCTTTCCTCAGGACCATATCCCTTCCAATCGACCAGATATTGTACTTTCCCCCGGGAGATTCGAGAATCGATGATAGCGTTAACCTCATACTCCTCCTGACCCTCCACCTGAACAGGGCGAGGGGAGGAGACCGTGGAGGAAAATCTGTTACAGACTAGTGGTTTCAGCAATGAAACATGAAATGAATTAGGGATGCGTAAGGCAGATGGAAGAGCTAGACGATACGCAACTGGGTTAATTCGAGTCAGCACCCTGTAAGGTCCAATATAACGAGGAGCGAACTTCATGGAAGGCACTTTTAAACGAATGTTTCTTGTACTCAACCATACTCTATAACCTGGAACAAACACCGGAGCCGCCCTTCTACGTTTATCAGCGTGTTTCTTAACCAGCATAGAATTGTGCAGAAGAACTTGTCGAGTCTGATCCCACAACTTCCTCAAATTGGCAACATGAACATCAACCGACGGTAACCCTTGGGAAGGAGAAGCCGAGGGAAGAATAGATGGATGAAAGCCATAATTCATGAAGAAGGGGCTTGAATGAGTAGAATCACAAACGAGATTGTTGTGTGCAAACTCCGCCCAAGGAATCAAACCAACCCAATCGTCCTGGTGTTCAGAAACAAAACAACGTAAATATTGTTCAATCTTTTGGTTGGTGCGTTCAGCAGCTCCGTTAGACTGAGGATGATAGGCAGAAGAGAAATTCAATTTGATACCCAGTTGAGAGCAGAAGGACCTCCAAAAACGGGAAACAAATTGGGAACCTCTGTCAGACACAATTTGGGAGGGTATCCCATGTAAACGAAAAATCTCCCTTGCGAATATCTCTGCCAATTCGGGGGAAGACGGGAGTTTCGGCAGAGGAACGAAGTGAGCCATCTTGGTGAATCTGTCAACCACGTTGAGGATAACAGTCTGTTTTTTAGAGATAGGTAAATCGACAATGAAGTCCATAGCTAAACAGGACCATGGCTTCTCTGGAACCTCTAAGGGATGCAGAAATCCACATGGGAGCGTATGAGGTTGCTTGGTCTTAGTACAGACCTCACACGTACCGATGAAATCCTTAACATCCTTACGTAAAGCAGGCCACCAGAAATCTTTGGAGATTAAAGCATACGTCTTGTGAATGCCAGGATGCCCAGCTACCTTGCTGTTGTGGAAACACCGTAACACTTCCAGTTGGAGAGCAGGAGGAACGAAGTGTCTATCCCCAGGAGTCTGTTTAGGAGCTAGATGTTGTAACTTCATGATCTCAGCAAGCAACGGAGAATGAATCCTGAGATTCGTGTTAGAGATGATATTACATTTAGGAACTATCGAGGAAAGAACTGGCTCAGCTATAGTGGACGGTTCATATTGGCGAGATAAAGCATCGGCTTTAGAGTTCTTAGAACCAGGTCTATAAGTAAGCACATAATTGAAGTGAGTCAGGAATAAGGACCAACGAGCTTGCCTGGCGGATAGGCGCTTAGCCTCCCCAATATAGGACAAGTTCTTGTGGTCCGTTAGAATCGTAACAGGATGTAAGGTCCCTTCTAATAAATGTCTCCACTCCTTTAGAGCCATAATGACCGCTAACAGTTCCCTGTCACCGATGTCATATCTGCTTTCAGGGCCAGATAGTTTCTTAGAGAAAAAACCACAAGGGTGTAACGGTTTGTCCACCCCTAACCTTTGTGACAGAACAGCACCTACTCCCGTCTCAGAGGCATCGACCTCGAGTAGGAACGGCAGAGTCGTATCAGGATGGACTAAAATTGGGGCAGAAGCAAAAAGTTCCTTGAGAGTCTTGAAAGCAACAAGGGCCTCAGTAGACCAGGTCTTAGTATCAGCCCCTTGTTTGGTCATATTGGTAATAGGCGCAATAATAGAAGAGTATCCCTTAATAAAGCGCCTATAATAATTAGAGAAACCAATAAACCTCTGAATCGCCTTGAGTCCCTTAGGCAATGGCCAATCTAAAATAGATTGGAGTTTGTCAGGATCCATCTTAAAGCCTTCCCCAGAAATCACGTAACCAAGAAAGTCTATCTGAGACTGGTCAAAACTGCATTTCTCCAATTTACAGTATAAGCCATGTTGCAGAAGTTTGTGCAATACCTTTCTGACTTGTCTGTGGTGGGTCTCAATCTCCCTAGAGTGTATAAGTATGTCATCCAGGTATACAATAACACAATCATGTTGAAACTCCGTAAGAACTTCATTAATCAAATCCTGAAATACTGCCGGAGCATTACAAAGACCAAATGGCATAACCGTGTATTCATAGTGACCATAACGGGTATTGAACGCTGTCATCCACTCGTGTCCATGCTGGATTCTCACCAAGTTATACGCCCCTCTGAGATCTAACTTGGTGAAAATTTTAGAGCCCTTTAAACGATCAAACAGCTCGGTAATCAAAGGAATCGGATAGGCATTTCTGATGGTTATCTTATTCAAACCTCGGTAATCAATACAAGGTCTCAGAGTACCATCCTTCTTTTTAACGAAAAAAAAACCAGCCCCGGCGGGAGAAGAGGATCTCCTAATGAATCCTTTTTCTAGATTCTCACGAATATATTCCTCTAGAACTGAGTTCTCTTGAGTGGATAGAGGATATACATTGCCCCTCGGAGGCATAGTACCAGGTAGAAGCTTAATTTTACAATCAAATGACCTGTGTGGAGGTAAGGTATCAGCATTCTTCTTGTCGAATACTGCTTTTAAGTCCTGGTAGAGAGACGGTATCTGTCTCTCTGTAGACTGAGTGGAAGTACCTGGTGTATTTATTACAGCCAATGGAGAAACCCTGCGTAAACACCTCTCCTGGCAGCCCTGACCCCATGAGAGTATCTCCCCTAACTCCCAATCGATAATAGGGTTATGTCCTTTTAACCAAGGGTACCCCAGGACTATGGGGACAGAAGGGGACGAAATGAGCATAAGTGATAACTTTTCCTCGTGTAAGATACCAACAGTTAAGTTAACGGGTATGGTCTCACGGAAGATAACAGGCTCAAGTAAAGGTCTACCATCTATGGCCTCAACGGCCAAGGGTGTATCCCTTAACTGGGATGGGATAGTGTGTTTAGTAGCAAAGGCTTGGTCGATAAAATTCTCAGCAGCTCCGGAATCTATCAAAGCCATAGTCTTTAGTACTCCCTTCTCCCAAGTTAAAGAAACTGGTAGCAGAAGCCTGTGATCTTTATAATTATGAGTAGAGGACAAAATAGAAACACCCAAGGCCTGTCCTCTAGAGAAACTTAGGTGCGAGCGTTTCCCGAGCGATTAGGACAATTCAGGCGTAAGTGACCTCTGACTCCACAATACATGCATAATCCCTCTCTTCTCCTGTACTGTCTCTCTTCTTCTGAGAGGCGAGTATTGCCTATCTGCATAGGTTCAGGAAACAGTGAGGTAGTGGAATCAGGACTTTGAAATGCGGGAGCTAATTTAAAGGAAGGTCTAAGGTTCCTCTCTCGAGTGTTTTGTCTCTCTCTTAAACGCTCATCAATACGAAAAATGAACGAAATTAAATCCTCCAAATTTTCAGGGAGTTCTCTAGTAGCAACCTCATCAAGGATTACGTCTGATAGCCCGTTCAAAAATACATCTATATAAGCCTGCTCATTCCACTTAACTTCTGACGCCAGAGACCTGAACTCTAGTGCATAATCCACAAGTGTTCGGTTCTCCTGTCTCAGGCGCAACAGTAATCTGGCTGCATTGACCTTTCTACCAGGGGGGTCAAAAGTTCTTCTAAAGGCAGCTACAAAGGCATTATAATTATATACTAACGGGTTATCGTTCTCCCATAGTGGGTTGGCCCATCTCAGAGCTTTCTCAATGAGTAAGGTGATAATAAATCCAACCTTTGCCCTATCTGTAGGATAGGAACGAGGTTGCAATTCAAAGTGGATACTAATCTGGTTTAAAAAACCACGACACTTCTCAGGTGAACCACCATAACGTACTGGTGGGGTAATGCGGGAGGAGGCACCTACAGTGGCTACCTCTAGGCCAGAACTTACAGGGGAGATAGAAGTAGTACGTGTCTCCTCTGGTGGATTATTGGCACGAGATAATAACGCCTGTAGCGCTAGGGCCATTTGATCCATTCTGTGTTCCATGGCTTCGAACCTAGGATCAGAGGGGCCAAGCTGACTGTTTGCACTTGCAGGATCCATTGGCCCTGTCGTAATGTCAGGATCGGGACAGGGATCCAATACGCAGAGTACAAACAGGTACAGGATATGTATACCGGACCTTAGAATGGCCGGACTAACGTACGGAGAATATAGAGAATGGTCAGAGACAAGCCGAGGTCGAGGGAACGAGAGGACAGGTAAGCGAGGAACAAGCCGGGTCAAGGATAACAGAGGTAAACAGAGTAAGTCAAACAAGCCGGGTCGGAACCAAAGGGATAACTGAAAATACCAGAGCACTGTGTGACTAGGCAGGCTAGAACCACGACAGGGCAATGAGCAAATGAGAGAAGCACTGTTAAATACCCTGGCTCAGAAGGGTAGACACGCCTCCGACGAGTCCTGATTAGTCTCCAAACAATTGAGTGACAGGTCGTTCCGGGTTGGCGTCATGACGTCGACTTCCGGACGTCATGCTACAAAAGGAAGTGACTCCCTCGCGGCCGGCGTTTATGTGACCGGGTGGACCGCGATGAACAGGGGAAACAGACCGTCCGGATGGATAGACGTCTAAGTCTCTACCTCTCCCAGAGGTAGAGACTTCAGGTACCCTGACAATACCTAAATTACAACACCCTCAACTCTCCAATCTCGCAGAAACCTCCACAGCCTTGATCTCCAGCATTTCTCCACCAAACTCCAAACTCTCCTTTTACCCATCTCAAATCTCACTTGCCCTAACTCTGCAACCTCACTTTACAACTCCGCTCTCTCCTCTCAACTAGACCTCATGGCACCTCCTACATTTAAACGCAGCAAGCGCTCTCAACTACAACCCTGGCACACCAAGCTGACCCGATATCTGAAAAAATGTTCAAGAACTGCTGAACGCTGTTGGAGAAAGTCTCACTCTGCACCTGACTTCCTCCACTTTGTGGAGCAATCTGCAGCGGCAATAGATTGGTTGCCATGGTGATTTCTACTCTTCATAAAGAACCACCTATGGCACACTAGTCTATTCTGATTTGTGGGTTTGATTGGATCAAAAACAAACCTTTATTTTGAGATGGATACATTTATTTATAATATTTTTTTTTTACACAAAACCCTAATTGTTTGAGTGGACACAAAGTGCATTGTCATGCTGGTAGCCGCAGTGAAGCACTGAATGTCTTTAGTCTGATTATATCAGCTGACAGTCTGATTGGATGTATAGTGACTGAATGCAATGCCGTTATGAGATGCACGTAGATGTTGGCTTGGGATCAGTGGGTGCACGGCTTCAGGTTCCACACAATCGGTTAGTGTTCAAACTAGAAGAAACTGGTCTAGATGAAAATTCTTCATCTTGGATAGAGCATTGGCTTAAAGGAAGAGTACAGAGTTGTCGTTAAAGGGACACTGGGTCACAGGATGTGCCGATCATTGGATCCACAGCTACCAGTTGGTATAAGTTTAATGGCTGCACAGGACTAGAGGATGCGTAGGTTAACAAAGGGCTAGTGGATGCATGACTGCAATTTGGTGTAGGTTTTGCATAGGTCTGACTGCACAGCATCACTGGGTGCATGGCTGCAGTTTGGAGCAGCAGTAGTAGATGTATGGCTGAACTGAATGAATGCATGACTGCAGGACTAATGGTTATATGGTGGCATGCGGTGTAGGGTTAGTGAATGTATGAGAAAGTTGGTTATATGGTGACAGGTCAGTGTAGGGTTAGAGAATGTATGAGTTTGGTTGTATGGCAGCAGGTCAGTGTAGGTTTAGTAAATGTATGAGGTTGGTTATACGGCAGCAGGGCAGTGTAGAGTTAATGAATGTATGAGAATGTTGGTTATTTGGTGGCAGGTCGGTGTAGGGTTAGTGAATGTATGAGACTGTTGGTTGTAGGGTTAGTGAATGTGTGAGGTTGGTTATACGGCGGCAGGTTGGTGTAGGGTTGGTGAATGTATGAGGTTGGCTAGTTGGCAGCAGGTCAGTGTAGGGTTAGTGAATGTATGAGGTTGGCTAGTTGGCAGCAGGTTAGTGTAGGGTTAGATAACATAGGACATTGGTTGCATCTCTGTGTATTTTGTTTCTGTTTTTTGTTCCCTCAGGCGTTTATTGTGTTGACTTTGCTGAGTCACTCTGATAGTGCCCAGACAGGAGGAGGAGGGAGCCTGTATACTGTATAAAGCTAGCTAATCCCTTCCTTGTGCTTCATTCCTAGAGCGTAATCCTCGACTCATCCTATCCCTGCAAGCTTCACTATCCTGTATCATCATGACAAAGATCATCGCTGTGTTTGGAGCCACAGGTAAGTTGTTTGGAGGGAATTACTAACAGATATAATCCCAAGGAGGGGATCATTTGTCAATTTGTTTTAAAATTTTTAGTTTTATCTTTTAACTCTGAATATTCTTTACACTGGGACTAGTAACTGGTTAAAATAAATACTGTCTCATACTCGCTCAGGCAGCGTTGCTGCCTGTTTTAAAAACTCTTATCCCCTTATACTGCAACCAGTCCGCCTTGGTTACTTTTTTAATCTGTGCAATAAACGTCTCCTGGAATTATCAGCATGGCTTATTGCTTCCTTATAACGAGCCATTCTGGGCAAAGTTCTAATACTGGCACATTCACTAGGAACATTCATTTGGTTTCCACGGTAACTGCTCCACTTTTAAAAAGTTGATCAAGAAATACCCATAATATTTTTCAGTTCTTCCCGACCTCGACTCTTCTCTCTTTCTCTCTTCTTCTCCTTTCTCAATTTCCCATCTCAACGTACCCCTCCTTTTTATATGCAACTCACCCCTTACTATACTTAATATTGCTTGGAACCACAAAGTGCCTTACCTTCAGACCTTCTCTCTTTAACTAAACTTTATTCTTTTTCTTTCTCCTATACACTTTAATTATGCTTTTTATGTTCCCATCTACATTCCCTAGATGGGATCTGTCGCTCTCTACAAACTCTTTTCATGTGTGCAAATATCCTGCTCTGTTGTAAATTACTGACAGTAAAGGTGTTGGTTACTAATGATGTGTATAGCAATGTGAGACTGCTTGGCGCGTGTGTTGCTGCATGCATATGAGGTGTATTCTATTACAATTTACCATTGGACAGGTACGATATTAATTACTAATGGTGTGTATAGCAATGTAAGATGCATACTTTGCGTGTATGGGTAGCTGCATGCATACCGTCAGTTCTAAGGTAGTGATGTTACCATTGCTCTAACCAGAGACCCAGCTATGAGTCCCCGTTAGACCATATCACCAGTAAGTGTCCTTGGGCAACACCTAAAGGTAAACCTAGATCTACCTACCTCAAATACCGTACTCTGATTGTAAGCTTGTTTAACCCCTTAAGGACCAAACTTCTGGCATAAAAGGGAATCATGACATGTCACACATGTCATGTGTCCTTAAGGGGTTAAACCGGGTTTCCTTCCCCTTTCTATAATTGTAAATTGCTGGAGTTTATGTTGGTGTCAGTTAGATGCTGATAAAGAAATAAATGTTTGACCTATTATATAAATCCATTAAAACCTTTATTTACTGATCTGCAGATCACTGCCAGCAAAGCTCCAAACTTTATAGCTTCAGCTAGCTTGCCAAGTGTACTTTATTTTTGTGTAGCTTGTACAGCTGCCAACTCACAACGTGTCAGTAAGTTAAACCCAGTGCAGATAGACGTTTCCATTACCCTATTTACGACCTCTGCTGATGGAAACTTCAGGCGGTGGCTATCTATTTCTTCTGAACAGCCCACCTAGCCTGAATGTAGCAGCGAAGACCACCCCCTATTTTGCTACTGATGCTCAGAGTCAGAACCCCCTTACAACACCTGAGAACGGTCCCCTGTATATTGCAGGAGCACTCCATGTATACTCTGATGGAAGCCCCATTAAACCTCTTGTTGAAGGCCTCCTGTTTCCTAGCGCACACTGTGTTTCTGAATCCCTCTGTCAGCAGGACCTTGTTCCATAATATATTCTGCTCACAAAGTGGCCCAGAGTCTGGGCGAGGCAGATGATTGATTCTAGTTTGCAAGTTCCTCTGCATCCATTTAGCTAGATCAAGATATCCTCAATGGTTGTGTTGGCTGTTTTTTGTTTTTTTTATATAGTATTTTCTTTGTTTTTTTTTATGTGTTTGCACTTGTGTGTAATAACTGTACACTTACTTCCCAACTCTTTTCTCTTTCCCAACTCTTCTAAACTTATTTTCATATTCCTATCCTTCCCTTATATTTTCTTATTTTAGTATTCTTTCTTGGCATTTTCTTGGGCAACAATTTCCCTTGGTTAAGTTGCTTTGTTGTACTTGTATCAAGACCACATGTCTTGATACAAGTGGAATTCATTGGAATTCACTGCTGGTGCTATTTAACAGATCCATCTCGGTAACTCACACTCTTTCTCACAGGTGCTCAAGGAGGTTCAGTAGCAAAAGCTCTCTTGGAGGATGGTACCTTCGTTGTCCGAGCTGTGACCCGAGACCCCAGTAAGCCGGCAGCGTTGAAGCTGAAAGAGGCCGGAGCAGAGGTGGTGGCTGCTGATCTAGATGACAAAAAGAGTTTAGAAGCTGCTCTTTCCGGGGCCTATGGAGCTTTCGTAGTCACCAACTTCTGGGAGCATTTCAGTAAAGACAAAGAGATTGCACAGGTAAGACTGGTCTCTGGACCTTCTCTCCATGATTTAATTGTAACACACAAATAGAGGGCTCTCGGGAGGTAAGCACTGTGTAGACACCACAATTAGAAACTCAGGAGGTCACGTTCAGTTTTTGTCCCAATTTATAGATATCCATAAACTGAGCCCTTATTCCTGAGAAACCATTTGGTAAAACAAGGTTACAATTTCATCTCTCCCAACTTTTCAATTGACAAATTTTCAGTGGTGTGGCTGGAAGTGGGTCCATGGATCGGATTATCCCAGAACATGGGTGATTTCCACTTCCTGCTGATAACCATTTATGTAAATGAAAATGTAGTTAAGTGCAAACCTAACATATCTTTTCACCGATTTTGTGTTTTATTAAAAAATAAATTAAATAAAGCAGAATGTCTCGCTTCATATCCACTTGAGGGCGATATGATCATATGATTTAATTACTGTGGATACTCAGTGATGTAGCAATAGTTGGCTGAGTAACATCTAGAGATTAAAGGCAGAGATCTAAGAATAAAATTGTCCTACAGTTTTCAGGGTTGGTACGAAGGCTGAAAGCTACTGTACTAAACCCGTATACATTTATTACATTGCATTTGTCTTTTTTTAATTTTATTTTTTGGGGATTTTACCGATTTTTCTTCGAGCTCACATGATAACATTACTAACACCAATTTTAAAGGAATATAGATAAAATCATCCAATTTGAAAGGATATTTCCCAAGTTTAATATTTATAATCTAATGACTCAGTGAATTTTTCGGTCTCACTTTTTTTCAAAGTCCCCTTTAGTTGGAATCACAGCATATGTGCCGAAAAACCTTGCAGTTAACCAATAACTAGGACACATTCACAAATCCTAATGCTATGCGCATGTTCTGTTACCTTTGGTTTCAGATCCTGAAATGGTACATGTTCTTAGCAGTTAAACATGCTTTGCATCAAAGAGGACTAAACATGGCTGCAGCCTCATTGCAGTAATATAAACCGAAAAGCTACTACAGATTTTTCCTTGACTTATGTCGGTTCCTATAAATTTTTTGATAAAGGCTCCTTGGAAGTTAAAACATCACCTTGTTTGTGTGGAACTAAAATTCCATAAATTGGGGGAAACATGTTGTCCCTTGTTATATATTTTATTTCATACTCTGTTATAGAAGGTAGGTGGTGGCCTCTAGCCATTAGCAACATATACTGGGTCCCTTTAATTTGCGGAGTTCCTTTGTACCTCTTTTTCTGCTGATTTTATTATATTTTGATGTATGTTTTTGTCTTTTAGGGAAAACTGATTGCAGATATTTCAAAAAGCCTGGGATTAAAGCATGTCGTTTTCAGTGGTTTGGAAGATGTCAAGAAGCAAACTGGTGGGAAGCTGGAGGTCCTTCACTTTGATGGAAAGGGAGAAGTGGAGGTGTACTTCCGATCTATTGGAGTCCCAATGACCAGCGTCAGGCTTCCCAGCTATTATGAGAACCTACTAACCTTCTTCAGGCCCAAGAAATCAGATGATGGGAAGACCTACACTCTAAGTACGTCTGCTGTAACCATCTTCTTAATTTCCGTTAAATACTTTACCTAAGGTCTGCACCAAAGTTTAGGGTGTTTTCTATCAAGAGTAAATTTGGAATGAGTAATGGGGATTTTTGACTGAGAAAAGAGTTGGACATGGTTTCAACAGCCGACTATATGATTAATCTTGAACTGATCTGAATTTGATATTCTTCCAGGATGTATGCAACGTGGGTCTATCCAGAAAGACTCATTGCATAAAGTTTGGCATCGTAAGTGATGCAGCCCAACTGTGAAGGTTCTGGGGTAACAAAGTTACACAACAACTCCTCCTTTTTGCCCTATCCTGGTTTGTTACCCAAGAATGCATTCTAGATTTTGTGTGTAGTCTGGTTTTGACTCGGCATCTGAATCCCAGACCTTCTTTATTCTGTAATCTTTAACTTTGTCCTGCCCTTGTCATCTAATTGTTATTTATTTTTTTAAATTGTTTGCTATACTGTATTCTTTATTTTTATACATTCTAAGGGCTGGTAATATTTTTTTTATTTTTTATTTTTATTGTATAGCATACTCTTTGCTATATATTTTCATGTTTTAGTATTCGAGCCTTAATTAAAAACAAAAAAAGCCAGTGGCTCCCTTTTTTTCTGCTGTCAAAACACAGGCCTCCCCGACTCAGCACAGAAATGTGTCAATACAAACCATTGCACTCACATTTTCAGACTTCTGATTCTTCACTTCATTAATAATTGCAGGTATCCCGATGGGTGATGTCCTATTTGATGGAATGTCTGTAGCAGATCTTGGCCACGTGGTGGCCAGTATCCTGAAGTCTCCATCAGAATATGCAGGGAAGGACATTGGGCTGAGCACAGACAAGCTAACAGTGGAGCAGTATGCAGCCATATTGTCCAAGGCCACAGGCAAGACCATCAAAGATGCCAAAGTGAGTAAAATTCCTCCCTCCTGCCACTACCTGCCATGCTTTGAGTAGGTACATGTCTACTAAATAGCGAACAGTCAGCAGCTGCTTGCTGTCCTAAAGACTAGCTACTTGGCAGCTATTGTGACCTAATTGCTAATCCAGTAAATGGGCACCTGACACAGGTCCCCCATGGTGGGACACCTCATACAATTTATTGGGGGGGGGACATATTGCAACCCCCATGACAACACTTGTACCTCATGAGTGTGGGAGGGGGAGGGGGCTATTAAAATAAAATTAACTGTAGGACAGTATTCCCCCAGCCCCCACTGTTTGACTCTATGGGTTTTTATATAGCCTTTTTTGGGGCAGAAGAAAAGATGGAAGTAGAAAAAAATACATCTAATGTTAGTACCATAACTACTTCACATTATTGGAAAATGCATGCTTAAAGTATCCTCAGGCCACTCTCCTTTTTGAGACTGGCTAACTGCTGCAGCTTGTAGAAAAAAGACGACCCACTAGGAGTGTCCATCAGGCAGCTGGAGCACTTTGTTCCAGGTATAATTTTGCTGTGTATGGGGCTTGCGCATGCCGTATGCATTAAGGGGAAATCTCGCTCTCGACTAATGGGACTATCATGAACTGGTGCTCTTGCAAACTGTGCATTATGCATAGATTGTGTCTTTAAAACTATAGGGTTCGCTCTCTCCCCCCTCCCCTGCTGCACCTCTGCCTCCTGCGCTCGAGCCCTAGACCGCCCAAGGATTCTTCTCTCTCTAATTGTCTATCTTCTTCTACACTTACTGGAACCTTTTACATAGGGCACGTGTAGGATAGAGTGCCGATACGCACGCAACACATACATCAGATTTAGGCAGGCCCGGGGAGTGCAGTGGGGTACAGTTGGAGCAAGAAAACAGCGAGAGTAGACGGGCGGGGGACACAACAACCCGACAGATTTGCACCCGAGGGCGCGAAAACACATTTGCGGTGCGAAAATGCGCAAAAGCGGCACATACAATAGAGGATGTAGGAAATGTGACTCTATAATATAATATAATATAATATATAAAAATCCTGACGTAAGGTGAACTCTGGCCGCAGAGAATTCAACCGAATACACAAAGCCTCATTTTTAGAATGTTATTAATAAAATTATGTATATGGGCTTCTGCAAAAGCCGAAATGTTCACATTATGCCACTGTTCCTGTCATGTAAAAATAAAGAATTAAAAAAAAAAACCAAAAAAAAAACTATAGGGTTAAGGATACATGTTTGTGTTCCTGACGCTATAGTGTTTCTTTAACTAGACATTCATTTCAATTAGAGAGTAAAGCTGTAGCTGGGAAGATCTTAATTCATACCTTGCATGTCTCTCCTACAGGTTTCTCCTGATGCATATGAAAAGATGGGATTCCCTGGAGCAGCTGAGTTGGCAAACATGTTCCGTTTTAACCAGATGATACCCGACCGTGACGTGTCTCTCACATTGAAACTGAACCCTAAAGCCAAAAGGTTTCAGCAATGGGCAGAGGAGAACAAGGCTGCATTCAAAGACTTGTAACCAATGACTGCTGTTTACTCCAAGCCACATTTCTAACTAGTCTTAACTAGTCAAAGACGGTTTACTGTGTCGAACACTTCAAACACAGACACAAATTCTTTATTTTGTAATAAATCTAATATATTCTCTAGCTTCTGTGAGTTGTTTATTACTTTGCAAATCTGGAATCGGCTATGCTTGTCTCCTGCACAAAAATGGATAAAATAAGTGTAAGATCAAGAAAATACATCTAACAAATAGATATAGAAGTAGATCGATATAAAAGACAATGCCTTCTAAAAAAGAAAAAGAAAAGGAGAAAAATAGCAATACAGCTGCGGACAAGACAAAGGGTATTAATAATTTGTATTCACCTAAACCTCAAGAAAGGAGCACTACGAGTAGACTATCCCACGGAGAACGAAGAGAATCTACTGCTCTAGGTCAAGAACAAACCCAGATACCCTCTCAGGAGGTAACACTGCAAATATTGAATGATGCCCTGGAGAATCTATATGTCAAATTGAAACAGGATGCAGAAGATAACTCCAAAATATTAAAAGAGGAAATCTTAAATCTATCTATTAATCTGCAAGCACAAGCAGATAGTCTTAAGGAAATACAAATTAATAACGAGGAACTGATGAAGAAATGTAATTACCTGGAGGGGAAAATACAAACCTTAGAAACAAAAATAGGTGACTTAGAGGATCGCTCACGGAGGAATAATATCAAAGTGAGAGGGATTCCTGAAAACATCAAATTTGACCAATTGGACCAATATCTAAAAACACTCTTTCAAAGACTTACTCCTGAAAGTCCTCTAGGAGATCTACCATTTGAGAGATTTCATAGATTAACTAAACCAAAGCATTTGACATCCAATGTGCCCAGAGATATAATAGTATGTTTTTCCAATAACCAGGTGAAGAACCGGATCATGCAAGCTATGCAAAATAAAGGATTGGACGATCCTGATTTTAAAGATATAAAATTATTTTCGGATTTATCTATGACGACTCGTCAAACAAGACAAAAATTTGCTACTCAGACTGCCACTTTAAGATCTCATGGAATTAAGTACAAATGGAATTTTCCAACGGCTCTCCAAGTCTACTATCAAGATCAACAATTTTTTCTAAAAAATATAGAAGATGCACAACAGTTAATTTCAACATGGAAGCTGACATAGATCAATAATATTAGAAGAGAGGGGGAGGGGAGAGAGAGAGAGGAGGAAAGAGGGGAAAAGAAAAAGAAATACCTTTTTTTTGTAGGGAGAGAGAGAAAAGATGGGGAAGGGATACATTTATATTAAAAGGGAGTAATATTTAATAGATAATCACATTCTATATTAAACACATGGTAATAAGCCTATGTAAACACTGTTATATCAACACTCTATCACACTGTAATTATAAGGAGTCATCATGGTTGAAATAGTTTATTTAATTTATCAGTATCACGAGATGGAGGTTAATAATAATTTTGTTTTATAAATATTAGGCCGGCATATTAACAAGTAGTAACACATAAATATACAAGGAACAAATCGTTCTAAATTATTCCACTGATAATAATAGGAGAGGGGTAAACAATGTTTTTTTCTATTCACAAATTATATTTTTTGCAAATATTAGGCTGATATATTAAAATTTGTTAACATATAAATGTATAAGGTGTAAAATTGTCTCAATTAACTCAGGGATATCAATAGGAAGGAAGATATCAAAAATGGAACAATTAACTTATCACTAACTATAAATCTAAGAAGTAAGGTAAAATGTATTTGTTTATATATGTATATATCTTCCTCTCTCCCATCTGTGCCCTGGTGTAATATTGGAATAGGAGTCAGAACAACCTATTTAATGATTATATTGACATAATAATGTGCTGAAAATGAATGTTTTTTTTTTTTTGTTTTTTTTTCCCTCTCCATCTGTAAATATATAATTGTACTTTATCTTGACTGGTTAATACCCTATAGGGTACAGATTATCTATTATAAATAATAGAATTATATATCTATACCCACATCTACATGTATACTTGTCTACATCCTATAATTTGGGAAATCTAACGATGAATATAAGTTGAATAACTTGAATTAACAACATTATTTTGAATATGTACAGCTTATATAGACATATATATACAAAGAATCATAGGGATAAAATACCCTTATCATCTATCTCTATATATAATGGATGTTAATGGACATCGCTATAGTAGTTCTGGAAGTGAGTAATTGCTGACTAAGGATTAAAACTTATATTTACTAGGACGTCCCTCTCGCTCCCCATTGGAACCTTATTTTCCTGCATAACAGGGCAGGCTAGTCCAAAGGTGATATGGGAATGATCTTCTCTTGGATTATTAAAAGGGGGGGGTTTACTCCCCTCAACGTATTTCTGTTCACAATTCAATTCATTTTAAATTTTACTTTTTACTTCTTTGTATTTTTGGCTATTATTTTTCTTTCTTTTTTTTTCTCCTTTTTTGTTTTCGTGTTTAATTGTGTGAGACTCGGTCTGGGTTGGGATAGGGATTTCTGGAATAGAGATGTCACTTAAAATTATTACTTGGAATGTCCAGGGCATGAACTCACCTCAAAAAAGGGGAGCAATATATAAATTTCTAATTGAAAATTCAATTGACGTAGCTTTTATTCAGGAGACTCACTGGATTGAACCTCCTGATAGATTATGGAAATATAAAAAATTTCCAACAGTTTACGCATCGAATTTAGAAGGTAAGAAGAAAAATAGGGGAACGGCTATTATTATTTCAAATCGATTTAGTCTTGAAACCATTCATTCAATAACTGATAAAAATGGTAGATACCAGGTTTTAATTATACAAATTAATGGCCTCACATATACTTTTGTAAATATATATGCTCCGAACTATAACCCTTCAGATTTGTTAGACCAAATTATGGATATTGTAGACGAAATCGCTTGTGGCAGTATGATAATAGGAGGAGATTTCAATAGCGTCTTTGATCTGGCTAAGGATAGAAGTTATAAATACTACGAGAATGGTAACCTTTGTCATGTAGGAACATTTGGTTTATCTGACTTTTTAGCTAAAAATTCCTTATTTGATTGCTGGCGAACTATGAATCCCCAGGGAAGAGATTATACATTCTTTTCACATGTACACCAAACTTATTCTCGTATAGATATGTTCTTTGTGAAAGAAGGTCTTTTAAATAACATCATAAAATCTACAATTGGTTCTATAGAAATTTCGGATCATGCTCCAGTTTTCTTGAGAATAAGGACAAAAGAAGGTAATACCCCAAGGACTAAATGGAGGTTTAATGAAAGCCTTTTAAAACTTGATTACATCAAGGACCAAATAGAAATAGAAATAGAGAATTTTTAAAAAATTAATTACAACGGAGAAGTTGCAACACCAATTGTATGGTGTACCCTGAAAAGTTTCATAAGAGGACTATTAATAAAGTTTGGTTCCGAATATAAACGGAAGAAAGGTGAGTCACTACAAGTCCTGAGAATTAAACTAGCGAAAATGGAAAGGTTAAATAAAATATCAATATCTAGGGAAATAATAGAGGAAATTAATAATATAAAGTTAAATATTAAGGAAAAAATATACGAGGAGATCAGTAAAAATCTATCCTTCCTTAGACAAAGATGGTACCATAATAATAATAAAATCAATAGGGATCTCTCTAATAAAATTAAGAATCAACATAAAGATAAATCTATAAAAAAAACTGACAACAAAGGGAGGAAAGGCTGTAAATTTACCTAAAGATATAGCAGAGGCTTTTGCCGAATTTTATAGTTCGTTATATAACTCAGAAGAGGTTAAGGCTAGTAATGATGAAATTGACAAATTTCTTAAGAATCTTAGACTTCCTAGGCTAAGCCAAGAGAAACTAGAATATATAAATGCCCCTTTTAGAGAATTGGAAATTGAAGAAGCGATAGAGAAATTAAAATCAAATAAGGCACCAGGTCCGGATGGATTCTCTGCTATCTTTTATAAAACATACATGAAAATAATTACTCCAATTCTCTTGGAGATGTATTCGTTAATATCTAGTGATGTTCCATTTCCAAAAGAGATGATGTTAGCAACAATTATTCCGATTCCTAAGCCAGATAAAGATAACACAATAATTGCTAACTATAGACCAATATCACTAATAAATATTTATATTAAAATATTTTCGGCAATCTTGGCTAACCGTTTAAAAGAAGTATTGGGAGATTTGATTAACTGGGACCAATCAGGATTTGTGGAAGGAAGAAGTACCTCAGATAATACAAGGAGGATTTTTAATGTAATAAATAGAGTGAGCGGACAACACAGGGAATCTGTTATTATTGCCCTAGACGCTGAGAAGGCCTTTGACAGAGTCAATTGGAGATTCCTGGACTCTGTCATGGGCCATTTCGGATTGGAAGGATCATTTAGAAATAAAACTCTATCTTTATATAAAAACTCGTCGGCAAGAATTAGCAGCCCATATTTTGATTCTGACCCCTTCGATATTGGGAATGGGACTAGGCAGGGTTGTCTGCTAGCTCCACTCCTTTATATTCTTACAATTGAACCGCTGGCTACGATGATAAGACAGAACGAAAAGATAAAGGGAATAGATTTTCAAGAGGATTGTATAAAGATATCTTTGTTCACTGATGATGTTCTACTTACTCTTGCTGACCCCCTATCATCAATTCCACCGTTATTAGAAGATATTTCTATATACAGTAAATTTTCTAACTACAAGGTTAACATTAATAAATCTCAAATTCCTCCATTTTTATTGTCCAAGACACAGTTGGAAGTCTTGTCCTCCCATTTCCATATAAAATGTATAAAAGATAAAATTGATTATTTAGGTATAAAGATAACATTTGATACCACAAAGACAATTTTGATAAATTTTGACAATTTGTATAAAGATCTACAATCTCAGATACATAAATTGAGGAGATTAGAACCATCTTGGATAGGAAGAGTTAATATTACTAAATCGTACCTGATGCCAAAACTCCTATATTTCCTTAGGATGATTCCCTACAGTATTGAACGGGGTATTTTAAAGCGTTTTCAAAGTCTGTTCTCTAGTTATATATGGCGGGATAAACCACCTAGAATAGCGGCGGAGATCCTATGTAGAAGCTACCGGAAAGTGGGTATAGCCTTTCCTGATGTGACCAAGATGTATGAAGCAAATAGGGCCTCTCAGTTTATGACATGGTTAAATTTGGATCAAAACATATCTAAATCCTGGATTAAAATCAAACAGGAACTAGGACCAGGACAAAAGTTATATATTTTAGGGTGGCTAGGACTTTTGAATCTGGGGGTTTTGAAAACGGAGCAATTTTCTAATAAAATTATAAGAGATATGGTGGACTTTGCAAAATATCTGAATATTAAGCTGAACCTTAAAGGAAAATTATTATCTAATACACCCATAGAAATTCTTCACTATGCTATGTCAGATATGAATATTAAAACCTGGTCACACCATGGAATAAAAAGAATAGGAAATTTATATGAGGGATCTAAATTAGCGACATTTACACAACTACAATCTAAATATAAACTCTTACCTAGGGAAATATTTCAATATTTGAGGATTAAGAATTTTCTTCTAACTAAAATATTGATTAAAGATCACTATCTTGAACCTTATATTACTTGTAGTCAAAAAAAGGGGGGAATCTCTAGATTTAATAAATTGTTTGATACACTAGACAATGTTATTGATGTGCCTCCATTCGGTAAATGGGAGAGGGACATGGGAAAGTCCCTCCCATTGATAGATTGGATAAATGCCACAATGTTAGTAAAACAAAGTATACAAAATATATCTTTGTTCGAAACACATTTAAAGATCATCTATAGGTGGTATATGGTCCCGGTTAGACTTCATAAAATATCCCCAATATACTCAAAAGAATGTTGGAGATGTGGAAGAGAAGAGGGTACCATGCTCCATATATGGTGGGCTTGTACGGGGCTGAATAATATCAAGACCCAAATGTTAGGTTTAATGAAAAGTATTTTTAAGGAAGTTGTTGTAATCAGTCCCGAAATGTTTTTGTTCAACATGGATTACAAATCATTTGATAAACAACAAAAATATATTATGACACATATATTTTTCGCAATAAAAATTAATATCGCTAGAGCATGGAAATCAACTAACCCACCATCTTGGCAAGAAATAATGGACCAAATAAGGTTCCAACATAAGATGGAATCTTCTACTAGAGCTTCGAGAGAGCTGTGGCAACCCTGGACTTCCAGATTTCCTATATAATAACGTAATATTGGATTAAGACCCAGCCCACGCCGAGTCTCATACATGTTTTGTTGTTTTTGTTTTTTTTTGTGTTTGTTTTTTTTGGAATTTATATAAATTATAGATGACTATTATGGCAAATAGGGAAGGGATCAAATGCAAAATAGATAAAGGTTTAATATAAGATGTAAATCTACAAATATCTTTAAATTCGAGAAATATATGTTCTATATAATGGAGAATTGTTAAATTGAGAACTGACTATGTATTGATCCCTATAACTGTAACCCGATATGTTCCTCCTTTTTTTTTTTTTCTCTCTTCTCTGTTTTTGGATTGTGAAATACACTCAATGTTATGGATACTTAAAAGAATGTATTTTAATGCTGCAATATTGAAATTTGTATAATTATTGAATAATGGACATATGTACAAAGGAAAACAAAAATCTACAAATAAAATAAATATTAAAAAAAAGATCAAGAAAATAATGAATGAACATGTATACATGTGATATATTTTAGTTTTTTGTACCATTGTATCTAGTTCTCTCCATACCCCAAAGAAATGTCAACTTCAAAATGCCTGTGGACTGGATCAAAGAAATATGATAATGCTATAGTTTATACTGTAAATTAATTTAAAAACATGCATTATGCATTGAATAAGCCCATCATAAGTTTGTGAAATGCATTGGTCACCTACTTTGTAGTAAATTGATTACACTTGGAAGTTAACTGGCTTTCATTGGGGTGCAATCTGTAGCCTTTGAATGGACACAGAAGCACAGTGCATGCAGGAAAGAAAACAAATGAACAACTGGTTCTAATCATTTGCATAATGTGCCATGGCTGTGCCTGAACTATACTAGGTCGGTATGCCAGTTGATTTATAACATAAATGTCAAAGAAAATTCAGCCTAGTGCTAAAAAGGTTGACAGACGCTATAGGTGACTTTCAAGGTATTAGACTGGCCTAAATGTTACTCACCACTTAAGTCTGAGTGTCCATGACACACAAGCAAGAGTTGAACTTCTTGCCAGGGTTGAATTTGTGACTCTAATGGCTAGTGGGCAAGTGGAAATTGAGTCCTGGCTATAAGATCACAACTTGGAGGCAAGCCGTTTATATAAAAAAAAAAGTGACATTAACCACACCCAACCTGCCTTCACAAACTATTTTGGTTTAAATTTGATAGACTAGTTGGTTGTAATAGGTTGTCTAGTTGGTGTGTTCAGTGTCAGATTACTGGGGTTTGCACACTGAAGGTTGAGTTGGAGTCAGTTGGCACAGAATAGACTTAGGATAAGGAGTTCAGCCATCAAGGTGCAGTGTAGAAATAGTTTCTGCAAAGCATTTTTATTTTGCTTATAATGACTCCCTTTTTAAATTAAAGATTCCCTGTGTATGGACCTGGCTATGCTTCGCTGTTCAGAATCTAGACTGACTCTAGCTTACGCACAGTCGGAGTCATGTGCGTGTAGTTGTTATAGTGTTGCATGTGTGAGTGGATCTCCCAATGCTCTCAATAAATTGAATGAGACTTGCTCAGTGCGAAAGGCTGTTGTTGGCATTAAAGTTACTTATTACTGGTTTTTACCTAATCTATCAACATGTACCTATATTTATCACTTTATTCTTAACGTGTGCCCCCAGTTATCACCTTCCACTTAACATGTACCCATAAACTAACACCTCCCACTCAAGGAGCCCCCTAACGACCTTCCTATTGAGGGAACTGGTTGTATTATAAATAACTATAGAACAAATCAGTCAGATTATACCACAGTTGGTTGATACATTTCTCCAGTTTTTGACAAACCCTTGTTTCCTTTGTGGGTTTTTTGTGCTGAGTCAGAGTGTTGGCTCCCACACGAGAAGGAGGAGTGATGCCTTGTTCAGTTTGATAAAACCGTATAATCCCTGCCGTACGTTTTATTCAGATTACATCTGCCTAACTCTTTACTGACAGCCACTCTCCCTGCATCCGTCGTTATGAAGAAGATCATCACGGTGTTTGGAGCCACAGGTAAGTGGTATTCCAGGAGAGGTGGGGGCAGATTTAACACAACTGAGTGAATGCTGGGGACTGGAGTTAAAGGCTCACTCCAAGCCCTGAAATCTGATTTCAGTGATTTGAAGTGGTTATGGTGCCTGTGTGCCATGTTTCATAGTGAAATGCTACACGTAGTTTAACCCAATTACTGCTGGAGGTGCAGCATCATTGGGGTGTAATTAGCCGCCCCGTCCTGCAACTAGAGTTGGCGAATGTCCGTTCTGTGCATATTCTGATACACAGAATCTCCTTCATTGACTAAGAGCAATCGAAGTGACAAAGTTCTCCACGGTTTGACTGGGGTGGGTGTATTTATCACACAGTTGAGGTTTTACTAGTAGCAATCGTCTGCTGCTCTTGGCCGATGAATGGCCGGTGGCACACGGCAGCAGAAGACTGTCAATCCCTCAGTAGCAGAGGAGACCAGTGGCACTGCAAAGACCCAGGTAAAAGGGAAAACTGTTGCAAAACGGCCTGCACCATTACCCAGAAATTGAGCCACAGTACCCCTGACACCATAACCACCACAGCCGGCTTTAGTGGTCGCTATGCGTGGAGTAACTCTAACACACCTGAGTGAACGCTTTGTTAGATTATTTAGAATATAAATGACATCACCAAAACTAATTTCATGTTTCACCAAAACGATATAAATTTACAAGAAATTCCTTTTTCTGTCCGCTTTCTAAAAACTCATGAAGTCCCTAACTCTGCAGAACCTTCATTAGATTATCTTTTGTTTTGTTCGTATTTTTATCCCATCTTTGTTTTATCGGGATTTGCTTTTTGCTGAGATGTGCTATAACTTTAAGGTTTCTCCTTTGCAAAGCTGCTTTACCTGAGTACGTTTTTGGCAATGAAGATATTGAACTTTCTTTTCTTCTTGCCCCACCCAGGTTGGTTTACTTTTACTGGCACACCTAATCCAGCAAACTGTGCTATATCTACATTTTTATCTAGATTTTTTTTTTTTTTTTTCAAATTGACATGTATTTTTATTTTCTTGTTTGTCATATTTAGTTTGCGGTGCCTGCTCGCCAGGGTACAGAAAGAAAATTATTTGTTCAGGAACATTTGTTACATCATAAGGAATTTACACATAGTAATACAAGTTTTCATCCTCAGCTTGGCAATCTCAGCTATGCTTTGTGTCCGCTTTAACTCTGGGAACCTGTCCCCTGACGTCCTCCCCCCTTCTAGTTCTCGGTTTCGCCTGGGTTTCTCTTGCCTGTCTGTCCTGGCCTGTGGCTGGGTGCTAATAGTGTAGCTGGGTTCAGTACCTGCCATTCCCCCATACCTGTTTCGGCTATATCCCTATATGATCCCTATTTTTTGCTTGTCTAGGTTGCCTGTGGGGTTGACAGATTGCGATCTTTGGTATCCAGTTTCTTATATTCCTTCCACCTCTCTCCCGCTATTTCGGTGTGCCTTTGTAGTGCCAAATATTTAGCAGCCATTAATTCATATTCCCAATTAATTGTAGTTTGAGTAATGAGGGCCTCTCTCGATGGTGTCGCTGCGGACTTCCATGCCCTGGCAATAAGCGTCACCGCTGCTATCAGCAGTTGAAAGATTAATTTACCCTCCACCTTGTCTAAGGTCCCTGATAGCATAAATAGCACACATTGTTCAAAAATTAGCGGCCACCTCCTGCCTAGCAATTGTTCCGCCATGCCTCCTACCACTCCCCAAAATTGCTTTCCACAGATTAGTTCATAAACACATTTGTTTGTTGATTTCTTCAAATTTTTGTTGCTAGGGTTGTAAATCGTCCTTCATCTCAAACTCTCACATTTGTACTTTTTTTTTTTTTTTAAGGTGCCCAAGGGGGTTCGGTAGTGAAAGCTCTCTTGGAGGATGGTACCTTCAATGTCAGAGCTGTGACCCGGGACACCAGTAAGCCGGCAGCCGTAAAGCTAAGACAGGCCGGGGCAGAGGTGGTGTCTGCTGATATGGACAATAAAGAGAGTCTGGAGGCTGCCCTTAGTGGAGCTTATGGAGCTTTCGTAGTCACGGTTTGGGATAATTCCAAGAAGGATAAGGAGTTCAAACAGGTAAAGACTTGACAATATTATTTTAGTACAATTATAAAGTATTCATTTGATGTGTTTACTCAATAAACATACCCAATCCCGCCAACACCCACCATTATACACTACACACAAAAAAAGTCTCATTCTTCATTCAATGTTTTTGTATTATAATTTTAGCTCAGCATATACACTTATCTTAAATCTTTAATAAGAATTATCAAAGTAATTTACCCGCAAGGATGCATTTATATTTCTCTTGTTTTCAACAACGACATAGAACCTACAGCCACTTCAGTCCTAATTATAAAAAGTATCGTCCAAATAGGTTTTGAATGAGAATTTCCTTGTTTAGGTTATGGTGGGCCTGGAATTTTCGCTGCAGTTGTTACATTGAGAACTGACCTCAATCAACAGAGAAATTGTAAAAATAATTCTCATTTTATTTTTTAGGGCAAAATGATTGCAGATTTGTCAAAACATCTGGGCCTTAAACATGTTGTCTTCAGTGGGTTAGAGAATGTGAAGAAACTGACGGGTGGAAAGCTGGAAGTTCTCCATTTTGACAGCAAAGGGGAGACGGAGGAATACTTCAGAGCCATTGAAGTCCCAATGACCAGTGTTAGACTTCCCTATTACTACGAGAACCTTCTGACATCCAAGCCCAAAAAGTCGATGGATGGGTTGACCTATCATCTGTGTAAGATATCTCTTGAACTGCATCACAATTTTTAAACCGATTGGGACATGTGATCCCAGCAGCCAATACGAACCTGAGATTTCTGCAGTTAAGCATTTTATCACATAGATACACGGCACAGTCAATTCTAGGTTTCTACTCATTGCTGATAATGCAGGATGTCAATATCCTTAGTTACTCTAGGTTAGATCAACTTTTATCAAAAGCAAATAAACTACTGAAGAAATGTAAAAATGACCAACATAGCTTTTATCAAGCTCTATCAAGCTCTGTGATATTGCAAATAATTTTTCTAAGGCCAGGGCTACTTCAAGAATATTGCATAAAGACCGAGATAAGTTTGTATTTTCATCTAAAGATGCGATTCACCAAGTATATGCTTACAGGCCTCCCAATGTGTGGTGTTCCACTGGATGGGATGTCTGTCGCAGATCTTGGTCAAGTGGTGGTCAGCATCCTGAAGTGCCCATCAAAGTATATTGGGAAAGACATCGGGCTCAGTGCGGAGAAGCTAATGGTGGAGCAGTATGCAGCCATAATGTCCAAGGTGACGGGCAAGACCATTAAAGATGCTAAGGTGAGCACTAATATATTGAAAACTAGAATACAAAGGACTCAAAGCTGTTATTGTGAAAAGTACAATTTATCATTGTATACCTATTCCAAATTTTTGTCATACGACCAAATGTTCCTTTCAGCTCATGCATGAGACAGAAGTCAATTACCAATTCTGTAACAGTTCCACCAACGCTCTAACAGTAGACCGGCTCCTGTGGATAGTAATCACTTACAGCACAATAGCCGTTATTCCAATTTTTGGCACAGGTTAAGGTTCTTACTATGATAAAGCTA
Organism: Pelobates fuscus; assembly: GCF_036172605.1. Lineage (NCBI taxonomy): Eukaryota > Metazoa > Chordata > Amphibia > Anura > Pelobatidae > Pelobates > Pelobates fuscus. Next base: position 167,367,638 of record NC_086324.1, on the reverse strand, counting down.
CTTATTAAAGTTTTAACAGGTATCAGGGAATATTCAGGTAAAAATATTGCTTGCATCTCCTACAGCTTTCTCCTGATGAGTATGAGAAGTTAGACATCACAGCAGCTAAACAGATGGCCAACATGTTCCGGTTTTATATAATGAAGCCCGAACGGGATGTGTCGATCACACATGAACTGAACCCTAGAGTTAAGACATTCCAGCAATGGTTGGGAGAAAACAAAGCAGCTTATGAGGACTTGTAAAGAATGTTGTTGTTGTTGTTGTTTTTCTTTTAATTACTTAATCATCTACTATTTTTACATTACTGGAAATCTCCCTGAATAGAAAAAAAAAATCTCAAACTCACCTCTATATCCTGTTTCGGATATTTGGGCCTTAAAATGTATTTGAATAAGCCACACTTGTCTTATGAAAAGTTCTGTAATAAAGAGATAAGTCTGTCATCATTGTGGGCTGAGCATTTGTTAGATACTTTGTAAAACACAATGCTTGTAAAGAAAACACTGTACATGTAAATATTTGAAGGAAGAATATGTAGATTTTTGGATTGGAAAAGAAAAAAAAGAATTAAATGTAAAGATAAAGTGTTAGATGCCATCCACAGAGAACTTGTGAGTGATCACACAACAAAAGTTCACGTTTGGCTGGTCTATTGTATTACAAGATATTTGGATTTTGACCAACACACTCAGCCAGGTTATGAAGCTTTTCAAAAACAAAATCACTTTCCTCTTTATGAAAAGGTCCTCATAGAGGTGGGTTATGTGAGAACACCCACTGACTACACACCCACTGACTGCACACCCACTGCCTGCACACCCACTGACTGCACACCCACGGACTGCACACCCACACAGTTTTTCCAAACTGAAGAGATTTAAATTTTTAACCTTTCTTCATAACTAAAATGCTCCATTCCTTTTATCAATTTTGCAGCTAGTCTCTGCACTTTTTCTAGTGCCATGATATCTTTCTTTAGAACAGGTGCCCAAAATTGCACAGCATATTCAAGGTGTGGTCTTACCAGCGATTTATAAAGAGGCAAAATTATATTTTCATCTCGAGACGTGTTACGTTCGCATGTCTAAGCTTTAACATGCTCGATGTGGCCGCTGGGATAGGAAGCCAGCAATATTGTATATTTCAAATAATAGATTTACCTCCAAGAGATTGCAATGGGGGACACCTGCACTCCACAAAGAACTGCTTCTGGAAATATTGGAAGAGTTTAAGAGTTTCTGAGTTTTATTGTGTTTTTTTTTGTTTTGTTTTGTTTTTTTCAGTCATCTTTAAGGTACTGGAGGCCTTATGATTTAGCTATATACATGATACATTAATTCCTTGCCGCTTTAAAAAAAGTTATATGAAATGCCTGTGATAAGGAATTCCTATTTCCCTATTGTCATCATCTATTCCCCCTCCTTAGTCATCTGAGGCTATTCATTGAACACTTTTCTCCCTGACTACCCCACTTTCTCTCCTCTAGCACTCCTTCCCTCATACTTGGGGACTCTAACATCCCAATCAACAACCTCAACTGCCCTGATGCCTCCCGTCTGCTCTCTGTAACCTCCTCCTTCAGCCTCACAGAGTGGTCTACCTCAGCAACTCATACAGCAGGAAAACCTCTTGACCTCATCTTCACCAATGTACTACCTCTAATCTCTCCAATGCTCATGCTCAATTTCCTCTATCTGACCACCATCTGCCGATGTTTGACATTGGCATACCACATACCTGTCAGGATCGGGACAGGGATCCAACACGCAGAGTACAAACAGGTACAGGATACGTATACCGGACCTTAGAATGGCCGGACTAACGTACGGAGAATATAGAGAATGGTCAGAGACAAGCCGAGGTCGAGGGAACGAGAGGACAGGTAAGCGAGGAACAAGCCGGGTCAAGGATAACAGAGGTAAACAGAGTAAGTCAAACAAGCCGGGTCGAAACCAAAGGGATAACTGAAAATACCAGAGCACTGTGTGACTAGGCAGGCTAGAACCACGACAGGGCAATGAGCAAATGAGAGAAGCACTGTTAAATACCCTGGCTCAGAAGGGTAGACACGCCTCCGACGAGTCCTGATTAGTCTCCAAACAATTGAGTGACAGGTCGTTCCGGGTTCGGCGTCATGACGTCGACTTCCGGACGTCATGCTACAAAAGGAAGTGACTCCCTCGCGGCCGGCGTTTATGTGACCGGGTGGACCGCGAGGAACAGGGGAAACAGACCGTCCGGATGGATAGACGTCTAAGTCTCTACCTCTCCCAGAGGTAGAGACTTCAGGTACCCTGACAGTACCCCCCCTCTCAGATACGCCCACCGGGCGGAATGAACCGGGACGAGATGGGAAGCGGAAGTGAAACGCCCTGCGGAGACGAGGAGCATGAACATCCTCTTGAGGCACCCAACTCCTCTCCTCAGGACCATATCCCTTCCAATCGACCAGATATTGTACTCTCCCCCGGGAGATTCGAGAATCGATGATAGCGTTAACCTCATACTCCTCCTGACCCTCCACCTGAACAGGGCGAGGGGAGGAGACCGTGGAGGAAAATCTGTTACAGACTAGTGGTTTCAGCAATGAAACATGAAATGAATTAGGGATGCGTAAGGCAGATGGAAGAGCTAGACGATACGCAACTGGGTTAATTCGAGTCAGCACCCTGTAAGGTCCAATATAACGAGGAGCGAACTTCATGGAAGGCACTTTTAAACGAATGTTTCTTGTACTCAACCATACTCTATCACCTGGAACAAACACCGGAGCCGCCCTTCTACGTTTATCAGCGTGTTTCTTAACCAGCATAGAATTGTGCAGAAGAATTTGTCGAGTCTGATCCCACAACTTCCTCAAATTGGCAACATGAACATCAACCGACGGTAACCCTTGGGAAGGAGAAGCCGAGGGAAGAATAGATGGATGAAAGCCATAATTCATGAAGAAGGGGCTTGAATGAGTAGAATCACAAACGAGATTGTTGTGTGCAAACTCCGCCCAAGGAATCAAACCAACCCAATCGTCCTGGTGTTCAGAAACAAAACAACGTAAATATTGTTCAATCTTTTGGTTGGTGCGTTCAGCAGCTCCGTTAGACTGAGGATGATAGGCAGAAGAGAAATTCAATTTGATACCCAGTTGAGAGCAGAAGGACCTCCAAAAACGGGAAACAAATTGGGAACCTCTGTCAGACACAATTTGGGAGGGTATCCCATGTAAACGAAAAATCTCCCTTGCGAATATCTCTGCCAATTCGGGGGAAGACGGGAGTTTCGGCAGAGGAACGAAGTGAGCCATCTTGGTGAATCTGTCAACCACGGTGAGGATAACAGTCTGTTTTTTAGAGATAGGTAAATCGACAATGAAGTCCATAGCTAAACAGGACCATGGCTTCTCTGGAACCTCTAAGGGATGCAGAAATCCACATGGGAGCGTATGAGGTTGCTTGGTCTTAGTACAGACCTCACACGTACCGATGAAATCCTTAACATCCTTACGTAAAGCAGGCCACCAGAAATCTTTGGAGATTAAAGCATACGTCTTGCGAATGCCAGGATGCCCAGCTACCTTGCTGTTGTGGAAACACCGTAACACTTCCAGTTGGAGAGCAGGAGGAACGAAGTGTCTATCCCCAGGAGTCTGTTTAGGAGCTAGATGTTGTAACTTCATGATCTCAGCAAGCAACGGAGAATGAATCCTGAGATTCGTGTTAGCGATGATATTACATTTAGGAACTATCGAGGAAAGAACTGGCTCAGCTATAGTGGACGGTTCATATTGGCGAGATAAAGCATCGGCTTTAGAGTTCTTAGAACCAGGTCTATAAGTAAGCACATAATTGAAGTGAGTCAGGAATAAGGACCAACGAGCTTGCCTGGCGGATAGGCGCTTAGCCTCCCCAATATAGGACAAGTTCTTGTGGTCCGTTAGAATCGTAACAGGATGTAAGGTCCCTTCTAATAAATGTCTCCACTCCTTTAGAGCCATAATGACCGCTAACAGTTCCCTGTCACCGATGTCATATCTGCTTTCAGGGCCAGATAGTTTCTTAGAGAAAAAACCACAAGGGTGTAACGGTTTGTCCACCCCTAACCTTTGTGACAGAACAGCACCTACTCCCGTCTCAGAGGCATCGACCTCGAGTAGGAACGGCAGAGTCGTATCAGGATGGACTAAAATTGGGGCAGAAGCAAAAAGTTCCTTGAGAGTCTTGAAAGCAACAAGGGCCTCAGTAGACCAGGTCTTAGTATCAGCCCCTTGTTTGGTCATATTGGTAATAGGCGCAATAATAGAAGAGTATCCCTTAATAAAGCGCCTATAATAATTAGAGAAACCAATAAACCTCTGAATCGCCTTGAGTCCCTTAGGCAATGGCCAATCTAAAATAGATTGGAGTTTGTCAGGATCCATCTTAAAGCCTTCCCCAGAAATCACGTAACCAAGAAAGTCTATCTGAGACTGGTCAAAACTGCATTTCTCCAATTTACAGTATAAGCCATGTTGCAGAAGTTTGTGCAATACCTTTCTGACTTGTCTGTGGTGGGTCTCAATCTCCCTAGAGTGTATAAGTATGTCATCCAGGTATACAATAACACAATCATGTTGAAACTCCCTAAGAACTTCATTAATCAAATCCTGAAATACTGCCGGAGCATTACAAAGACCAAATGGCATAACCGTGTATTCATAGTGACCATAACGGGTATTGAACGCTGTCATCCACTCGTGTCCATGCTGGATTCTCACCAAGTTATACGCCCCTCTGAGATCTAACTTGGTGAAAATTTTAGAGCCCTTTAAACGATCAAACAGCTCGGTAATCAAAGGAATCGGATAGGCATTTCTGATGGTTATCTTATTCAAACCTCGGTAATCAATACAAGGTCTCAGAGTACCATCCTTCTTTTTAACGAAAAAAAAACCAGCCCCGGCGGGAGAAGAGGATCTCCTAATGAATCCTTTTTCTAGATTCTCACGAATATATTCCTCTAGAACTGAGTTCTCTTGAGTGGATAGAGGATATACATTGCCCCTCGGAGGCATAGTACCAGGTAGAAGCTTAATTTTACAATCAAATGACCTGTGTGGAAGTAAGGTATCAGCATTCTTCTTGTCGAATACTGCTTTTAAGTCCTGGTAGAGAGACGGTATCTGTCTCTCTGTAGACTGAGTGGAAGTACCTGGTGTGTTTATTACAGCCAATGGAGAAACCCTGCGTAAACACCTCTCCTGGCAGCCCTGACCCCATGAGAGTATCTCCCCTAACTCCCAATCGATAATAGGGTTATGTCCTTTTAACCAAGGGTACCCCAGGACTATGGGGACAGAAGGGGACGAAATGAGCATAAGTGATAACTTTTCCTCGTGTAAGATACCAACAGTTAAGTTAACGGGTATGGTCTCACGGAAGATAACAGGCTCAAGTAAAGGTCTACCATCTATGGCCTCAACGGCCAAGGGTGTATCCCTTAACTGGGATGGGATAGTGTGTTTAGTAGCAAAGGCTTGGTCGATAAAATTCTCAGCAGCTCCGGAATCTATCAAAGCCATAGTCTTTAGTACTCCCTTCTCCCAAGTTAAAGAAACTGGTAGCAGAAGCCTGTGATCTTTATAATTATGAGTAGAGGACAAAATAGAAACACCCAAGGCCTGTCCTCTAGAGAAACTTAGGTGCGAGCGTTTCCCGAGCGATTAGGACAATTCAGGCGTAAGTGACCTCTGACTCCACAATACATGCATAATCCCTCTCTTCTCCTGTACTGTCTCTCTTCTTCTGAGAGGCGAGTATTGCCTATCTGCATAGGTTCAGGAAACAGTGAGGTAGTGGAATCAGGACTTTGAAATGCGGGAGCTAATTTAAAGGAAGGTCTAAGGTTCCTCTCTCGAGTGTTTTGTCTCTCTCTTAAACGCTCATCAATACGAAAAATGAACGAAATTAAATCCTCCAAATTTTCAGGGAGTTCTCTAGTAGCAACCTCATCAAGGATTACGTCTGATAGCCCGTTCAAAAATACATCTATATAAGCCTGCTCATTCCACTTAACTTCTGACGCCAGAGACCTGAACTCTAGTGCATAATCCACAAGTGTTCGGTTCTCCTGTCTCAGGCGCAACAGTAATCTGGCTGCATTGACCTTTCTACCAGGGGGGTCAAAAGTTCTTCTAAAGGCAGCTACAAAGGCATTATAATTATATACTAACGGGTTATCGTTCTCCCATAGTGGGTTGGCCCATCTCAGAGCTTTCTCAATGAATAAGGTGATAATAAATCCAACCTTTGCCCTATCTGTAGGATAGGAACGAGGTTGCAATTCAAAGTGGATACTAATCTGGTTTAAAAAACCACGACACTTCTCAGGTGAACCACCATAACGTACTGGTGGGGTAATGCGGGAGGAGGCACCTACAGTGGCTACCTCTAGGCCAGAACTTACAGGGGAGATAGAAGTAGTACGTGTCTCCTCTGGTGGATTATTGGCACGAGATAATAACGCCTGTAGCGCTAGGGCCATTTGATCCATTCTGTGTTCCATGGCTTCGAACCTAGGATCAGAGGGGCCAAGCTGACTGTTTGTACTTGCAGGATCCATTGGCCCTGTCGTAATGTCAGGATCGGGACAGGGATCCAACACGCAGAGTACAAACAGGTACAGGATACGTATACCGGACCTTAGAATGGCCGGACTAACGTATGGAGAATATAGAGAATGGTCAGAGACAAGCCGAGGTCGAGGGAACGAGAGGACAGGTAAGCGAGGAACAAGCCGGGTCAAGGATAACAGAGGTAAACAGAGTAAGTCAAACAAGCCGGGTCGGAACCAAAGGGATAACTGAAAATACCAGAGCACTGTGTGACTAGGCAGGCTAGAACCACGACAGGGCAATGAGCAAATGAGAGAAGCACTGTTAAATACCCTGGCTCAGAAGGGTAGACACGCCTCCGACGAGTCCTGATTAGTCTCCAAACAATTGAGTGACAGGTCGTTCCGGGTTGGCGTCATGACGTCGACTTCCGGACGTCATGCTACAAAAGGAAGTGACTCCCTCGCGGCCGGCGTTTATGTGACCGGGTGGACCGCGAGGAACAGGGGAAACAGACCGTCCGGATGGATAGACGTCTAAGTCTCTACCTCTCCCAGAGGTAGAGACTTCAGGTACCCTGACAATACCTAAATTACAACACCCTCAACTCTCCAATCTCGCAGAAACCTCCACAGCCTTGATCTCCAGCATTTCTCCACCAAACTCCAAACTCTCCTTTTACCCATCTCAAATCTCACTTGCCCTAACTCTGCAACCTCACTTTACACCTCCACTCTCTCCTCTCAACTAGACCTCATGGCACCTCCTACATTTAAACGCAGCAAGCGCTCCCAATTACAACCCTGGCACACCAAGCTGACCCGATATCTGAAAAAATGTTCAAGAACTGCTGAACGCTGTTGGAGAAAGTCTCACTCTGCACCTGACTTCCTCCACTTTGTGGAGCAATCTGCAGCGGCAATAGATTGGTTGCCATGGTGATTTCTACTCTTCATAAAGAACCACCTATGGCACACTAGTCTATTCTGAGTTGTGGGTTTGATTGGATCAAAAACAAACCTTTATTTTGAGATGGATACATTTATTTATAATAATTTTTTTTTACACAAAACCCTAATTGTTTGAGTGGACACTAAGTGCATTGTCATGCTGGTAGCCGCAGTGAAGCACTGAATGTCTTTAGTCTGATTATATCAGCTGACAGTCTGATTGGATGTATAGTGACTGAATGCAATGCCGTTATGAGATGCACGTAGATGTTGGCTTGGGATCAGTGGGTGCACGGCTTCAGGTTCCACACAATAAGTTAGTGTTCAAACTAGAAGAAATTGGTCTAGATGGAAATTCTTCATCTTGGATAGAGCATTGGCTTAAAGGAAGAGTACAGAGTTGTCGTTAAAGGGACACTGGGTCACAGGATGTGCCGATCATTGGATCCACAGCTACCAGTTGGTATAAGTTTAATGGCTGCACAGGACTAGAGGATGCGTAGGTTAACAAAGGGCTAGTGGATGCATGACTGCAATTTGGTGTAGGTTTTGCATAGGTCTGACTGCACAGCATCACTGGGTGCATGGCTGCAGTTTGGAGCAGCAGTAGTAGATGTATGGCTGAACTGAATGAATGCATGACTGCAGGACTAATGGTTATATGGTGGCATGCGGTGTAGGGTTAGTGAATGTATGAGAACGTTGGTTATATGGTGGCAGGTCAGTGTAGGGTTAGAGAATGTATGAGTTTGGTTGTATGGCAGCAGGTCAGTGTAGGTTTAGTAAATGTATGAGGTTGGTTATACGGCAGCAGGGCAGTGTAGAGTTAATGAATGTATGAGAATGTTGGTTATATGGTGGCAGGTCGGTGTAGGGTTAGTGAATGTATGAGACTGTTGGTTGTAGGGTTAGTGAATGTGTGAGGTTGGTTATACGGTGGCAGGTTGGTGTAGGGTTGGTGAATGTATGAGGTTGGCTAGTTGGCAGCAGGTCAGTGTAGGGTTAGTGAATGTATGAGGTTGGCTAGTTGGCAGCAGGTCAGTGTAGGGTTAGTGAATGTATGAGGTTGGCTAGTTGGCAGCAGGTTAGTGTAGGGTTAGATAACATAGGACATTGGTTGCATCTCTGTGTATTTTGTTTCTGTTTTTTGTTCCCTCAGGCGTTTATTGTGTTGACTTTGCTGAGTCACTCTGATAGTGCCCAGACAGGAGGAGGAGGGAGCCTGTATACTGTATAAAGATAGCTAATCCCTTCCTTGTGCTTCATTCCTAGAGCGTAATCCTCGACTCATCCTATCCCTGCAAGCTTCACTATCCTGTATCATCATGACAAAGATCATCGCTGTGTTTGGAGCCACAGGTAAGTTGTTTGGAGGGAATTACTAACAGATATAATCCCAAGGAGGGGATCATTTGTCAATTTGTTTTAAAATTTTTAGTTTTATCTTTTAACTCTGAATATTCTTTACACTGGGACTAGTAACTGGTTAAAATAAATACTGTCTCATACTCGCTCAGGCAGCGTTGCTGCCTGTTTTAAAAACTCCTATCCCCTTATACTGCAACCAGTCCGCCTTGGTTACTTTTTTAATCTGTGCAATAAACGTCTCCTGGAATTATCAGCATGGCTTATTGCTTCCTTATAACGAGCCATTCTGGGCAAAGTTCTAATACTGGCACATTCACTAGGAACATTCATTTGGTTTCCACGGTAACTGCTCCACTTTTAAAAAGTTGATCAAGAAATACCCATAATATTTTTCAGTTCTTCCCGACCTCGACTCTTCTCTCTTTCTCTCTTCTTCTCCTTTCTCAATTTCCCATCTCAACGTACCCCTCCTTTTTATATGCAACTCACCCCTTACTATACTTAATATTGCTTGGAACCACAAAGTACCTTACCTTCAGACCTTCTCTCTTTAACTAAACTTTATTCTTTTTCTTTTTCTTTCTCCTATACACTTTAATTATGCTTTTTATGTTCCCATCTACATTCCCTAGATGGGATCTGTCGCTCTCTACAAACTCTTTTCATGTGTGCAAATATCCTGCTCTGTTGTAAATTACTGACAGTAAAGGTGTTGGTTACTAATGATGTGTATAGCAATGTGAGACTGCTTGGCGTGTGTGTTGCTGCATGCATATGAGGTGTATTCTATTACAATTTACCATTGGACAGGTACGATATTAATTACTAATGGTGTGTATAGCAATGTAAGATGCATACTTTGCGTGTATGGGTAGCTGCCTGCATACCGTCAGTTCTAAGGTAGTGATGTTACCATTGCTCTAACCAGAGACCCAGCTATGAATCCCCGTTAGACCATATCACCAGTAAGTGTCCTTGGGCAACACCTAAAGGTAAACCTAGATCTACCTACCTCAAATACTCTGATTGTAAGCTTGTTTAACCCCTTAAGGACCAAACTTCTGGCATAAAAGGGAACCATGACATGTCACACATGTCATGTGTCCTTAAGGGGTTAAACCGGGTTTCCTTCCCCTTTCTATAATTGTAAATTGCTGGAGTTTATGTTGGTGCCAGTTAGATGCTGATAAAGAAATAAATGTTTGACCTATTATATAAATCCATTAAAACATTTTTTAAAACCTTTATTTACTGATCTGCAGATCACTGCCAGCAAAACTCCAAACTTTATAGCTTCAGCTAGCTTGCCAGGTGTACTTTATTTTTGTGTAGCTTGTACAGCTTCCAACTCACAACGTGTTAGTAAGTTAAACCCAGTGCAGATAGACGTTTCCATTACCCTATTTACAACCTCTGCTGATGGAAACTTCAGGCGGTGGCTATCTATTTCTTCTGAACAGCCCACCTAGCCTGAATGTAGCAGCGAAGACCACCCCCTATTTTGCTACTGATGCTCAGAGTCAGAACCCCCTTACAACACCTGAGAACGGTCCCCTGTATATTGCAGGAGCACTCCATGTATACTCTGATGGAAGCCCCATTAAACCTCTTGTTGAAGGCCTCCTGTTTCCTAGCGCACACTGTGTTTCTGAATCCCTCTGTCAGCAGGACCTTGTTCCATAATATATTCTGCTCACAAAGTGGCCCAGAGTCTGGGCGAGGCAGATGATTGATTCTAGTTTGCAAGTTCCTCTGCATCCATTTAGCTAGATCAAGATATCCTCAATGGTTGTGTTGGCTGTTTTTTGTTTTTTTTATATAGTATTTTCTTTGTTTTTTTTTATGTGTTTGCACTTGTGTGTAATAACTGTACACTTACTTCCCAACTCTTTTCTCTTTCCCAACTCTTCTAAACTTATTTTCATATTCCTATCCTTCCCTTATATTTTCTTATTTTAGTATTCTTTCTTGGCATTTTCTTGGGCAACAATTTCCCTTGGTTAAGTTGCTTTGTTGTACTTGTATCAAGACCAAATGTCTTGATACAAGTGGAATTCATTGGAATTCACTGCTGGTGCTATTTAACAGATCCATCTCGGTAACTCACACTCTTTCTCACAGGTGCTCAAGGAGGTTCAGTAGCAAAAGCTCTCTTGGAGGATGGTACCTTCGTTGTCCGAGCTGTGACCCGAGACCCCAGTAAGCCGGCAGCGTTGAAGCTGAAAGAGGCCGGAGCAGAGGTGGTGGCTGCTGATCTAGATGACAAAAAGAGTTTAGAAGCTGCTCTTTCCGGGGCCTATGGAGCTTTCGTAGTCACCAACTTCTGGGAGCATTTCAGTAAAGACAAAGAGATTGCACAGGTAAGACTGGTCTCTGGACCTTCTCTCCATGATTTAATTGTAACACACAAATAGAGGGCTCTCGGGAGGTAAGCACTGTGTAGACACCACAATTAGAAACTCAGGAGGTCACGTTCAGTTTTTGTCCCAATTTATAGATATCCATAAACTGAGCCCTTATTCCTGAGAAACCATTTGGTAAAACAAGGTTACAATTTCATCTCTCCCAACTTTTCAATTGACAAATTTTCAGTGGTGTGGCTGGAAGTGGGTCCATGGATCGGATTATCCCAGAACATGGGTGATTTCCACTTCCTGCTGATAACCATTTATGTAAATGAAAATGTAGTTAAGTGCAAACCTAACATATCTTTTCACCGATTTTGTGTTTTATTAAAAAATAAATTAAATAAAGCAGAATGTCTCGCTTCATATCCACTTGAGGGCGATATGATCATATGATTTAATTACTGTGGATACTCAGTGATGTAGCAATAGTTGGCTGAGTAACATCTAGAGATTAAAGGCAGAGATCTAAGAATAAAATTGTCCTACAGTTTTCAGGGTTGGTACGAAGGCTGAAAGCTACTGTACTAAACCCGTATACATTTATTACATTGCATTTGTCTTTTTTTAATTTTATTTTTTGGGGATTTTACCGATTTTTCTTCGAGCTCACATGATAACATTACTAACACCAATTTTAAAGGAATATAGATAAAATCATCCAATTTGAAAGGATATTTCCCAAGTTTAATATTTATAATCTAATGACTCAGTGAATTTTTCGGTCTCACTTTTTTTCAAAGTCCCCTTTAGTTGGAATCACAGCATATGTGCCGAAAAACCTTGCAGTTAACCAATAACTAGGACACATTCACAAATCCTAATGCTATGCGCATGTTCTGTTACCTTTGGTTTCAGATCCTGAAATGGTACATGTTCTTAGCAGTTAAACATGCTTTGCATCAAAGAGGACTAAACATGGCTGCAGCCTCATTGCAGTAATATAAACCGAAAAGCTACTACAGATTTTTCCTTGACTTATGTCGGTTCCTATAAATTTTTTGATAAAGGCTCCTTGGAAGTTAAAACATCACCTTGTTTGTGTGGAACTAAAATTCCATAAATTGGGGGAAACATGTTGTCCCTTGTTATATATTTTATTTCATACTCTGTTATAGAAGGTAGGTGGTGGCCTCTAGCCATTAGCAACATATACTGGGTCCCTTTAATTTGCGGAGTTCCTTTGTACCTCTTTTTCTGCTGATTTTATTATATTTTGATGTATGTTTTTGTCTTTTAGGGAAAACTGATTGCAGATATTTCAAAAAGCCTGGGATTAAAGCATGTCGTTTTCAGTGGTTTGGAAGATGTCAAGAAGCAAACTGGTGGGAAGCTGGAGGTCCTTCACTTTGATGGAAAGGGAGAAGTGGAGGTGTACTTCCGATCTATTGGAGTCCCAATGACCAGCGTCAGGCTTCCCAGCTATTATGAGAACCTACTAACCTTCTTCAGGCCCAAGAAATCAGATGATGGGAAGACCTACACTCTAAGTACGTCTGCTGTAACCATCTTCTTAATTTCCGTTAAATACTTTACCTAAGGTCTGCACCAAAGTTTAGGGTGTTTTCTATCAAGAGTAAATTTGGAATGAGTAATGGGGATTTTTGACTGAGAAAAGAGTTGGACATGGTTTCAACAGCCGACTATATGATTAATCTTGAACTGATCTGAATTTGATATTCTTCCAGGATGTATGCAACGTGGGTCTATCCAGAAAGACTCATTGCATAAAGTTTGGCATCGTAAGTGATGCAGCCCAACTGTGAAGGTTCTGGGGTAACAAAGTTACACAACAACTCCTCCTTTTTGCCCTATCCTGGTTTGTTACCCAAGAATGCATTCTAGATTTTGTGTGTAGTCTGGTTTTGACTCGGCATCTGAATCCCAGACCTTCTTTATTCTGTAATCTTTAACTTTGTCCTGCCCTTGTCATCTAATTGTTATTTATTTTTTTAAATTGTTTGCTATACTGTATTCTTTATTTTTATACATTCTAAGGGCTGGTAATATTTTTTTTATTTTTTATTTTTATTGTATAGCATACTCTTTGCTATATATTTTCATGTTTTAGTATTCGAGCCTTAATTAAAAACAAAAAAAGCCAGTGGCTCCCTTTTTTTCTGCTGTCAAAACACAGGCCTCCCCGACTCAGCACAGAAATGTGTCAATACAAACCATTGCACTCACATTTTCAGACTTCTGATTCTTCACTTCATTAATAATTGCAGGTATCCCGATGGGTGATGTCCTATTTGATGGAATGTCTGTAGCAGATCTTGGCCACGTGGTGGCCAGTATCCTGAAGTCTCCATCAGAATATGCAGGGAAGGACATTGGGCTGAGCACAGACAAGCTAACAGTGGAGCAGTATGCAGCCATATTGTCCAAGGCCACAGGCAAGACCATCAAAGATGCCAAAGTGAGTAAAATTCCTCCCTCCTGCCACTACCTGCCATGCTTTGAGTAGGTACATGTCTACTAAATAGCGAACAGTCAGCAGCTGCTTGCTGTCCTAAAGACTAGCTACTTGGCAGCTATTGTGACCTAATTGCTAATCCAGTAAATGGGCACCTGACACAGGTCCCCCATGGTGGGACACCTCATACAATTTATTGGGGGGGGGACATATTGCAACCCCCATGACAACACTTGTACCTCATGAGTGTGGGAGGGGGAGGGGGCTATTAAAATAAAATTAACTGTAGGACAGTATTCCCCCAGCCCCCACTGTTTGACTCTATGGGTTTTTATATAGCCTTTTTTGGGGCAGAAGAAAAGATGGAAGTAGAAAAAAATACATCTAATGTTAGTACCATAACTACTTCACATTATTGGAAAATGCATGCTTAAAGTATCCTCAGGCCACTCTCCTTTTTGAGACTGGCTAACTGCTGCAGCTTGTAGAAAAAAGACGACCCACTAGGAGTGTCCATCAGGCAGCTGGAGCACTTTGTTCCAGGTATAATTTTGCTGTGTATGGGGCTTGCGCATGCCGTATGCATTAAGGGGAAATCTCGCTCTCGACTAATGGGACTATCATGAACTGGTGCTCTTGCAAACTGTGCATTATGCATAGATTGTGTCTTTAAAACTATAGGGTTCGCTCTCTCCCCCCTCCCCTGCTGCACCTCTGCCTCCTGCGCTCGAGCCCTAGACCGCCCAAGGATTCTTCTCTCTCTAATTGTCTATCTTCTTCTACACTTACTGGAACCTTTTACATAGGGCACGTGTAGGATAGAGTGCCGATACGCACGCAACACATACATCAGATTTAGGCAGGCCCGGGGAGTGCAGTGGGGTACAGTTGGAGCAAGAAAACAGCGAGAGTAGACGGGCGGGGGACACAACAACCCGACAGATTTGCACCCGAGGGCGCGAAAACACATTTGCGGTGCGAAAATGCGCAAAAGCGGCACATACAATAGAGGATGTAGGAAATGTGACTCTATAATATAATATAATATAATATATAAAAATCCTGACGTAAGGTGAACTCTGGCCGCAGAGAATTCAACCGAATACACAAAGCCTCATTTTTAGAATGTTATTAATAAAATTATGTATATGGGCTTCTGCAAAAGCCGAAATGTTCACATTATGCCACTGTTCCTGTCATGTAAAAATAAAGAATTAAAAAAAAAAACCAAAAAAAAAACTATAGGGTTAAGGATACATGTTTGTGTTCCTGACGCTATAGTGTTTCTTTAACTAGACATTCATTTCAATTAGAGAGTAAAGCTGTAGCTGGGAAGATCTTAATTCATACCTTGCATGTCTCTCCTACAGGTTTCTCCTGATGCATATGAAAAGATGGGATTCCCTGGAGCAGCTGAGTTGGCAAACATGTTCCGTTTTAACCAGATGATACCCGACCGTGACGTGTCTCTCACATTGAAACTGAACCCTAAAGCCAAAAGGTTTCAGCAATGGGCAGAGGAGAACAAGGCTGCATTCAAAGACTTGTAACCAATGACTGCTGTTTACTCCAAGCCACATTTCTAACTAGTCTTAACTAGTCAAAGACGGTTTACTGTGTCGAACACTTCAAACACAGACACAAATTCTTTATTTTGTAATAAATCTAATATATTCTCTAGCTTCTGTGAGTTGTTTATTACTTTGCAAATCTGGAATCGGCTATGCTTGTCTCCTGCACAAAAATGGATAAAATAAGTGTAAGATCAAGAAAATACATCTAACAAATAGATATAGAAGTAGATCGATATAAAAGACAATGCCTTCTAAAAAAGAAAAAGAAAAGGAGAAAAATAGCAATACAGCTGCGGACAAGACAAAGGGTATTAATAATTTGTATTCACCTAAACCTCAAGAAAGGAGCACTACGAGTAGACTATCCCACGGAGAACGAAGAGAATCTACTGCTCTAGGTCAAGAACAAACCCAGATACCCTCTCAGGAGGTAACACTGCAAATATTGAATGATGCCCTGGAGAATCTATATGTCAAATTGAAACAGGATGCAGAAGATAACTCCAAAATATTAAAAGAGGAAATCTTAAATCTATCTATTAATCTGCAAGCACAAGCCGATAGTCTTAAGGAAATACAAATTAATAACGAGGAACTGATGAAGAAATGTAATTACCTGGAGGGGAAAATACAAACCTTAGAAACAAAAATAGGTGACTTAGAGGATCGCTCACGGAGGAATAATATCAAAGTGAGAGGGATTCCTGAAAACATCAAATTTGACCAATTGGACCAATATCTAAAAACACTCTTTCAAAGACTTACTCCTGAAAGTCCTCTAGGAGATCTACCATTTGAGAGATTTCATAGATTAACTAAACCAAAGCATTTGATATCCAATGTGCCCAGAGATATAATAGTATGTTTTTCCAATAACCAGGTGAAGAACCGGATCATGCAAGCTATGCAAAATAAAGGATTGGACGATCCTGATTTTAAAGATATAAAATTATTTTCGGATTTATCTATGACGACTCGTCAAACAAGACAAAAATTTGCTACTCAGACTGCCACTTTAAGATCTCATGGAATTAAGTACAAATGGAATTTTCCAACGGCTCTCCAAGTCTACTATCAAGATCAACAATTTTTTCTAAAAAATATAGAAGATGCACAACAGTTCATTTCAACATGGAAGCTGACATAGATCAAAAATATTAGAAGAGAGGGGGAGGGGAGAGAGAGAGAGAGGAGGAAAGAGGGGAAAAGAAAAAGAAATACCTTTTTTTTGTAGGGAGAGAGAGAAAAGATGGGGAAGGGATACATTTATATTAAAAGGGAGTAATATTTAATAGATAATCACATTCTATATTAAACACATGGTAATAAGCCTATGTAAACACTGTTATATCAACACTCTATAACACAGCAATTATAAGGAGTCATAATGGTTGAAATAGTTTATTTAATTTATCTGTATCACGAGATGGAGGTTAATAATAATTTTGTTTTATAAATATTAGGCCGGCATATTAACAAGTAGTAACACATAAATATACAAGGAACAAATCGTTCTAAATTATTCCACTGATAATAATAGGAGAGGGGTAAACAATGTTTTTTTTCTATTCACAAATTATATTTTTTGCAAATATTAGGCTGATATATTAAAATTTGTTAACATATAAATGTATAAGGTGTAAAATTGTCTCAATTAACTCAGTGATATCAATAGGAAGGAAGATATCAAAAATGGAACAATTCACTTATAACTAACTATAAATCTAGGAAGTAAGGTAAAATGTATTTGTTTATATATGTATATATCTTCCTCTCTCCCATCTGTGCCCTGGTGTAATATTGGAATAGGAGTCGGAACAACCTATTTAATGATTATATTGACATAATAATGTGCTGTAAATGAATGTTTTTTTGTTTTTGTTTTTTTTTTCCTCTCCATCTGTAAATATATAATTGTACTTTATCTTGACTGGTTAATACCCTATAGGGTACAGATTATCTATTATAAATAATAGAATTATATATCTATACCCACATCTACATGTATACTTGTCTACATCCTATAATTTGGGAAATCTAACGATGAATATAAGTTGAATAACTTGAATTAACAACATTATTTTGAATATGTACAGCTTATATAGACATATATATACAAAGAATCATAGGGATAAAATACCCTTATCATCTATCTCTATATATAATGGATGTTAATGGACATCGCTATAGTAGTTCTGGAAGTGAGTAATTGCTGACTAAGGATTAAAACTTATATTTACTAGGACGTCCCTCTCGCTCCCCATTGGAACCTTATTTTCCTGCATAACAGGGCAGGCTAGTCCAAGGGTGATATGGGAATGATCTTCTCTTGGATTATTAAAAGGGGGGGTTTACTCCCCTCAACGTATTTCTGTTCACAATTCAATTCATTTTAAATTTTACTTTTTACTTCTTTGTATTTTTGGCTATTATTTTTATTTCTTTTTTTTTCTCCTTTTTTGTTTTCGTGTTTAATTGTGTGAGACTCGGTCTGGGTTGGGATAGGGATTTCTGGAATAGAGATGTCACTTAAAATTATTACTTGGAATGTCCAGGGCATGAACTCACCTCAAAAAAGGGGAGCAATATATAAATTTCTAATTGAAAATTCAATTGACGTAGCTTTTATTCAGGAGACTCACTGGATTGAACCTCCTGATAGATTATGGAAATATAAAAAATTTCCAACAGTTTACGCATCGAATTTAGAAGGTAAGAAGAAAAAAAGGGGAACGGCTATTATTATTTCAAATCGATTTAGTCTTGAAACCATTCATTCAATAACTGATAAAAATGGTAGATACCAGGTTTTAATTATACAAATTAATGGCCTCACATATACTTTTGTAAATATATATGCTCCGAACTATAACCCTTCAGATTTGTTAGACCAAATTATGGATATTGTAGACGAAATCGCTTGTGGCAGTATGATAATAGGAGGAGATTTCAATAGCGTCTTTGATCTGGCTAAGGATAGAAGTTATAAATACTACGAGAATGGTAACCTTTGTCATGTAGGAACATTTGGTTTATCTGACTTTTTAGCTAAAAATTCCTTATTTGATTGCTGGCGAACTATGAATCCCCAGGGAAGAGATTATACATTCTTTTCACATGTACACCAAACTTATTCTCGTATAGATATGTTCTTTGTGAAAGAAGGTCTTTTAAATAACATCATAAAATCTACAATTGGTTCTATAGAAATTTCGGATCATGCTCCAGTTTTCTTGAGAATAAGGACAAAAGAAGGTAATACCCCAAGGACTAAATGGAGGTTTAATGAAAGCCTTTTAAAACTTGATTACATCAGGGACCAAATAGAAATAGAAATAGAGAATTTTTTAAAAATTAATTACAACGGAGAAGTTGCAACACCAATTGTATGGTGTACCCTGAAAAGTTTCATAAGAGGACTATTAATAAAGTTTGGTTCCGAATATAAACGGAAGAAAGGTGAGTCACTACAAGTCCTGAGAATTAAACTAGCGAAAATGGAAAGGTTAAATAAAATATCAATATCTAGGGAAATAATAGAGGAAATTAATAATATAAAGTCAAATATTAAGGAAAAAATATACGAGGAGATCAGTAAAAATCTATCCTTCCTTAGACAAAGATGGTACCATAATAATAATAAAATCAATAGGGATCTCTCTAATAAAATTAAGAATCAACTTAAAGATAAATCTATAAAAAAACTGACGACAAAGGGAGGAAAGGCTGTAAATTTACCTAAAGATATAGCAGAGGCTTTTGCCGAATTTTATAGTTCGTTATATAACTTAGAAGAGGTTAAGGCTAGTAATGATGAAATTGACAAATTTCTTAAGAATCTTAGACTTCCTAGGCTAAGCCAAGAGAAACTAGAATATATAAATGCCCCTTTTAGAGAATTGGAAATTGAAGAAGCGATAGAGAAATTAAAATCAAATAAGGCACCAGGTCCGGATGGATTCTCTGCTATCTTTTATAAAACATACATGAAAATAATTACTCCAATTCTCTTGGAGATGTATTCGTTAATATCTAGTGATGTTCCATTTCTAAAAGAGATGATGTTAGCAACAATTATTCCGATTCCTAAGCCAGATAAAGATAACACAATAATTGCTAACTATAGACCAATATCACTAATAAATATTTATATTAAAATATTTTCGGCAATCTTGGCTAACCGTTTAAAAGAAGTATTGGGAGATTTGATTAACTGGGACCAATCAGGATTTGTGGAAGGAAGAAGTACCTCAGATAATACAAGGAGGATTTTTAATGTAATAAATAGAGTGAGCGGACAACACAGGGAATCTGTTATTATTGCCCTAGACGCTGAGAAGGCCTTTGACAGAGTCAATTGGAGATTCCTGGACTCTGTCATGGGCCATTTCGGATTGGAAGGATCATTTAGAAATAAAACTCTATCTTTATATAAAAACTCGTCGGCAAGAATTAGCAGCCCATATTTTGATTCTGACCCCTTCGATATTGGGAATGGGACTAGGCAGGGTTGTCTGCTAGCTCCACTCCTTTATATTCTTACAATTGAACCGCTGGCTACGATGATAAGACAGAACGAAAAGATAAAGGGAATAGATTTTCAAGAGGATTGTATAAAGATATCTTTGTTCACTGATGATGTTCTACTTACTCTTGCTGACCCCCTATCATCAATTCCACCGTTATTAGAAGATATTTCTATATACAGTAAATTTTCTAACTACAAGGTTAACATTAATAAATCTCAAATTCCTCCATTTTTATTGTCCAAGACACAGTTGGAAGTCTTGTCCTCCCATTTCCATATAAAATGTATAAAAGATAAAATTGATTATTTAGGTATAAAGATAACATTTGATACCACAAAGACAATTTTGATAAATTTTGACAATTTGTATAAAGATCTACAATCTCAGATACATAAATTGAGGAGATTAGAACCATCTTGGATAGGAAGAGTTAATATTACTAAATCGTACCTGATGCCAAAACTCCTATATTTCCTTAGGATGATTCCCTACAGTATTGAACGGGGTATTTTAAAGCGTTTTCAAAGTCTGTTCTCTAGTTATATATGGCGGGATAAACCACCTAGAATAGCGGCGGAGATCCTATGTAGAAGCTACCGGAAAGTGGGTATAGCCTTTCCTGATGTGACCAAGATGTATGAAGCAAATAGGGCCTCTCAGTTTATGACATGGTTAAATTTGGATCAAAACATATCTAAATCCTGGATTAAAATCAAACAGGAACTAGGACCAGGACAAAAGTTATATATTTTAGGGTGGCTAGGACTTTTGAATCTGGGGGTTTTGAAAACGGAGCAATTTTCTAATAAAATTATAAGAGATATGGTGGACTTTGCAAAATATCTGAATATTAAGCTGAACCTTAAAGGAAAATTATTATCTAATACACCCATAGAAATTCTTCACTATGCTATGTCAGATATGAATATTAAAACCTGGTCACACCATGGAATAAAAAGAATAGGAAATTTATATGAGGGATCTAAATTAGCGACATTTACACAACTACAATCTAAATATAAACTCTTACCTAGGGAAATATTTCAATATTTGAGGATTAAGAATTTTCTTCTAACTAAAATATTGATTAAAGATCACTATCTTGAACCTTATATTACTTGTAGTCAAAAAAAGGGGGGAATCTCTAGATTTAATAAATTGTTTGATACACTAGACAATGTTATTGATGTGCCTCCATTCGGTAAATGGGAGAGGGACATGGGAAAGTCCCTCCCATTGATAGATTGGATAAATGCCACAATGTTAGTAAAACAAAGTATACAAAATATATCTTTGTTCGAAACACATTTAAAGATCATCTATAGGTGGTATATGGTCCCGGTTAGACTTCATAAAATATCCCCAATATACTCAAAAGAATGTTGGAGATGTGGAAGAGAAGAGGGTACCATGCTCCATATATGGTGGGCTTGTACGGGGCTGAATAATATCAAGACCCAAATGTTAGGTTTAATGAAAAGTATTTTTAAGGAAGTTGTTGTAATCAGTCCCGAAATGTTTTTGTTCAACATGGATTACAAATCATTTGATAAACAACAAAAATATATTATGACACATATATTTTTCGCAATAAAAATTAATATCGCTAGAGCATGGAAATCAACTAACCCACCATCTTGGCAAGAAATAATGGACCAAATAAGGTTCCAACATAAGATGGAATCTTCTACTAGAGCTTCGAGAGAGCTGTGGCAACCCTGGACTTCCAGATTTCCTATATAATAACGTAATATTGGATTAAGACCCAGCCCACGCCGAGTCTCATACATGTTTTGTTGTTTTTGTTTTTTTTTGTGTTTGTTTTTTTTGGAATTTATATAAATTATAGATGACTATTATGGCAAATAGGGAAGGGATCAAATGCAAAATAGATAAAGGTTTAATATAAGATGTAAATCTACAAATATCTTTAAATTCGAGAAATATATGTTCTATATAATGGAGAATTGTTAAATTGAGAACTGACTATGTATTGATCCCTATAACTGTAACCCGATATGTTCCTCCTTTTTTTTTTTTTCTCTCTTCTCTGTTTTTGGATTGTGAAATACACTCAATGTTATGGATACTTAAAAGAATGTATTTTAATGCTGCAATATTGAAATTTGTATAATTATTGAATAATGGACATATGTACAAAGGAAAACAAAAATCTACAAATAAAATAAATATTAAAAAAAAGATCAAGAAAATAATGAATGAACATGTATACATGTGATATATTTTAGTTTTTTGTACCATTGTATCTAGTTCTCTCCATACCCCAAAGAAATGTCAACTTCAAAATGCCTGTGGACTGGATCAAAGAAATATGATAATGCTATAGTTTATACTGTAAATTAATTTAAAAACATGCATTATGCATTGAATAAGCCCATCATAAGTTTGTGAAATGCATTGGTCACCTACTTTGTAGTAAATTGATTACACTTGGAAGTTAACTGGCTTTCATTGGGGTGCAATCTGTAGCCTTTGAATGGACACAGAAGCACAGTGCATGCAGGAAAGAAAACAAATGAACAACTGGTTCTAATCATTTGCATAATGTGCCATGGCTGTGCCTGAACTATACTAGGTCGGTATGCCAGTTGATTTATAACATAAATGTCAAAGAAAATTCAGCCTAGTGCTAAAAAGGTTGACAGACGCTATAGGTGACTTTCAAGGTATTAGACTGGCCTAAATGTTACTCACCACTTAAGTCTGAGTGTCCATGACACACAAGCAAGAGTTGAACTTCTTGCCAGGGTTGAATTTGTGACTCTAATGGCTAGTGGGCAAGTGGAAATTGAGTCCTGGCTATAAGATCACAACTTGGAGGCAAGCCGTTTATATAAAAAAAAAAGTGACATTAACCACACCCAACCTGCCTTCACAAACTATTTTGGTTTAAATTTGATAGACTAGTTGGTTGTAATAGGTTGTCTAGTTGGTGTGTTCAGTGTCAGATTACTGGGGTTTGCACACTGAAGGTTGAGTTGGAGTCAGTTGGCACAGAATAGACTTAGGATAAGGAGTTCAGCCATCAAGGTGCAGTGTAGAAATAGTTTCTGCAAAGCATTTTTATTTTGCTTATAATGACTCCCTTTTTAAATTAAAGATTCCCTGTGTATGGACCTGGCTATGCTTCGCTGTTCAGAATCTAGACTGACTCTAGCTTACGCACAGTCGGAGTCATGTGCGTGTAGTTGTTATAGTGTTGCATGTGTGAGTGGATCTCCCAATGCTCTCAATAAATTGAATGAGACTTGCTCAGTGCGAAAGGCTGTTGTTGGTATTAAAGTTACTTATTACTGGTTTTTACCTAATCTATCAACATGTACCTATATTTATCACTTTATTCTTAACGTGTGCCCCCAGTTATCACCTTCCACTTAACATGTACCCATAAACTAACACCTCCCACTCAAGGAGCCCCCTAACGACCTTCCTATTGAGGGAACTGGTTGTATTATAAATAACTATAGAACAAATCAGTCAGATTATACCACAGTTGGTTGATACATTTCTCCAGTTTTTGACAAACCCTTGTTTCCTTTGTGGGTTTTTTGTGCTGAGTCAGAGTGTTGGCTCCCACACGAGAAGGAGGAGTGATGCCTTGTTCAGTTTGATAAAACCGTATAATCCCTGCCGTACGTTTTATTCAGATTACATCTGCCTAACTCTTTACTGACAGCCACTCTCCCTGCATCCGTCGTTATGAAGAAGATCATCACGGTGTTTGGAGCCACAGGTAAGTGGTATTCCAGGAGAGGTGGGGGCAGATTTAACACAACTGAGTGAATGCTGGGGACTGGAGTTAAAGGCTCACTCCAAGCCCTGAAATCTGATTTCAGTGATTTGAAGTGGTTATGGTGCCTGTGTGCCATGTTTCATAGTGAAATGCTACACGTAGTTTAACCCAATTACTGCTGGAGGTGCAGCATCATTGGGGTGTAATTAGCCGCCCCGTCCTGCAACTAGAGTTGGCGAATGTCCGTTCTGTGCATATTCTGATACACAGAATCTCCTTCATTGACTAAGAGCAATCGAAGTGACAAAGTTCTCCACGGTTTGACTGGGGTGGGTGTATTTATCACACAGTTGAGGTTTTACTAGTAGCAATCGTCTGCTGCTCTTGGCCGATGAATGGCCGGTGGCACACGGCAGCAGAAGACTGTCAATCCCTCAGTAGCAGAGGAGACCAGTGGCACTGCAAAGACCCAGGTAAAAGGGAAAACTGTTGCAAAACGGCCTGCACCATTACCCAGAAATTGAGCCACAGTACCCCTGACACCATAACCACCACAGCCGGCTTTAGTGGTCGCTATGCGTGGAGTAACTCTAACACACCTGAGTGAACGCTTTGTTAGATTATTTAGAATATAAATGACATCACCAAAACTAATTTCATGTTTCACCAAAACGATATAAATTTACAAGAAATTCCTTTTTCTGTCCGCTTTCTAAAAACTCCCTAACTCTGCAGAACCTTCATTAGATTATCTTTTGTTTTGTTCGTATTATTATCCCATCTTTGTTTTATCGGGATTTGCTTTTTGCTGAGATGTGCTATAACTTTAAGGTTTCTCCTTTGCAAAGCTGCTTTACCTGAGTACGTTTTTGGCAATGAAGATATTGAACTTTCTTTTCTTCTTGCCCCACCCAGGTTGGTTTACTTTTACTGGCACACCTAATCCAGCAAACTGTGCTATATCTACATTTTTATCTAGATTTTTTTTTTTTTTTTTCAAATTGACATGTATTTTTATTTTCTTGTTTGTCATATTTAGTTTGCGGTGCCTGCTCGCCAGGGTACAGAAAGAAAATTATTTGTTCAGGAACATTTGTTACATCATAAGGAATTTACACATAGTAATACAAGTTTTCATCCTCAGCTTGGCAATCTCAGCTATGCTTTGTGTCCGCTTTAACTCTGGGAACCTGTCCCCTGACGTCCTCCCCCCTTCTAGTTCTCGGTTTCGCCTGGGTTTCTCTTGCCTGTCTGTCCTGGCCTGTGGCTGGGTGCTAATAGTGTAGCTGGGTTCAGTACCTGCCATTCCCCCATACCTGTTTCGGCTATATCCCTATATGATCCCTATTTTTTGCTTGTCTAGGTTGCCTGTGGGGTTGACAGATTGCGATCTTTGGTATCCAGTTTCTTATATTCCTTCCACCTCTCTCCCGCTATTTCGGTGTGCCTTTGTAGTGCCAAATATTTAGCAGCCATTAATTCATATTCCCAATTAATTGTAGTTTGAGTAATGAGGGCCTCTCTCGATGGTGTCGCTGCGGACTTCCATGCCCTGGCAATAAGCGTCACCGCTGCTATCAGCAGTTGAAAGATTAATTTACCCTCCACCTTGTCTAAGGTCCCTGATAGCATAAATAGCACACATTGTTCAAAAATTAGCGGCCACCTCCTGCCTAGCAATTGTTCCGCCATGCCTCCTACCACTCCCCAAAATGGTTTCAACCTGGAGCAAGACCACCATATATGTGTCATTGTACCTCCCTGTGCCCCGCACCTCCAGCAGACGTTTGGTGTGTTTGGGTATATCATTGATAGCCTTTCGGGTACCATATACCACCTGTACTGAAGTTTTCTAACCATCTCTAGATGTGCGGTGCACCTTGTATTACCCTTGTGGATAATGAATGCCCTTTCCCAGGTAGGTTTCGGTAGGGTGTATCCCAATTCTTTATGCCACGCCTCTTGGAATTGTAGTGTGGTCTCTGTCTCCTCTTGTTGGAGCACGTTATACAGTGCCGATAGGATATCTAGATTTGTTTTTGGCATCCAATATGTGCACCCTATTCAATCATCTTCTAGATGACCCTTGCATGCCCTTCTCTTCGTATCTCCGTTTTCAACATGTCTTCTTAGTAAATGCCGATTTTTGAACTCTTGGCTGGGAGCCTTAATGGCATTTGCCCTATCATATCAATATAGCTGTATTAAATGTCATTAGCACACTTATACAAGCCTAACCCATGGACCATCGTTACTTGGGTTTTCTCCAGTCTCTGCAGCAATGGATAGTAGCAGGTGTCCATGTAGTAAGGATACATTAAAAAAAACATTTTCAGACAAAACAAGTATATCTATTCTGCTTTAACTGGGAAATAAACATAATCATAAACAATCCAAAACATGCAAATACAGAACTTGCGTCTTGAAGAAGATATGTGGAGTGTTGAAATGTTGCAACTCTGATGAAGCCCCAATAAAGGGATAAAAACATAGAATGTGACGGCAGATAAGAACCATTCGGCCCCTCTAGTCCGCCCAATTTTCTAAATACTATAAGATATAAGGCTCAGGGTTGGCTCATTGTACAGCGCCACAGAACATGTTCGTACTTTATATATAGTTATTGTAATAACGATGCTCTATTATTTGCCAATTTTTCTACTACATAGGGAAGAAGGAGACACGAGTGTATTAAGATTATTCAAGTAAAATTGTCAGCTGAAAAGATGTATGGTGCAATTGTTTTTTTTTTTTCTTCTTCTTCTAATTCTTTATTTTTAAAGCTGGTAATAAAATAATGAGATTACAATATGCAAAATCTTGTGAAAATACTTTCTATATTTTTCTATATTTTACCATTAAACAAAAACCATAAAAGAAGAAAAATGTATAATTAAACAAATTCAGATATCGTCTACGGATTCCACACTTAATGGAGTCAGGTCATGCTAACCTATCTGTAAAACAATAGTGCATAGCTAACAGCCTCTTCTCTATATATACCCTTATTATCATTATCACATACGAATAAAAAAATAGGCTTGGCCTGCTTCCAATAACAGGGGGAGCAATACATTTTTTTTCTTTTAAATGGTACAATTGTTAAGTAATTGCTTACCACAGATTAGTAAATAAACAGATTTGTTTGTTGATTTCTTCAAATTTTTGTTGCTAGGGTTGTAAATCGTCCTTCATCTCAAACTCTCACATTTGTACTTTTTTTTTTTTTTTAAGGTGCCCAAGGGGGTTCGGTAGTGAAAGCTCTCTTGGAGGATGGTACCTTCAATGTCAGAGCTGTGACCCGGGACACCAGTAAGCCGGCAGCCGTAAAGCTAAGACAGGCCGGGGCAGAGGTGGTGTCTGCTGATATGGACAATAAAGAGAGTCTGGAGGCTGCCCTTAGTGGAGCTTATGGAGCTTTCGTAGTCACGGTTTGGGATAATTCCAAGAAGGATAAGGAGTTCAAACAGGTAAAGACTTGACAATATTATTTTAGTACAATTATAAAGTATTCATTTGATGTGTTTACTCAATAAACATACCCAATCCCGCCAACACCCACCATTATACACTACACACAAAAAAAGTCTCATTCTTCATTCAATGTTTTTGTATTATAATTTTAGCTCAGCATATACACTTATCTTAAATCTTTAATAAGAATTATCAAAGTAATTTACCCGCAAGGATGCATTTATATTTCTCTTGTTTTCAACAACGACATAGAACCTACAGCCACTTCAGTCCTAATTATAAAAAGTATCGTCCAAATAGGTTTTGAATGAGAATTTCCTTGTTTAGGTTATGGTGGGCCTGGAATTTTCGCTGCAGTTGTTACATTGAGAACTGACCTCAATCAACAGAGAAATTGTAAAAATAATTCTCATTTTATTTTTTAGGGCAAAATGATTGCAGATTTGTCAAAACATCTGGGCCTTAAACATGTTGTCTTCAGTGGGTTAGAGAATGTGAAGAAACTGACGGGTGGAAAGCTGGAAGTTCTCCATTTTGACAGCAAAGGGGAGACGGAGGAATACTTCAGAGCCATTGAAGTCCCAATGACCAGTGTTAGACTTCCCTATTACTACGAGAACCTTCTGACATCCAAGCCCAAAAAGTCGATGGATGGGTTGACCTATCATCTGTGTAAGATATCTCTTGAACTGCATCACAATTTTTAAACCGATTGGGACATGTGATCCCAGCAGCCAATACGAACCTGAGATTTCTGCAGTTAAGCATTTTATCACATAGATACACGGCACAGTCAATTCTAGGTTTCTACTCATTGCTGATAATGCAGGATGTCAATATCCTTAGTTACTCTAGGTTAGATCAACTTTTATCAAAAGCAAATAAACTACTGAAGAAATGTAAAAATGACCAACATAGCTTTTATCAAGCTCTATCAAGCTCTGTGATATTGCAAATAATTTTTCTAAGGCCAGGGCTACTTCAAGAATATTGCATAAAGACCGAGATAAGTTTGTATTTTCATCTAAAGATGCGATTCACCAAGTATATGCTTACAGGCCTCCCAATGTGTGGTGTTCCACTGGATGGGATGTCTGTCGCAGATCTTGGTCAAGTGGTGGTCAGCATCCTGAAGTGCCCATCAAAGTATATTGGGAAAGACATCGGGCTCAGTGCGGAGAAGCTAATGGTGGAGCAGTATGCAGCCATAATGTCCAAGGTGACGGGCAAGACCATTAAAGATGCTAAGGTGAGCACTAATATATTGAAAACTAGAATACAAAGGACTCAAAGCTGTTATTGTGAAAAGTACAATTTATCATTGTATACCTATTCCAAATTTTTGTCATACGACCAAATGTTCCTTTCAGCTCATGCATGAGACAGAAGTCAATTACCAATTCTGTAACAGTTCCAACAACGCTCTAACAGTAGACCGGCTCCTGTGGGTAGTAATCACTTACAGCACAATAGCCGTTATTCCAATTTTTGGCACAGGTTAAGGTTCTTACTATGATAAAGCTACTTATTAAAGTTTTAACAGGTATCAGGGAATATTCAGGTAAAAATATTGCTTGCATCTCCTACAGCTTTCTCCTGATGAGTATGAGAAGTTAGACATCACAGCAGCTAAACAGATGGCCAACATGTTCCGGTTTTATATAATGAAGCCCGAACGGGATGTGTCGATCACACATGAACTGAACCCTAGAGTTAAGACATTCCAGCAATGGTTGGGAGAAAACAAAGCAGCTTATGAGGATTTGTAAAGAATGTTGTTGTTATTGTTGTTTTTCTTTTAATTACTTAATCATCTACTATTTTTACATTACTGGAAATCTCTCTGAATAGAAAAAAAAAATCTCAAACTCACCTCTATATCCTGTTTCGGATATTTGGGCCTTAAAATGTATTTGAATAAGCCACACTTGTCTTATGAAAAGTTCTGTAATAAAGAGATAAGTCTGTCATCATTGTGGGCTGAGCATTTGTTAGATACTTTGTAAAACACAATGCTTGTAAAGGAAACACTGTACATGTAAATATTTGAAGGAAGAATATGTAGATTTTTGGATTGAAAAAGAAAAAAAAAGAATTAAATGTAAAGATAAAGTGTTAGATGCCATCCACAGAGAACTTGTGAGTGATCACACAACAAAGGTTCACGTTTGGCTGGTCTATTGTATTACAAGATATTTGGATTTTGACCAACACACTCAGCCAGGTTATGAAGCTTTTCAAAAACAAAATCACTTTCCTCTTTATGAAAAGGTCCTCATAGAGGCGGGTTATGTGAGAACACCCACTGACTACACACCCACTGACTACACACCCACTGACTGCACACCCACTGCCTGCACACCCACTGACTGCACACCCACTGACTGCACACCTACTGACTACACACCCACTGACTGCACACCTACTGACTGCACACCCACTGACTGCACACCCACTGACTACACACCCACTGACTACACACCCACTGACTGCACACCCACTGACTACACACCCACTGACTGCACACCCACTGACTGCACACCTACTGACTGCACACCTACTGACTGCACACCCACGGACTGCACACCTACTGACTGCACACCCACTGACTACACACCCACTGACTGCAAACCCACTGACTACACACCCACTGACTGCACACCCACTGACTACACACCCACTGACTGCACACCCACTGACTACACACCCACTGACTACACACCCACTGACTACACACCCACTGACTGCACACCTACTGACTGCACACCTACTGACTGCACACCCACGGACTGCACACCTACTGACTGCACACCCACTGACTACACACCCACTGACTGCACACCCACTGACTACACAACCACTGACTGCACACCCACTGACTACACACCCACTGACTGCACACCCACTGACTACACACCCACTGACTGCACACCCACTGACTGCACACCTACTGACTACATACCCACTGACTGCACACCTACTGACTGCACACCCACGGACTGCACACCCACACAGAAAGCAGACACACACACTGACTGGAGACACACACATATGCACACAAATATGCACTCACACTGACTCTATTGCCACATCCGGTTAATAGTTCATTTCAAATATTTTTATTGAAAAAGATTTTTTAAGTAAATAGAATATATTAAATTAACAAACAACACAATATATGTTGATATTCACAAAAATAAATCACAGTACACAAAAATAACACATTTTCAGCAGGATTATGATCAAGACATAAGGTACATATCACGGCAAAACGGTAATATAAAAAAATTGTGTGAAAATTGTTGTGAACCTCATAATGTACTATAAATAGTTGGTTTGTGTCTTTTTAAATCTTTCATCAACATGAAATTATGTTAAATGAACAAAGTATATTGGTAATTAGTAAAACCAAAATAAAATAAAAAACTAAATTAAACTGGGGAGGGGAAAAGAGGCGGGGGTATCCATTCTATTTACCTGAGCCAGAAATACAGGTATGAGAACAACCTTTGTCATGTATGACACAGCATAATAAAAAAGGTATGACACAGCATAATTTAAAAAACAAACAAAAAAAAACAAACCCATAGTGTAGCAAACATGACAAAGGTAAAATTCTCATGGTCACACTATTTCTTTTTTATAATTCTTTATTTTTGATGTGCACAAGAATACAGATAACATAAATCTTGCAGCGTCACAACAGCAGTAGCAAGCACAAGAGAAACAATCATTGTCATGGCATACTAGAGTAACAACAAAGTTTTTTTGTGTGTATGGTAAACAGGCTAAACCTGCATGAATAGGCAACAATAAAGTAGTCAGGTTTAATATGTATGGATAAACAGTGATGGGATAAGTATGCTGGATCTATGTGACAAAACACATGACTATGGTGTACCACCCAAGGCAGCTCCAAGAAAATGAAGGGACTATCCATTAAGTGTAGCATTAGGACAGCTATCTTCTGGGCAAGATGGGATAAGACACAGAGCAACTTAACATTAAGTGATCTGTACAGGGTATCTATAGGCTGTGTGTGCACGAGCAGCATGAGTTCAAGTCTTACGGTCAGCCTATTCCTGTGATGGGGATGAGGCTATTCCAGCCATGGTTGCCTCATGTAGGTCTCGCGTGGGGGGCATCAGTTGTGGTTCCCCTATGAGTAGGTGCTGCCTGCTCCAGCTAGCTTATCTCCTCTGTCTCCCCTTGCGTGCTGGAAGAGTATGCAGTGCCGATACTAATCTGCCCTTAACTTTTTGTGAGTTGTTCCGAAGGGGCCTCTGTCACCTCAAGTGGCGTGGTCGGTGTTGTGTGCGTCACAACCGGTGTGAATGCGGTTTAATCTCAGGAACTGGCTGCGAAATCCTGGCTCTCAGCTTTTCCCAGAAGGCTTCGAATAGGGCATCCAGCCGCTGTAAGATGTTAGACGCTTCGCCTATGGAGTTTAGGCCACACGTGGTATCTCAGAGCTCCATGACAATTTGCTGTTTTAAGTAATTATGAAACACTATTAAAGCCCATATTTGTGTTCTGACACAGTCCAGGCTGACATGGGCAACAAATCTAAAAAGCAAAAGCCAGACAAACCCAGACCGGGGATGCATATCGATGATCTTCTCAGAGAGGCGTATTGCGAGTTAGAGCCAAAAATGGCCGTGGAGCTAGATGAATGCTCCGACTCCTCAGAGGATCTATCTTTGAGCAGAGAAAGCACAGACTTACCGGCTTTGTGGGCTCTGGACCCCTGAGCCTAGGTGGGCTCCGGACACGGTACCTAGAGATCTGGTGGTGCATTTTCAGCGTAGCAGTGGCGAAGCTGCGGTGCTGGCAGCTCTTAGGGGGACTTCTCCATATACTTTTGAAAATATGGCGCTTAACTTTTATGCCGACCTCTATTTGGGCACTCTTCTATGGAGGAGATCCTGGAAATCTTTCACCACACTCCTTCGGAATAACAATATCTGCTACAGATGGCACTTATCGCGCACCCTCATAGTTCTAAATGATGATTCATCCTACCCCATCCATAATATGCATAGAATGGCTGCTCTTCTGGAGACCCTTGGCCTCCCACAGGATACTTTACAAATAAATGGTCCACAAGTGGCTACTGCAAAGGCTAACAGATGGGACCCTGTGAATGTCACACTGGTCCTTCCTGCACGTCGGACGCTTAGGGAGCGGCCACTACTTTAGGCTTCATATAGATAGTTTAATGTTCTTTACATATATTTTTTCTATCTCAGTTTTTATTGCAAATGCAAAGAGTGCATTCAACGGTGTTTATTTTAGCAGAGCTGACACCCAGCCCTTTCATAATGAATATAATTTGCTTTGCTGAGTCAGAGGGATGTAGACCTTACAGGGTGCGGGGCGGAGGGAGCACTAAGCAGTCTTATAAAACCAGTCAGTCTGCACCGTGAGCCTCATTCCTACACATCGACCGAGCCCGAAATTCCAAGACACTCTCACTGCACCTAGCATTAACATGAAGAAGATCATCACTGTGTTTGGAGCCACAGGTAAGAAGGATGCACAGAGCGACTTATAGAAATGTGGGGATAGAATGGAGAGGTGGGGAATGGTTTATAACACTAACTACCCCCAGCTGCTGCAGGGCTGCAACTCTCTTGAAGCTTTGCCAGCAAGTAGTATTGCCTGCCAGCTAGCTGTGCATTATATTAAGAAGAATACGCCCATTGTCAGAGGACGGTTTGTGATGGGGGTTTTGGCCAGAGATGGGATGAGTTTTCACAAAACACGTGAATCTTTCTACAAACAAACAATGTTTGAGCTTCAGGGACAAGCAGGTCATGTTAGGACACAGACAAACTGTGCAGCTGCATACACACACACATACACAGATACGGTCCAGACACACACACACACAGATATGGTGCAGCCACACACACACACAGCTATGGTGCAGCCACAGACACACACAGATACGGTGCAGCCACACACACACAAACACACACACACAGATACGGTGCAGCCATGGGCGTAGGAACCCAAAAAAATCTGGGGGGGATAGCATTTTTACTCGCCGGGTATATTCTTATTCCGTAAACTAGGAGTTGTTTATCCCATTGTACAGCGCTACGGAATTTGCAGTCGCTATATAAATGATTAAATAATAACATTAAAGGGTCACTACAGGGAAGGGGTTTTACTTACCCGGATTCAGCGCCGGGATCCTCCTGATTAGAACCACCCCTACCCCTCCCATGAATATTAGAACCACCCATACCCCTTCCATGCACAAAAGAACCCCACCTACCCCTTCCACGCATATTAACCCCCTACCCCTTCCATGCATATTAGTACCCCCTAACCCCTTCCATGCATATTAGAACCCACCCTACCCCTTCCATTCATATTAGTACCCCCTAACCCCTCCAATAATTTTTCTACCTCCCCCCTCCTCCCATCCATATTAGTAGCCCCCCTAAACCCTTCCAATTATTTTTCTACCTACCCCTCTCCCCTATTCTTATTAGTAGCCCCCCTAACCCTTTCCAATTATTTTTCTGCCATGTTAACTAACGCCAGTGCTGGAGTGCCGCGGTGTTTACATTAAAAGGCCTGCAGGGACAGGCTATAGACACCAGAACCACTACATTAAGCTGCAGTGCTTCTGGGGACTATAGTGTTTCTTTAATGTGAGGTAAATTAGAGATTAGTGCCACGAATAATATCCTAGATTGCCTACTTACAACCAGATGAGGATGATGATGGGCTCTAGCTGCAGTCTGGCTCCACTGGTCTGGTGTAGAACAGGATCTCTGGAGGCTGTTTGTAACTGTGGTCACAAAAATCAATGTTCTGGGAGAACGGGAAGCAGCTCCATTTTTTGGGGGCCCTTTACACAGCTCAAGGTCTGGGTCCCAGGGTCCACCTTCATGTTCCACCAATGAGTTTGTTCACAGGGGGTGGAGTGTGTAGGGGATGTCCTGATATGTGTGAAAGGAATGCATTGTGTGAATCTGTGTTTGTATGTGTAAGGGCTGCAAGGTGTGTTTCTGTGTATGTACGGGATGCGGTGTGTGCGTCTGTAAGGGGTGCATTGAGTGTGTGTACGGGGTGCATTGAGTGTGTGCAAGGAATGCACTGTGTGTTTCTGTGTGTGTAAGGGTTGCATGATTGTGTGATTGTGTGTGTGTGTGTGTGTGTACGGGGTGCGTTGAGTGTGTGTAAGGAATGCATTGTGTGTTTCTGTGTGTGTAAGGGTTGCATGATTGTGTGATTGTGTGTGTGTGTGTGATGGATGTCAATCTCCCTCCCTCCCTTGTCACTCTCTTTCTCCCCCTCCCTCCCTTGTCACTCTCTTTCTCCCCCTCCCTCCCTCCCTCCCTTGTCACTCTTTCTCCCCCTCCCTCCCTCCCTTGTCACTCTTTCTCCCCCTCCCTCCCTCCCTTGTCACTCTTTCTCCCCCTCCCTCCCTTGTCACTCTTTCTCCCCCTCCCTCCCTTGTCACTCTTTCTCCCCCTCCCTCCCTTGTCACTCTTTCTCCCCCTCCCTCCCTTGTCACTCTTTCTCCCCCTCCCTCCCTTGTCACTCTTTCTCCCCCTCCCTCCCTTGTCACTTTCTTTCTCCCCCTCCCTCCCTCCCTTGTCACTTTCTTTCTCCCCCTCCTTCCCTCCATTGTCACTCTCTTTCTCCCCCTCTGCCCCCCCTTGTCACTCTCTTTCTCCCCCTCCCTCCCTTGTCACTCTCTTTCTCCCCCTCCCTCCCTTGTCACTCTCTTTCTCTCCTCCCTCCCTTGTCACTCTTTCTCCCTCTCCCTCCCCACTCTCTCTCCCTCTCCCTCCCTCCCCACTCTCTTTCTCCCCCTCCCTCCCTTGTCACTCTCTTTCTCCCCCTCCCTCCCTCCCTTGTCACTCTCTTTCTCCCTCTCCCTCCCTCCCTTGTCACTCTCTTTCTCCCCCTCCCTCCCTTGTCACTCTCTTTCTCCCCCTCTCTCCCTCCCTCCCTTGTCACTCGTTTTTCTCCCCCTCCCTCCCTCGTCACTCTCTTTTTTCTCTCCCTCCCTCCCTTGTCACTCTCTTTTTTCTCCCCCTCCCTCCTTAATTTTCTTCCTCCCCCCTCCCCTACCTCTATTGTAGCGTGGCCGAGCCCCCCCACACACACATACAGATACGGTGCAGCCACATACACAGATACGGTGCAGCCACACACACAGATACGGTGCAGACGCATACACACAGATACGGTGCAGACACACACACACACATAGATACAGTAAAGACACACACACAATGTGTAGCCACATATTGATTGATAAGTTACACGCACACTGATTGTGTAGCCATACAAACTGAATGCAAATGTACACACACTGATTGTGTAATTGTAAAGACATTTTAAATCTACACAG
The DNA here is from genome assembly GCF_036172605.1 of Pelobates fuscus. NCBI lineage: Eukaryota > Metazoa > Chordata > Amphibia > Anura > Pelobatidae > Pelobates > Pelobates fuscus. The sequence goes on along the minus strand of NC_086324.1, from coordinate 167,332,199 downwards.
TTACACACATTGAATAATACGTTATACATACTTTGGTTGTGAAGTTGCACACATTAATTGTATAATTATACACACCTGCAGACGTATTTACTAAAGGGAGACTTGCCTGAAAATCAATGCAAATTGTGACCCAGACTAGTTGCACTGGAAGCAAAACACTACACAAAACAACGCTACACAAAACAATACACACAAAGGCTCCAGATGTTAAATCACTTAAGTGTTGATGGTGCTTGCAGTAACCCTTTAAATAATTGTGATCTTAAATTTGAAAATCACTCCACATTCCTGACAATACTCACTTTAGTAAATAATTCTGAATGTACACACACTGATCACAAACTTACACACACTTTACATTGTGTAGTTTATATTGCTTGCAAAGTTACATACGCTGATTGTGATGTCACACACTGAATGTGAAGTTAACCAAACACATATTGTGAAGTTATACATGTTAATTGTAAATGTACACATGATAATTGTGTAGTTATACACAATTCTTGTAAATATGTACACACTGATCGTAAAGTTTCACACACACACACACACACACACACACTGATAGTGACATTACACACACTGATTGTGAAGTTACACATGGATTGTGAGAGTGCGCGCACACACTGATTGTGCAGTTACACATGAATTGTGACATTGCGCACACTGATTGTGAAGTTGCACATAGATTGTGACATTGCGTGCGCACACACTGATTGGGACATTTCTCAAACACACTGATTGTGAAGTTTCACACACACTGATTGTGACGTTTCTCACGCACACGGATTGTGGCTTTACACACAGTAGCTGCCAAAGAGAACATGTGAGCCTGAGTGCATGTACTGCATGTTGTGACTTGGCACTGACTGAATGCCCTGCAGCCTGTGGGTAAACAATAGCTTGTAGAGTACTCGGACCCACACAGCTAGCCATGGTTCAGGTAGATCTGTTCTAACCTTATCTGAAACTTTACATTGTGAGTTCTGTTAGAGACACAACTCTTATGTGTAGTATTAGTGTAGCTTTGGACTACAAGTGTCATTTGTACACTATGTTTTAAGTGGCTTTGAGAACAATTTGATGCGTCTATATTTTTTTTTGGGGGGGGGGGAGATTGTGGGGGCATTAAGCTTTGCTGGCAGCAAAAAGAAACATAGATTACAAATAGTAAATCAAACTGTCATTTAGACTCATTGAGTCAGTTATTCTTAGATGAATGCAGTATGATGAACAAGCTGTTCTTCAATCTGTAACTATGTACACCTGAAACAGCTCCCCCTCCTGTCCAGTCTGATAAACATCATTATATAAGATAAATACTGTTGTAGGGTATCATGTGGGTGTCCTACACATTCAAGATGGCTCTGATCCAAGGTCCTTTAAGCGTAGGGTTTTGTTCTGTAGTATTCAGCTCCCAGAGTAAACACAATTCTTTGAGTAAAACAGGTTTATGGTCACTCCCTCTCAAGAACTTTCCTACAGATTATAGGATTCATTTTTATTACTAGAACGTGGTGCGACCAATCAGAGCAGACTGGGCCAAGCCCAAATATACTCTTTTTATATTCTGAGAGTACATGGTATTGCATAGCCATCAATGTTATTTAGGTTACAGCAAGCAGTTCAGTATGTTTTTACATCAGTGAGGCTACCCCATCTCCTTGATTGGATTTCTCTGATTTTCTTACTCTTCCTTGATCTCACACCCTCCGAATAAACTTTTTCTCACAGGTGCCCAAGGCGGCTCGGTAGCGAAAGCTCTCTTGAAGGATGGTACCTTCATTGTCAGAGCTGTGACCCGGGACACCAGTAAGCCGGCAGCCCTGAAGTTGAAAGAGGCCGGGGCAGAGGTGGTGGCTGCAGATATGGATGACAAAAAGAGTTTAGAGGCTGCTCTCAGCAAAGCCTACGGAGCTTTTATTGTCACCAATTTCTGGGAGCATTTCAGCAAAGAAAAGGAGATTGCACAGGTAAGACTTATCTCCACCAGTAAGTGTCCCTGGGCAAGATTCCGAATAATATATATCTGCCAGGAGAGGGCTGGCAACTCTAGGCCTTGGGGGCGATAAGAAAGAAATGTTTAGTTTACCTTCTCGTGCAGCGCATGCACTATTTGGATTTGACAGATATCTCTGCAACCTCCATCATTATCACCATGATGGAACATTCTCAGAGATCTGTGCATTACTAACAACTGCAGACTCTGTTGCCCATGACTCTATTGCTGCCAATGAAAGCTGAAATATATCAGAGTGAACCAGTCTAGGTCTGGAGGACAATGAGATTCCAGGCCAGCTGGTCATGTAAAAAGAAAGTCATACTAGCAAAGACTTGCACACATCATGTCCACTGCCTGGTTTAATCTGTAGAAGAAGGTGTAAGGCTGCAGTCCATAACTCCTGCATGCCAGTGGCCCCCCTTGCCTGCTGATATCTGCCTACGTCAAATCCTCATAGATTGTAAGCTCATTTGGAACAGGGACTTCTTCACCTCTAAATACTTTCTATAATAGTAAGGCATTGTTGAATATGTTGTCGGTGCTATGCAAATGACAATAATAAGTAGTAATGCTAATTTCTAGAAGTGGCTATCCTATATGTTTTTTGTCACTTTTATCAAAATGTGAAATTTGCGCTCTTGAATTAAGAATTTAATCTTCACTTTTGGTGTATATTGTTGTTAAATGTCTCACTGTCGGTCCTAAAAGTGTACCTCTCTGGCTTTTTAAATTATATGTAAAACCACTAAAATTATTATAAAAATTAAGAATTTATTAAAAAATTCTAAATCTGGAAACAGTTAGAATTTAAAGTCATCTGTACATGGATATATATGCAAATAAGATTAAATGAGCTACTGATGTAACCCTGTTCCCTAATAGGTCTGTAAGGTCAAATAAACTATCAGTACTTAGTGACTGAGAATAGAGTTTGATGGAGTCAGAAACATTGTTTTTCTTCTTAAAGAGGTCTTATCTTTGTAGGGCAAATTGATCGCGGATTTGTCCAAAAAACTGGACCTCAAACACGTGGTCTATAGTGGCTTGGAAAATGTGAAGAAATTGACAGGAGACAAGCTGGAAGTCTTGCATTTTGATGGCAAAGGAGAGATAGAGGAATACTTCAGGGCCATTGGAGTCCCGATGACCAGTGTTAGACTTGCATTTTACTATGAGAACTTCCTGACATCCAAACCCATAAAATCAGCAGATGGGAAGACCTATGAGCTGAGTAAGTCAATCATTCCAACCAATCTATTTTCCACAAACGGATTAAAATGCTCAATTACGGGGTAGCTGTGCATAATTCAGTGGTGTTAATGACATTTACGAAGGACAAACAAAGTATATGTAATATCTGAGAAATCAAAGGTGGCATACTAAGCAGCTTTTCAATAAAATGCATCATGAAGTAGGGGTAATTACAGAGTGTACTCATTATGTTGTAACCGATATTGGGATTCACCTGATTGGGGGGAGGGAGGGGAAGAGGAGGGAGGTTTTAGCACAGTGTATACTGGTGTCATCCATATGTTCTCTGTCAATGTAATTCTTGCAAGTATTCTTCTTTTAAACTGTTAAATACGTTGGTAGCTAGGAGTCAGACAAATATGTTTATAAATGATGTTGAGTAAGAAGGGTTCAGTGGCTGGTTATTAGTGGTGTCTTCTAAATGATTAATAATGTGCACAATTCCAGACATCCCAATGTGTGATGTCCCAATGGATGGCATATCTGTGGCTGATCTGGGTCCTGTTGTGGTCAGCATCCTGAAGTGCCCATCAGAATACATCGGAAAGGATATCGGACTTAGTGCGGAGAAGCTAACCGTGGAGCAGTATGCTGCCATCATGTCCAAGGTCACAGGCAAGACCATTAAAGACGCTAAGGTGAGCAATTTGAGTTCCTGAATGCTATCCAGATACCGGTTAATATAATCATAAGATGTAATAACCCCACACAGTGAAGGTACCTGCCTCCTGATATTCAAAGGTTCTAATAACAAATGTTTTTTTTGTTTGTTTATGTAATGTTTAATGCAGTTTCTATTAAGTAGCCTTTACCATCCCAGCTATCTGCAAGTAGTGGAGATCATCTTGACCCAGACCTCGGTTTGTCTCACCTACAGATTTCTCCTGATCAGTATGAGAAATTGGGATTCCCAGGAGCGGGAGAGATGGCAAACATGTTCCGATTTTACCTGTTGAAGCCTGATCGGGATGAGAAGCTCACACACAAACTCAACCCCCAAACCAAGACATTCAAGCAATGGTTTGAAGAGAAGAAAGAGGCGTACAAAGATTTGTAACCAACGCTCGAAACCGGTCAAAGTATTTTACAAACAAGCTCTTAGGACGTCCTTTGGTAGAGACAGCTTTTCTATTTACCAAGGAACGATTATGGGGAGATTGCCACCTAAACTAGTAGTAGATTTGTGTGAATTATCAAAAATAAAGAACTTGGACTTAGAATTAACCCTGTTCTGCCCTGACCATTGTGGACTACAAACTAATGGGTAACAGTTATGTTAAAACCTTGAAGGAGGTGTTTAAAGTGACAGTCATTACAGTCATTTTAATTCCTATAAATGATTTTAAAACAATTATCTCAACAAATGAATATCTTCATCTAAACAAGCTATATCAGGTCTACCTCTTCATTAACCCTTCAAGATCTTTCAGTGTTTCAATATGTAGGTGACCATCTTCGAATCACATCATGTTTCTCAATTTCTCAGTGACAGTAACTAATAGGGAAAAATAAGGCTCCAGCGAGTGAGTGAGGTCAGCAACCAATCAGAATCAGACATCTCCTAAGCAGAATCTTGTATTTCGCTGACTTTCAGAGTAGATTAATCACTTGGTTGAACCGACACAAGACACTGCATAGTCACTGCAAGTTAAGGAAAATTCAATGCGTTCATAAGAAAAAGAAGTGCTAGAAAGAATAATGACGGCCTGTATGTTCTGTTGATTATATATATTTTTTTTGTAGAAACATACATACAATATCTGATGACGGGGCCATTTTAATAACGGCGTCAGTTTGAACACATAGATTGTAATTCAGACTCCCGGCAATTATAAAGCCTTGCGACTTGACTTTATACAGTTCAGCTTAAATAGACACAATAGTATAACTTTAATACATTGTGTTAACTCCAGAGTAAGATGGAGGAGGAGAACTGTAGTAAAAATATTCCAAATAGATTAATTACTTTAACACATGGCTTAGGTAACCAAATTCTTGAATAATTAAAGAGTTACTCCAAGCACAATGACCATTTCAGTGATTCAAAGTGGTTATGGTGCTTGGAGGCTTTGTGTACAGCATTTCATAGTGACTGAGGTACACTCCTTTGCTGCCGAAGGTGTAACTCCACCTCAGGTAGCATCACTGGGGTGCTTTAGCAGGCCAGGAACAAGCGTTGTGGGCTGGCTAATGTCAATTCTGTGCATATTGGACGTCTGTTCTCAGCACATACAGCAAGCCAGGCTACAGAGGACCAATGGCGCTACAGCTCCCTCCTCCGTGCTAGCCAAGTCCTCCCCTCAGTTTGTTCTCTTTGACATGGCCCCCCCTCCAACAAGGAGGACAGGGCTGCCAGGAAACGTGCCCTCGGTACCAGAATACAAATACGTTTTAGCGTTATTCTTTTATTGAACTTATAAATACTGTTTTTTGGAATAATCTTTCATGTGGATAAGGCTGATTTGGCATTTCCTGTTACAGTAATCGGTTAATAGATATCAAAATAGTTTTCTGCGTGAACAAATGGCTTTTTTATATTTTTAAGAAACGGATCGAAAAATTCACTTGTCTTTTGTATGGTTTTGTAATAAACAGACTGCTCTGACAATCGTGTCCGGCTATTAATCAATATTACTCAATACTTGTTCACAGGGCTCGAGTCCTGCAGGAACGCGTGGGAACGGCGTTCCTGCACTTTCTTTTGAGCAGGAACGCCGTTCCCGCTGTTGCTCCAGGACTCATGCCGCTCCCAAATACCCCCGTGTTCCCCCTGTCATGGGGGGGCCCAAGAGGGAGCCTAATGGCCACCTGCTGGACCCCCCCCACCTGGCGGGCGGCTCTCTCTCTGTCACACGCGGCGAGGGAGCTGTGTCCTCTCTGCTCCCTCTCGCCGCGCGCTGTTTGCTGATGCTGGGAGCCGGAATATGACGTCATATTCCGGCTCCCAGCATCAGCAGACAGCCTGCGCGGTGTGAGGGAGCAGAGAGGACACAGCTCCCTCGCCGCGTGTGACAGAGAGAGAGCCGCCCGCACCACTGGACCCCAGGAACACGTCCATGCCAGCTCTCCAGGTAGGGAGGCTGGGTGGACATTCTTTTAGTTAAAAAAACTATTTCTGTGTGTGTGTGTGAGTGTCTGAGTATCTGTGTGTCTTCGAATGTATGTGTGTGTGTGTGACTGTGAATGTGTGTGTGTGTGTCTGAATGTATGTGTGTCTGTGACTGAATGTAAGTGTGTGTCTGTGACTGAATGTAAGTGTGTGTCTGTGACTGAATGTAAGTGTGTGTCTGTGACTGAATGTAAGTGTGTGTCTGTGAATGTGTGTGTGTCTGTGAACATGTCTGTGAATGTGTGTGTGTGTGTCTGTGAATGTGTGTGTGTGTGTCTGTGAATGTGAATGTGTGTGTGTCTGTGAATATGTGTGTGTGTCTGAGTGTGAGTGTCTGTGAGTGTATGTGCATGTGTCTGTATGTGTCTGAGTATGTGTGTGTCTGTAAGTGTGTGTGTCTGAGTGTATGTATGTGTTCTGTGAGTGTGTGTGTGAGAGTATGTGTCTGAGTGTATGTGTCTGTGAATGAATGTATGTGTGTGTCTCTGTGAATGTATGTGTATGTGCGTATGTCTGAGTGTGTGTGTGCAGGCGTATATGTATATGTGTGTCTCTGTGTGTGCACGCGTGTGTGTATATACACGAATACACGAGTGTATTTTATTATTTTTTTTGGGGGGGGGGGGGGGGGAGAGGGAATCTTGGGAGAGTTCCCACACTTTATTCCCCAGGACTTGACCCCTGCTTGTTCAGATGACAGGCAGTAAGACTACTTCCTTGCTAGGTACCGTCTCAGAATTTACAAAGAATTGTATTGTGATTTCCTTAGTTTTTTTGCATGATAAGCTATTGAAACCCACCCGTTAGAGGGATAACACGTAACAGTTTTTATTTAAAGTGCGAATTATCAGGAATTCAAGATTCATTTCACATTTTAGCCAAAAAAGGCCAACTATAAAATTTCTATACGTCTGTCATGTTTTACGTTCAGCTAGTTTGACCTAAAACTTGAAATTAATTTTGAATTCCAAGCAAATTAACACTTCAGTGAATAAACTACTTTATAATAAATCTATAAATCGGACTATAGGAACTGCTTATATATTGCATTGGGATTTCACTGAAATTACAATATGATCATGATATATAATAAGTATATGTGCGCTCCTAAAAAGTAAAATAAAAAATAAACATAACACTTATAATACAAACGTATATTTAATAAGTAAAAAAGACCTTTATAATCAAGACATCTAAAAAACATATGCAATTATGACGAACTGGATCTGTTGCTAAAAGGTAAATAACCAATCAAAGTGGATACACAAATCCTGATAAAATGAAATAAAAAACCAGGATAAACACCTAACAGATACTCTGTCAAAAAATAAATAAAACAAAGTATCTGGAGGTGTGACCAATGCTAACAAATTAATAAACAGGACATAGGTATCACACAAATATAAAAATAGTAGTACCTTGCCTCGGTGGGGGCCCCCACCGAGGTATAGATGGGAAGGAATAACAGTGGCCACTAATTATAAAATAATCGCTGGAACGACCGTTGCACCGCGGTCGGGATCTTCAAAAAAGACCGCGGTGTAGATGGAAAGCACTCCTCCAATGGGGCCAAGATATATTCTCTCTCACGCTGGGTATGTTGTGCTGCACTGCGGTCGGTATCTTCAAAAAAGACCGCAGTGTAAAGCAAATCAACTCCCGAGGAAACCGGCACACAGCTATAACTTCCCACAGCAACAGAGCAGAACGTCCCGAAATCAGCTGCAACTCATCGACGCGTTTCGTCCCTCCCACGGGACTTTTTCAAGACAAGGGAGTTGCCGAAGATCAGAGTTTAAATAGCCATAGCATAGCTCAGTAAAACTGGGCAGGAGGTAAGTTCTGGACTGGATCCACAATCAGCTTTGATAGTTAGCAATAGAGATAAGTACTAATAGGGCACTTATCATATATCACAATCCTATGTATATAGGAACTATTGCTATACAAATAAGTGTTACACAAAAGAACAAATGAACAAAAATGAAAATAAACATATATATATAAAAATATATATGTAAACAACAAATACAAATTGATAAATAAATAAATAGGTAATAATATTGACAAATACATTAAAGTTAAGCCACCTAAAAAATTTAATTATTAATCTTTACAATGAAAAGGGGGGGGGGGGGGAAACAAATTATATATCAAATAAAAAGTTAAACACACGACTAGACAGACTGACAAACGGACGGTAGTTTGTCCAGAAGGACCCAAAAACGGATCTCAAAAAATATATAAGCATAGAGGTGCATAAAAATGTGTATGCTGTCACATGGTCCGCACTAGATAACCAAGATAAGTGCATGTACACAAATACAAACGTGTATACTAGTTAGACCCACAATACAATCTCGAATATGAATGCCATATTCACAATGATAAAGATTGTGTTGCTACATAAAATAGACCAATATACAGTTCTTTAGAACAGGAATGGTTAGTTGCCCTTGATACTTGCTCTTTTGTACTGATTGATATTCTCATCAGATATAGAGAGTCGAGACTCTTAGCTACTGAAAAGAAAATTAAGGACCTCCAGGAAAGGATCAGCTCCACACAGCACCAATCTACTGTTATCGCTAAGTTGGATGAAGATACCAACTTAAAACTGATTAGTTTTGAAAAAGATCTCATAACACATAAGAGCAAGAAATTTCATAGGGATAAACTTGATTATCAGCACCAACAAGTTAGGAGTTGGCAAAGGAAACACAATTTTAGATCTACTTCACATAAGAAAGGTCCCTATGAACCCCACCCAAAACATGCTAATTTGCAACGGTCCCAATTGTCTACCGAAGGTTCCCAGGGACACAAATTCAGATCCTATGCAGATACAGTCAAATTGCCCCGAAAGGGAAATCTGACCCCCTCTACTCCATATAGGGTCCCATCTGGTCAAAGAAGATTTAACTACCCCCCGCATGTACCTTCACGTGGCAAAGGTGAATTGTTTAATTCCAATCATATCCCATTGGGGAACAAATCACAGTATGCCACGAGAGAGAAGGAATTGAATAAGGGGAGGGGGGCTGGTATGCTTTGGGATCTAGGTGCCAAACCTAAACACTTTGCCCCTAGTAAGCATAATAGCCTCAGTCCTATTGAAGATTTTTTAGAGACAGACCCCTCCCAAATAAGAGAAGAGAGAACTTTTCCCCTCTTCCAAAAAATGAACAACAAAAAGAGGAGGGGGGTACCCATAGAGGAACGAGGGGAAGTGGACAACAGTCCAGCCAAAATAAGATGTCTTTGATGAAAGGCTTGTTTAACTTGTCCAATTACACTTTAAATATGGGGGAGATCTCTCTTCTGAGTAAAGGCCTTAAGTTTGCCCCGGATAGATTACCGAACATTATTGATCTGTTTAAAGATCTGAATTACTTTGTTAAGAAACTGACGGTTTCTAGATCATTCAATATTAGGGACTCTAAGGGTCCTGAAGAGTGCCCCAAGATCTTCAATACCCCACAGGACAAAATAATTTTTCACAATTTAATTTTCCTATTGGACGAACAAGATAATCACTCACAACAAATTGGGGATACATTGAATATAATAGAGGCCAATATCCCATCTGGATTGAAACCTCCCTCCATGTTTTATCCCCAGGTTGATAAAGGCCCGTACATTCAAATGTTCTACGAATTAGTCCTGAAGGATTTGAGAGCTCTCTGCGACACTTTAAAGGGGAAAAGAGACCGGGTTTGTAACAATTTGGAGAAATCAGAATTAGCGGCCATTACCAGCCTGAAAGCAAATTGTAACCTTATTATCAAAGGAGCTGATAAGGGAGGGGGGATTGTCCTGTTGGACAGAGTTGATTACCTTAAAGAAGCTGAGCGGATATTGGATAATGGTGATTACTACGAGGTCCTAAGGGATGATCCTACCTCACGCTTTAGGGCCGAACTGAGAGACCTTATAGAACTGGCCTTTTTGACTGGGGCTATTGATAAAAAAGAGAGAAGTTTTTTTCTTACAACGCAGGGAGAGATTCCCATTTTTTACTACCTTCCAAAAATGCACAAATCTCTCACCAATCCACCCGGCCGCCCGATCATATCGGGTTTAAACTCACTGATCTCACCTATTTCTAAGTGGGTTGACTTTCACCTACAGAGATATGTCCCACACTTGCCCTCTTATTTAAAGGATACGGGACACTTGTTGTCTATTAGTAAGGAGATAGAGTGGTCAGATCATTATTGTTGGTTAACAATCGATGTGGCAGCCCTTTACTCCAACATCGACCACACTTTAGGCCTCAAAGCCATCTCTCTTTTTTTACAATCAGATCCCCTTCTTCCACTCAAGCAGTCAGAGTTTATTATCAAATTTACGGAATTTATGTTGAAACACAACTATTTTGAGTTTAACGGAAAGTTTTTTGTGCAGACAAGGGGAACCGCGATGGGGGCGAGTTTTGCTCCATCCTATGCTAATTTATTTATGGGTCACTGGGAACACAGTATGATTTTTTCTAACCCCTATTGGATGGAGCGACTCGCCCTCTACCGGAGATTTATTGATGACATTATTATTATTTGGAGAGGTGGTTGGAATGAAGTAGAGAACTTCATGACCTATATTAATGATAACCAGTGGGGCCTTTCCTTCACTTATGAGAAACACAGGTCTTCGATTAACTTCCTAGACCTCACGTTGACTGGGAGAAAAGGAAGAATCGTCACTAAGACATTCCAAAAGAGTGTTGATGTGAATGGCTATTTACATGCGAGAAGTGGCCATCACCCTACATGGATACAAAACATTCCTTTAGGACAATTTACTAGGATTAGACGAAATTGTTCGTTCTTGTCTGATTATGAGAAGGAGTCCCTTGTGTTATGCCAACATTTCATCGATAAATCCTATCCGCCAAATAAGTGACTACTGGCGTATTTGAAGGGGCATAATTTCTATTTCAATGTTAATGTTCCATCTGACAATCACCTCATGGACCCCTCGAGTCTGGCAAGTCCCTCCTTGTTAGTGTGTTCTGAATACGATTCTAATACGGTTGAGCACTACAAGATTTTAGACCTATTGGATAATACCTGTGTCCCTAAGATGAGAAAAGCAATGTATAATATCAGCACAAGAGAGGTGGGTAGAGGCACAATACCCATTTTTTCA